>NC_140989.1:184658774-185213421 GCF_052327205.1 Somniosus microcephalus
CCTCCCCCTTTCCCCCTCCCCCTCCCCTCTCCACCCCCCTCCCTTCCCCCCCTTTCCCCCCTCCCTTTCCCCCCTCCCTTTCCCCCCTCCCTTTCCCCCCTCCCTTTCCCCCCCTCCCTTTCCCCCCTCCCTTTCCCCCCTTCCCCCCCAGTCGTGCTCTCTCTTCCCCCCAGTCGCTCTCTCTCTCTCTCTCTCTTCCAACAACAACATGCCCTCGAAAAAGCCTCGGCACCGCCGGGCACTCCAGATAGTTATATATATATAGATTAAGTGAGATAGGCAAAATGAACCAGAATATTAAAAAATAAGCCAGGACAGAGGGCCAGAGCACCTAAATTTAGATTAGTAAAATTAAGTTCAAAACATCTGTTTCATAGAAACATAGAAGATAGGAGCAGGAGTAGGCCATTCGGCCCCTTGAGCCTGCTCCGCCATTTAATGAGATCATGGCTGATCATCCAAATTCAGTACCCTGTCCCTGCTTTCTCCCCATATCCGTTGATTCCTTTAGCCTTAAGAAATATATCCAACTCCTTCTTGAATATATTTAATGAATTGGCCTCAACTGCCTTCTGTGGTAAGAATTCCACAGGTTCACCACTCTCTGGGTGAAGAAATTCCTCCTCATCTCTGTCCTAAATGGTTTACCCCTTATCCTTAGACTGTGACCCCTGGTTCTGGACTCCCCGACCATCAGGAACATCCTTCCTGCATCTAGCCTGTCTAGTACTGTTAGAATTTTACAAGTTTCAATGAGATCCCCTCTCATTCTTCTAAATTCCAGCGAATATAAGCCCAATCGACCCAATCTCTCCTCATACGTCATTCCTGCCATCCCAGGTACCAGTCTGGTGAAACTTTGCTGCACTCCCTCCATGGCAAGAACATCCTTCCTCAGATAAGGTGACCAAAACTGCACACAATACTCAAGGTGTGGTCTCACCAAGGCCCTGTACAACTGCAGCAAGACATCCTTGCTCCTGTACTCGAATCCTCTTGCTATGAAGGCCAACATACCATTTGCCTTTTTAACCGCCTGCTGCACCTGCATGCTTACCTTCAGCGACTGGTGCACAAGGACACCCAGGTCTCGTTGCACTTCCCCTTCTCCCAATCTATTGCGGTTCAGATAATAATCTGCCTTCCTGTTTTTGCCACCAAAGTGGATAACCTCGCATTTACCCACATTATGCTGCATCTGACATGCATCTGCCCAACTCTTTGCTTCCTGTCTGCCAACCAGTTCTCTATCCAAGTCAGTACCTTACCCCCAATCCCATGTGCTTTAACTTTGCACGCTAATCTCTTATGCGGGACCTTATAGAAAGCCTTCTGAAAGTCCAAATACACCACATCCACTGGTTCTCCCTTATCTATTCTACCAGTTACACCCTCAAAAAATTCCAGTAGATTAGTCAAGCACGATTTACCTTTTGTAAATCCATGTTGACTTTGTCTGATCCTGTCACTGTTTCCCATGTGCTCTGCTATTACATCTTTTATAATGGACTCTAGCATTTTCCCCACTACCGATGTCAGGCTTACCGGTCTATAATTCTCCGTTTTCTCTCTACCACCTTTTTTAAATAGTGGGGTTACATTAGCTACCCTCCAATCCATGGGAACTGTGCCAGAATCTATAGAATTTTGGAAATGACCAGCAATGCGTCGACTATTTCTAGGGCCACTTCCTTAAGTACCCTAGGATGTAGATTATCAGGCCCTGGGGATTTATCGGCCTTCAATCCTGTCAATTTCCCTAACACCATTTCCCTACAAATACTGATTTCATTCAATTCCTCCATCTCATTAGACCCTATGTTCCCCGACATCTCTGGGAGGTTATTTGTGTCCTCCTTTTCGAAGATCTTACTCAGAGTTATAAATGTAGCAATAATCTGCTAGATAGGATAATAGAGAGAAAAACACTGAGTATGTTTTGTAGTTGAAAGCTGGGCTGACAGAGTTGCGGTACTAGAGCGATAAGCTTTGGCTGGCCAAATTACTTTTTCTTTTTCTTGGTTTTTGTTATGTCCTTAAAGTTTGGATCTTACATTTCTCTCCAACATTCCTAATCTTGGCCATGCAAGGGAGAAACAAATGAACCATATTTACATAGGATTCCACCTCTGTGCTCCAAGCACGCACTGGAGCAGAAAATCACAGGCTGGAGGTGCACAAGTTTTTCCACCGGGAACAGAGAAGCAGAATTTTTATGCCATAGGGCTTGAACACATCGGACAGAAATATCCCAAAGCCCTTGCCAATTAATTGTTTTGATGCAGCCACTGTTCTTTATGTGACTGTGGCAGCCACTTTTCACACCGCAAGGTCTTACAAACAGAAATGAAATGAATAGCCAGTTAATCTATTTTTGGTGGTGTTCGTTGAGGGATAAAACACTGGTCAGGAAACAGAAGAACTCACTGCTCTTCTTCAAATAGTGCCGTGGGATCTTTAACATTTCGCTGAACAGGCAGGCCGAGTCTCAGCTTAACATCTCATCTGAAGGACATCACCTCTGCCAATGCAACACTCCCAAGTGCTGCACCAGAGCGTCAGCCTAAATAATATGCTCAAGTCTTGCAGTGGGGGTTGAAGTCACAGCTGTTCAGGTAGGATGAAGCAGCAGAAGAAGGACATTTGCTTCTGGGGAATCTTGCCATGCAAGCAAAGCCCAGCTCTCTCTCATCCTGCTTTGTGCTGTCCATGGGGAAACGAGATGTAGCTCTACCCCTGGAGCCAAGAGTGTCGGTGACCTCCCTACGGCAGCTGGTGCTGCTCTGCCTGGCTTCATGTCCTCCTACTGGAGACCAAGGGGGACCCCTAGCAAGATGCCCATGACCAAGCGCTCTCTTTCTCCTGGTGATTCCTATAAGGTGCCATTACGGCGGAGTAGCACAACACTCACTCATTTTAGGTGAAGTCCTCAGAGAATTTCCAGAATAAATGTTGATAGATTGTTGGCGAAGTCTTGACAAAATGGCCTGGAAATTGGTCTTCTTACCGCCACCCGTTTGGGCCGCGCGCCTGGAAAAAAATGGCGTGGAACTTGTCGGCCGCCATTTTGGTGAGGGCCTCAGTGTTGCTCATCGTAGCGCTGGCCCTGGACATACAAATATGCAGAGCATGATCTCTGCGAACTCGGTCCTTTGCGCTGAGTTTAGCACTGGGTCCTAAGCTCGCTCTGAAAATCGAGTGTGCAGCAGACCTACAGAGACGCTGTCAGCACATTTTTCAGGTAGCTTGCATTTAAGCTTTGGAACTCTATTTTTTATATTCTATTGAAGTAGTGGCTTGGCGCAATAGATGTTAAGAGTTTTTAAAGTGCGCAGGGAAGTCGCTTGTGTGAAGACCAGGACCTCAAACCCAGCACCAAGCTCATGGTCTACAGAGCAGTAGTGATTCCTGCCCTCCTGTATGCCTCAGGGACATGGACCATATTCAGCAGGCACCTCAATGCACTGGAGAGGTGAAATAAAGTATAGATTTGCCTTTCTAATCTAGGCTTTATTAACTTAGAAATCCTGTAGCACATCTTCAACACCCAGTCCCAACTAAAGGCTGGAAAGAACTGAATTTAAGATGGCCACCACAAATCACATGACATCAACTAGCAATGAGATTACAGCATATATCTCAAGGCAGGAATCAAACAACCAATCACAATACTTCTTACTAAACATAAAGAATAATCACCACATTCACCCCTCCTTTTAAAATATACTCCAACCTAAATAACCTTTACAATGTATAATTAATTATTTACAACTAAAACTATGCACAGACAAAATAAAACTATTCAACATGACACAATACTAAGTGAGCAACAACAAATAGTAACATTACACATAAGTATTAAGTATCTCTCAACTAAAACAATATAATATAATATTTCAACAATTTTAAAACATTACTATCAATTTAAAAGTCCATTTTCAATCGGTCGACCGGATATCTTGTTCGTGTCGACCTTCTTAACCTTGGTGAAATTCCTTGCCCTCCCACACCAGGAGACACAGAAGTATCTTCTGCAGGATGGCTATCCATATCCCGATTTTCAACGGTTTCCGGATTAGAAATCCCATCAGGAGGTAAACTGGGACGGTCATGAACATCCATCGAGGGCTGACTAATAGAAGTATAATTATCTGCAGTCGGATTGGAAATATTCGTAGTATCTGTAACAGCATCCACATTATCTGAATCATGACTATTGTTAATATCCTCAGAAGAGGGCTGGCCACCACAAGGAGCCAAGTCTTTAATTGAAACGGTACTTTCTTTCCCACCTTGGAATCGAATATGAGCATATTGGGAATTAGCCTCCAACAGCCCCACCTCCTCCACTAAAGGATCATATTTTGACAATCTAACATGGCGTCGAAGCAGCACAGGTCCCTGCATAGTAAGCCATGAAGGTACCGAATATCCCGTAGTAGATCTCCACGGATAGTTAAAGAGCCTTTCATGGGGGGTCACATTAGTAGCCGTTGAAAGCAATGATCTAATGGAATGCAGGGCATCAGGCAGTACCATTTCCCACTGTGTATTCTTAAGGTTCCGGGATGTCAAAGCCAAAATAACTGCCTTCCAGATCACCCCATTGTATCGTTCGCACTGTCCATTACCCTGGGGATTATACAGGGTAGTTCTGCTAGTAGAAATTCCCCGACTCTGAAGGTATTCCTTCAACTGGGAAGACATAAAAGAACTTCCCTGATCCGAATGGATATACGCAGGCATCCCAAAGATGACAAAAAGTTGAGTCAGACATTTGATAACTGTAGCAGCTGATACATCTGCGCAAGGAAAAGCAAAAGGGAACCTTGAAAACTCATCCACAACAGTAAATATATATCGGTTTTGAGTAGTTGAAGGAAGAGGCCCCTTGAAATCGACGCTCAAACGTTCAAAAGGAGAAGTAGCCTTTATAAGATGAGCTCATTGAGGCTTAAAGAAATTCGGTTTACACCGAGCACAGATAGAACATGGTGAAGTCATCCGCTTGACGTCTTCAACTGAAAAGGGCAAATTCTTACTGTGTACGAAGTGTATCATCCTCATAACCCCAGGATGACATAAGGCATTGTGAAGATTAATAAGCGTATCTCCGTGAATCACAGAACAATAAGCCCTCGACAGCGCATCAGCAGCAACATTATCCTTCCCCGGACGATAAACTATATCAAAATGGTAACATGCCAACTCAATCTGCCACCTCATTATTTATCATTCTTAAACTTTCCAAAATGTTTGACATCAAACATAAAGGACACAGACTTTTGATCAGTTACCAACGTAAAATGTCGCCCCGATAAATAATGTCTCCATTTACGCAGTGCTTCTACTATTGCATACGCCTCTTTCTCTATTGAAGAAAGCCTTTTTTCACTATTGTTCAAGGTACGTGAGAAAAAGGCCACAGGTCTTCCATTTTGGTTCAGAGTAGCCCCAATTGCAAAATCAGAAGCGTCCGTCTCAATCACAAAAGGAACCTGCTCATCAATAGAATGCACAACTGCTCCAAGGATATCCTTTTTAAAATTATCAAAACACGTCCTGGCCTCCCATGATAGAGGATATGTCGTAACCCGAATAAGAGGCCGGATCTTCTGTGAAAAATTTGCAATCCAATTAGAATAGTAAGAAAACAGTCCAACAACTCGTTGCAAAGCCTTAGAATTCGTAGGACAAGGTAAATCAATCAATGGTCGCAGACGTTCTGGGTCTGGTTTAATCTTATTTCCCGAGATAATGTACCCCAATAGATTTACCTCAGTGGTCGAAAAGGTACACTTCTCTTTATTGAAAGTTAAACCAACTTTTTCCGCAGCTTGAAGGAATCTTTCTAACTTAGAATCATGCTCCACCCTTGATTTGCCACACACCGTGATGTCATCTAAGTATGAAAAGGTGTCAGAGAGAGAGTTATCACTTATAAAAGCATCCATTGCCCATTGAAAACAAGCAACACCATTAGTAACACCAAATGGTATTCGGCAAAACTGATACAGCTTTCCACCAGCCGAATGGGCCGAAATAGCCTCTATCTGCACTGTGGGGTTTCTGTGATTCTGTGATTCAAAGGCCGTATATGGTTGATCGTTCTTAACAATAGGAATCTGATGATAAGCACTCTTTAGGTCAATAGTGCTAAAAACCTCATACTGAGATACTTTATTGATAAGCTCATCAATCTTAGGCAAAGGGTACGCATCTAATTGAGTATACCTATTAATAGTTTGGGAATAGTCTATCACCATTCATTTCTTATGTCTCTCGTTAGTCGTGACAACTACCTGTGCCCGCCAAGGCGAACAACTAGGTTCAATGATTCCTTCCAATAAGAGACGTTGAACTTCAGAATTAATAAATTCTCTATCCTGACTGCTATACCTTCTTGACTTGGTAGCAATTGGCTTACAATCCGGCATCAAATTGGAAAAAAGTGATAATGGAGAAATGGATAAAGAGGTTAATCCACAAATAGATAAAGGTGGCTTAGTCCCGCCAAATGAAAGACTGAGAGACTCGTGTAACTGAAGCACATCATGACCAATCAAAATATCCGCACAGAGATTAGGCAAAACAGATAGGCGTATATCAGTATACGTATTACCTAGAAGAATCAATTTCACAAGGCAACAACCAGCTACTTGTGAAGTGAGAGTCGTCTGAGCCATACACACCTGATAGGAAACAGGCGAAATTTTCAAATGCTTCTCCTTTGCAAACTGAAGACTTATAAAACTCTCGGTACTGCCCGTATCTATAAGGGCCTTCACTTCCAACCCATTAACTTGGGCCGTAACTATAGCTTTGTTTAGGCCATGAGCAAATGCAGCAGAAATTGATGCAATAAACGCCCTATCTAAAGGCTGAATAGTCACAGAGGAGGTAATTGAACCTGATGATTTACACACACGTGCGTAATGACCTCTCTTGCCGCATTTACTACACACAGCCTCCCGAGCAGGACACTTCAGACGAGGGTGCTGGACGTTCCCACAAAAATAACACTTCTGAATCCTAGAGGCAACAGCCGCTGAAGTAGAAACTGTTTCAGAATCTAGTAAACCACTCCTATTAAGTCCACATAATTCCTTTTCATCCGGAACTGCCAAAACCACAGTCACAGGCCAATTAAAAAGAGCATAAGAATCCGAACTTCTCTGAGCCACATCCAATGTAGAAGCTTGCTCAAAAGCACTCTTAAGATCCAAAGTCTTATTTTCTAACAACCGCTGATGAATTGATCTAGACAGTAATCCATTAATAAAAGCATCCTGTACCGATTCTTCCTTATATTCTTCAGCCGTCACGGCCTTATAATTACAGTTAACACTAAGGCACCGAAGTGCTTGTAAATAAGTATCCAAAGATTCTCCCACCTGCTGCCTACGGGCAGATAGAAGGTGACGTGCAAATACCTCATTCTTTGGTTTAACAAAAATCTTTTCCAATGTAGAAATAGCCACTTCGTAAGTTTTACAGTCCAAAATATACTTATACACATCCGGAGCAATGTAGTTGATCAGCATATTCAGCTTATTTAGAGACTCTTGATCCAACACGCCCAAAAAGTTTTTAAATGTACAATCCCAATGTTTCCATTTATCATCCACTCCTGCAGAATTAGGGTCAGCATTGAATCGTTCTGGTTGAAGATATCGCTCCATTCTGACATAAAGTTAATAAATTGAAATAAAGTATAGATTTGCCTTTCTAATCTAGGCTTTATTAACTTAAAAATCCTGTAGCACATCTTCAACACCCAGTCCCAACTAAAGGCTGGAAAGAACTGAATTTAAGATGGCCACCACAAATTACATGACATCAACTACCAATGAGATTACAGCATATATCCCAAGGCAGGAAACAAACAACCAATCACAATACTTCTTACTAAACATAAAGAATAATCACCACATTAGGTACCACCAACGCTGCCTCCGCAAGATCCTGCAAATCCATTGGCAGGATAGGCGCATCAACGTCAGTGTTCTCGCTCAGGCCAACATCCCCAGCATCGAAGCTTTGACCACGCTCGATCAGCTCCGATGGACATCGTCCGCATGCCCGATACGAGACTCCCAAAACAAGCACTCTACTCGGAGCTCCGACATGGCAAGAGAGCCCCAGGTGGGCAGAGGAAATGCATTGAAAGGGTTAAAAGCAAATCCTCTCAGTGTTTAAAATGCAGAGCAAACAAATTACAAAGGAAAGAGAAAGGGGTTATGTGCGAAATCACTAAGAGCTGAGGAGAAGCCAGGTGGCGATAAAATGTCTGCCCAGCTCAAGGACTTTGTACAATGGAGCCTTACAAGAATAAGATAAGGCATAGTCACCAAGCTACACACAGCTAATGCTGAAGTATAAGAAAGATTTAATAAACTTAAACTAGTAACATAAAGAAACAAAATGGCTTGCATAGATTATTAAAGAAACCTCAGCCTAGCAACTATGGTCTGGCAGCCTGTAGAACCAGACGTCATAATCCAGGTGGCAGAGATAAGGAACAGAACAGAAAGAATGGGCTCAGTTACAAACGAGTTGTTGATACTGTAACCTATGACCTGCAGCCCAGTATTGCAGACCAAGAAGGGTCACGAGGGCCTAACCGCCAGAATCATTGCAGGGGAGGATTAATTAGCTATTGTATTGAAGGGGTTAAATTGAACCCTCTCAGAATTTGGACAGCCGAGGTGACCACTAATTAAGTGATGCTAGCAAAATTAAACTCAGAACAAAGGAGTGGGGTCATGTGAAAGTGAATAAGATAAGAAATATCACAATAAAAATTGACTTACGTAAAAAGGCAAAACTAAAACAAAGAACAATGTGAGAAGCTTCGAAAAACCAAGATAAGACGCAGTTGTGGGACAAGACAGAATATGTGCGTTTTGCGTAAGCGATAAGGAATATGCTGCTTTAGCTAAAAATTGTAGACACAGCAGAATATAGGGGTCATGGGAATTTGACCTGTAACCAAAGGCATAGTAAGATGTAACTAACCTTTATTAATACTGAAAAGAATCTATATGTGATCAGGTGATTATTGTAATACAATGTGATCAGGTGATTATTGTAATACAATGTGATTGGATGAAAATAGAATAAAAAGCTGTACCAACCAAGAGAGAACGAGAAGGTGCTCGCACAGACCGCGGGGTCTGAGACTCTTCTCCCAGAGCTCTGATAATAAACTGCATCTTTTTACTTTTACATGGTTTAGATGTGAATTTATTTTCACCACAACAGCTTCAAGGACACCCTCAAAGCCTCCTTGAAAAAGTGCAACATCCCCACCAACACCTGGGAATCCCTGGCCCAAGACTGCACAAAGTGGAAGAGAAGCACCCGGGAAGGCGCCGAACACCTCGAGTCTCTTCACCAGGAACAAGCGGAAGCCAAGCGCAAGCAGCGGAAGGAGCGCACGTCAACCCAAGCACCCCACCCACCCACCCCTTCAACCACCGTCTACCCCACCTGTGACAGAGACCGTAGGTCCTGCATTGGACTCATCAGTCACCTGATAACTCATTTTTAATGTGGAAGCAAGTCATCCTCGATTCCGAGAGATTGCCTAAGAGAGAGAGCCCCTCCTCCTCCAGCCCTCCCATGATTACAATGAAAATGTTTATAAGGCAGATAATAGCAGTGTAACACCATCAAAATCTTCTTCTCAGCAGTCAAAATTACAGTCACATAGAGTTACAAAGGGGGCAATTTTCCCCGGATACTTTAGGCGCTAAAGAGCCTCCAAGGTGGCCAAGATGGGGTCTGAAGCTGAAACGCCGGTTTAGCCCACGTTTAGTGCACGATGCCATTTTGGTAAAGGAGTTGAAGCTTGCGCTAGGAACGGCTGCCTGGAGGCTTGTTAAGGGGCTGATTGCCACTTAAATTGCCTGCTAGCATCATTAAGGAGGAAGCACAGCATTTTGGCGACAAGCGCTTGACCCAATGGCCTCTCCTAACAGCGACCAGGTGGCTGGGAATAAACTAGTCGTTGCAAAAGATTTCGAGAGCTACTTAAAGGTATATCACCTTTTACTGTTCACTTGTTGCTGGAAGTTTGAAGAGGACTTTTGAAACACATCGGCACTTTCTAGGTGGGCGGCACAGTGGCATAGTGGTTAGCACTGTTTGCCTCACAGCGCCAGGGACCCGGGTTCAAATCTGGCCTCGGGCGACTGTCTGTGTGGAGTTTGCACATTCTCCCTGTGTCTGCGTGGGTTTCCTCCGGGTGCTCCGGTTTCCTCCCACAGTCCAAAGATGTGCGGGTTAGGTTGATTTGGCTATGATAAATTGACCCTTAGTGTTAGGGGATTAAATACGTGGGGTTACGGGGATAGGGTGGGATATGTGTCGGTGCAGGCTCGATGGGCCGAAATGGCCTCTATCTGCACTGTGGGGATTCTGTGATTCTGTGATTCTGTGACTCTGTCAGGATTTCAGCAACACTATCAACATTTATTCTGGAAATTCTCTGAGGACGTCACCTAAAAAGAGTAAGTACGTTGCTACTCTATCTTATTGGACACCTTATAGGAATCACCAGGAGAAAGGGAGTACTTGGTCATCGGCATCTTGCTAGGGGACCTCTTTGGTCTCCAGGAGGAGGACATGGCCCCAGGCAGTACAGCACCAGCTGCTGTAGGAGAGTGGGACAGGAGGGTGAGGTGCACGCCATCACACAGGCGGGTACAGGACATCCCTCCTCCTCTGTACCTCCTCCACCAGGAATTCCAGTGCTGCATCCGAGAACATGTGTGCCCTCTCACTCGGTCCCAGAGCCATCCTGAAACTTGCAGCTGTGTGTCAGCCAGCCTACTCCACACCATCAGTGGAAGTGGGTGAATGGGGCCCACATATACTGCTCCATGACAATTGTGTCTAATCAGCGCTTGAGCGCAAAACCTGCAGGTTTCTGGTTTAGCACCTCCAGGCAAGGTCAAATTATAGTAATCAGCAATTAGGACCAAAATTGCATGCTAAAACGAGACTTTCAAACAGGCGTGCCTTATTAGCACATCACCCATTTAGCGCCTGTTTTTACCCTTTCCCTAAAATAACACCCTCTGGGTTAGAAATTGGGCTCCTTTGCGCTTCCTGTTAGCGTCTCCGGGGGGGATATCAATGCCTCCCGCTAAATTCGGCGGGAGTTTTGCGGCGACGGTAAGACATTACGCTACGATCTCCTGCGTCATTGCCGTGTGCAGTGCCCTGGTAGCGCCCTGGATGAAAAGTTCCCTCTCGCCCCCTGCATGTGCGCCTGCCGTTAACAACGACAGGTAGAGGAGGCGGCTTTTAGTCAGATGTCCCCTGGAGGAGCGCTATTTAAAGGCGTCCACTCCCGGTGTAGTTTTCGTCTGCCAACAATGCTGCATTGTTAGTTTCACATTGGCAAAGAGGCCTTTTGACCGATTTGAGCGTTTTGCATTTTAACGAGTGTCCTGGTACAAAAAGATTCTTCAGTTTCATTGAGGGGAGATTTGAAAGTGCAATATTTGTATCCTTTCATGGGGGCTGTACTGGCACTGGACCTCGCCCCCCAGCATCAACATCGGAGACAACTGAGGCACAGAGAAAGAGTGCAAAATGTGGCCAGAGGTAGGAGGGCCAATAGGGCTCTCAACAGGAGGTCTTACCCACCCAGGGTATTCCGGCAGCAGTTCTCCTACATGAATTTCACTGAGGACCAGTGCATAGAAGGCTCCACTTCAGCAAGGATGTGGTCACAGAGCTCTGCCACCTCCTGCAGCCAGACCTCGAGCCTCAGATCAGGACCACCAGTGGCAGTCAAGGTCACTGTTGCCCTCAATTTCTACGCCAGCAGATCATTCAAATGTGCGACAGGCGAACATCTCCAACATCTTCGATTTCTAGATTTTTTCTATGACATCTTTAAGTAAAGATTCAATTATCTTTCCTACCACCGACATTAAGCTAACTGGTCTAAGGTTGCCTGGACTTGATCTATCTCCCTTTTTAAATATAGGAATAACATTCGTTGTCCACCAGTCCTCTGGCACTATTCCCCTTTCTAATGAATTTATATACATATATGTAATCATGCCTCTGCTATCTCTTCCCTAACTTCTTTTAATATATGTGGTTGCAATCCATCTGGACCAGGGGTTTTATCCTCTCTCAGTTTGATTAGTTTGCAAATTATCTCCCCCCCATCCCCACTCCTTTATATCTTAAATGTCTTCATATCTTTTTTGATCACTTCTTCTAATGTCATGCCCACCTGGTTACTCTGACTGGTAAATAATGCGGCAAAGTAACTATTCAATATTTCTGCCATTTCGCTGTCATTACCTGTGAGTTTATCTTATGCATCCCTTAGTGGCCCTATCCTTATCCTGAATTTTCTTTTGTTATTTATGTGTTTGTAGAATACTTTATTTATTTTTTATATTCCTTGAAAATTTAATTTTATAGCCCCTCTTTGTTTTCCTAAGTGTTTTTTTGACTGCTTTCCTAACCTCTTCATATTCCTTTATTTCATCCTCTCCATTATTGCCTATGTACTTAGTGCATGGCTTTTTCTTTAGTTTCATTTTTACCCTTATCTCTTTATTCATCCATGGTATTTCATTATTGGCTAGTTTGTGCTAATTTTTTAAGTGGAATATATTTCTCCTGAACTCTATTGATCACTTTTTAAAATATTTCCCACTGCTGTTCTATCTCTTAACTTTTTCCCAGTTTATCTTTCCTAGCTCCATTTTCTTTCCTAGCTCCATTTTCTTCCCCTCAAAATTATGTATTTTCCAACCTATTACTTTGGTCTTTGTCTTACTTATGACTTTCACAACCATTATTTTAAATCTTATCATGCTATGATCTATTGCCTAGATGTTCCCCTATGCTTACTTCTCTTGTTTGCTCTGGTTCATTTCCCATTACTAGATCCAGCAGCAATTCCTCTCCTTTTGGGCTTCTTACGTACTGCATAAGAAAGGAGTCCTGAACATATCGCAAAAACTCCATTCCCCTTTCTCCTATCCCTAACTCTTCTTGCCAGCTTATTTGGGGGTAGTTGAAATCTCACCTGATTATTATTCTGTGTCTTTTACTCATTTCATAGATTTGTTGACATATTTCTTCCTCCACTTCCCTTCCACTATTAGGTTATCTGCAGAATACCACTATTAACATAATCGGTCCCTTTTTATCCTTTGTCTCAATCCATATGGATTCTGTTTCTATCTTAATGCTATTTCATTCTGTTTATTCTACTGCCAGTATGTTGCCTCTAATTAGTACAGCTACCCCAACTTCTTCTTTCCCTATCCTTTCTAAATACGTCATATCCTACAATATTTAACTGCCAGTTCCTGGTTCAATAAGGAGTGTAGAAGAGCATGCCAGGAGCAGCACCAGGCGCACCTAAAAATGAGGTGCCAACCTGGGGAAGCTGCAACACAGGACTACATGTATGCTAAAAAGCGGAAGCAGCATACTATAGACAGGGCTAAGCAATTCCACATTCAACGGATCAGATCAAAGCTCTGCAGTCCTGCCACATCCAGTCGTGAATAGTGGTGGACCATTAAACAACTAACGACATGAATATCCCCATCCTCAACGATGGTGGAGCCCAGCACGTGAGTGCAAAAGACAAAGATGAAGCATTTGCAACCATCTGCAGCCAGAAGTGCCGAGTGGATGATCCATATCAGCCTCCTCCTGAGATCGCCATCACCACAGAAACTAATCTTCAGCCAATTCGATTCACTCCACGTGATATCAAGAAACGGCTGAGCGCAGTGGATAAAGCAAAGGCTGTGGGCCCCGGCAACATCCCGGCTGTCGTGCTGAAGACTTGTGCTCCAGAACTAGCCGCACCTCTAGCCAAGCTGTTCCAGTACAGCTATAACAATGGCATCTATCCAATAATGTGGAAAACTGCCCAGGTATGTCCTGTCCACAAAAAGCAGGACAAATCCAACCCGACCAATTACCGCCCCATCAGTCTACTCTCAATCATCAGCAAAGTGATGGAAGGTGTCGTCGACAGTGCTATCAAGCAGCACTTACTCACCAATAACCTGCTCACTGATGCCTAGTTTAGGTTCCATCAGGGCCGCTCAGCTCCAGACCTCATTACAGCCTTGGCCCAAACATGGACAAAAGAGCTGAATTCCAGAAGTGAGGTGAAAGTGACTGCCCTTGACATCAAGGCAGCATTTGACCAAATGTGGCATCAAAGAGCCCTAGTTAAACTGAAATCAATGGCAATTGGGGGGGAAAACTCTCCACTGGCTGGAGTCATACCCAGCACAAAGTAAGATGGTTGTGGTGGTTGGAGGTCAATCATCACAGCCCTAGGACATAAGAACATAAGAACAAAAGAAATAGGAGCAGGAGTAGGCCAAACGGCCCCTCGGGCCTGCTCCGCCATTCAATAGGATCATGGCTGATCTGAATCTAGACTCACGTCCACTTCCCTGCCCTTTCCCCGTAACCCCTAATTCCCTTATCTGCTAGGAAAATGTCTATCTCCATTTTAAATTTATTTAATGTTGCAGCTTCCACAGCTCTCTGGGGGAGCAAATTCCATAGATTTACCACCCTCTGAGTGAAGAAGTTTCTCCTCATCTCAGTTTTGAAAGGGCAGTCCTTTATTCTAAGATTATGCCCCCTAGATCTAGTCTCACCCATCAGTGGGAACATCCTCACCGCATCCACCCGATCAAGCCCCCTCACAATCTTATATGTTTCGATGAGATCGTCTCTCATTCTTCTGAACTTCAATGAGTAGAGTCCCAACCTACTCAACCTTTCTTCATACGTCAACCCCCTCATCTCCGGAATCAACCAAGTGAACCTTCTCTGAACCGCCTCGAGAGCAAGTATATCTTTTCTTAAATATGGAAACCAAAACTGCACGCAGTATTCCAGGTGTGGCCTCACCAATACCCTGTATAACTGCAGCAAGACTTCCCTGTTTTTATACTCCATCCTCCTTGCAATAAAAGCCAAGATTCCATTGGCCTTCCTGATCACCTGCTGCACCTGCACACTAACTTTTTGTGTTTCATGCACCAGGACCCCCAGATCCCTTTGTACTGTAGCACTTTGCAGTTTCTCTCCATTTAGATAATAACTTGCTCTTTGATTTTTTCTTCCAAAGTGCATAACCTCACACTTTCCAACATGATATTGCATCTGCCAAATCTCTGCCCACTCACTTAGCCTGTCTATGTCCTTTTGCAGGTTTTTTATGTCCTCCTCACTCACTGCTTTCCCTCCCATCTTTGTAGCGTCGGCAAACTTGGATATGTTGCACTCGGTCCCTTCCTCCAAATCGTTAATATAGATTGTAAAGAGTTGGTGTCCCAGCACTGACCCCTGCGGAACACCACTAGTCACTGATTGCCAGCCCGAGAATGAACCATTTATCCCAACTCTTTGTTTTCTGTTAGATAGCCAATCTTCCACCCATGCCAGTATATTACCCCCAATCCTGTGATTTTTTATCTTGATCAGTAATCTTTTGTGTGGAACCTTGTCAAATGCATTTTGGAAGTCCAAATACACTACATCCGCTGGTTCCCCTTTATCCACCCTGTATGTTACATCCTCAAAGAATTCGAGCAAATTTGTCAAACATGACTTCCCCTTCGTAAAACCATGCTGACTCTGTCCTATTGAATTATGTTTATCCAAATGCTCTGTTACTGTTTCCTTAATAATGGACTCCAACATTTTGCCAACCACAGATGTTGGGCTAACTGGTCTATAGTTTCCAGCTTTTTGTCTACTTCCCTTCTTAAATAAGGGTGTTACATTAGCAGTTTTCCAATCTGCCGGGACCTTTCCTGAGTCCAGGGAGTTCTGGAAAATGATCACCAATGCATCCACAATCCCTACCGTCACTTCTCTCAAGACCCTAGGATGTAGGCCATCAGGTCTGGTGGATTTATCCGCCTTAAGTCCCATTATTTTACTGAGTACCATCTCCTTAGTGATTTTAATCGTGTTTAGCTCCTCTTCCCCCATTGCCCCCTGTTTGTCCAGTGTTGGGATATTTTTAGTGTCCTCTACTGTAAAGACTGATACAAAATATTTGTTCAGCGTCTTTGCCATCTCCATGTTCCCCACCACTAGTTTCCCGGTCCCATCCTCTAAGGGACCAACGTTCACTTTAGCCACCCTTTTTCTTTTTATATAGCTGTAGAAACTCTTGCTATCTGTTTTTATATTTTTTGCTAGTTTACTTTCATAATCTATCTTCCCTTTCTTAATTAATCTTTTAGTTATTGTTTGCTGGCTTTTAAATGCTTCCCAATCTTCTATCCTCCCACTAGATTTGGCGACTTTATATGCCCTTGTTTTCAGTCAAGTACTATCCTTTATTACTTTACTAAGCCACGGATGGCTGTCTTTTCTTTTACTCCCCTTTTTCCTCAGTGGAATATATTTATCTTGAAAGATGTGAAATAGCTCCTTGAATGTAGACCACTGCTCTTGTACCGTCTTGCACTTTAATCTGTTTTCCCAGTCCACTTTAGTCAATTCTACTCTCATACCTTCTTAGTCTCCTTTATTTAAGCTCAGTATGCTGGTTTGAGATCCAACTCTCTCACCCTCAAGCTGAATTTGGAATTCAACCATATTATGGTCACTCATTCCAAGGGGATCCTTTACTAGGACATTTTTTATTAATCCTGTCTCATTACACAGGACCAGATCTAAGATTGCCTGCCCCCTGGTTGGTTCAGTTACATACTGCTCAAGGAACCCATCCCTAATACACTCTATGAACTCTTCCTCAATGCTGCCATGCCCAATTTGATTAGTCCAGTCAATATGAAAGTTAAAATCCCCCATGATTACAGCTGTTCCCTTATTACAAGCCCCAACTATTTCCTGATTTATACTCCGACCAACAGAGTTGCAACTGTTAGGAGGCCTATAGACTACGCCCACTAGTGACTTTTTCCCCTTATTATTCCTTATCTCCACCCAAACTGTTTCACTATCCTGATCCTTTGACCCAATATCATTTGTGACTATTGCAGTGATTCCATCCTTGATTAACATAGCAACCCCACCTCCCTTTCCTTCCTGTCTGTCCTTCCTAATTGTCAAATACCCTTGTATGTTTAGTTCCCAGTCATGATTATATTGCAGCCATGTTTCCGTAATGGCCACCAGATCATACACATGTGTAGTTATTTGTACCTTCAACTCGTCAATTTTGTTACGAATGCTGCGTGCATTCAGATAAAGAACTTTCAAATATGTTTTCTGACAATTTATTCCTGCTTTTACCCCTTTTACTACTTTACCTTTATCATTATATACATTCTGTCCCTTCCTGACATGCTCTGGTTTTTAATTCCCCCACTGCTACCTTGCTCTATTGCCTTCTCCGCTGTCATTTTTATTTTTCGCTCTCTTAAAACCTCCCCCCCACTAATTAGTTTAAAGCCCTCTCTACAGCCCTAGTTATTTGATTCACCAGGATTCTAGTCCCAGCAATGGCCAAGTGAAGTCCGTCCCAACGGAACAGCTCTCTCCTGTCCCAGTACTGAAGCCAGTGTCCCAGGAAGCAAAACCCATTTCTCCCACACCAGTCTTTGAGCCACGCATTTAACTCTCTAATTTTATTTACCCTAGCCAAATTTGCACGTGGCTCAGGTAGTAATCCAGAGATTATTACCCTTGTGGTTCTGCTTTTTAATTTGGCCCCTAGCTGCTCAAACTCCCTCAGCAGAACCTCCTTCCTTGTCCTATCTATGTCGTTGGTACCAACATGGACCACGACAACTGGATCCTCCCCCTCCCACTCCAAGTTTCTCTCCAGCCCAGAGGAGATGTCCTTAACCCTGGCACCGGGCAGGCAACACAGCCTTCGGGACTCTCACCCTCGGCTGCAAAGAACTCTATCTATCCCCCTAACGATACTATCCCCTACCACTACAACATTTCTTTTAACTCCCCCCACTTGAATGGCCCCCCGCTCCACGGTGCTGTGGCCAGGTTGCTCATCCTCCCCGCAGTCCCTGTTCCCATCCTCACAGGGAGTAAGAGCCTCAAACCTGTTGGACAAGAGCAAGGGCTGCGGCTCCTCCAACACTACCTCCTGGATCCCTGTACCTGCCTCACTTCTAGTCACACCATCCTGACCCTGGCCATGGACTACATCTGAATTAATTAATCTAATTGGTGTGACTACCTCCTGATACACAGAGTCCAGGTAACTCTCCCCCTCCCTGATGTGTCTCAGTGTTTGAAGCTCGGACTCCAGCTCTTCAACACGGAGCTGGAATTCCTTGAGCAGCCAACACTTACTGCAAATGTGATCACCGTGAGCATCAATGGTGTCCACCAGCTCCCACATATTGCAGCAGCAACACATCACCTGATCTCCCATTCTATGTAATTAATTAAATTTATTAATATTATTTTTAAATACCCTCTGCTCCGATTCTAGATGATGAATATCGCACCTTAGAAACTATAAACCACAGAGTTTAAGCTTAAAAAAGAGAGAAATACTTACCAACCAATCACTTACCCGCTTTCTGGTGACGTCACACTTGGATTACTTTTTACCTCTCTCCTTCCCTCCGAGTTCCAAGTTCGGAGACTGGTAGGCCTTACCTGGTCTCTGGGGCCTTTTATAGCCCCGCTCTGCCACTCGAGATTCCCGCCGATGCTGTGAGGCCTTACCTGGTCTCTGGGGCCTTTTATAGCCCCACTCTGCCGCTCGAGATTCCCGCCGACGCTGTGAGACCTTACCTGGTCTCTGGGGCCTTTTATAGCCCCGCTCTGCCGCTCGAGATTCCCGCCGACGCTGTGAGGCCTTACCTGGTCTCTGGGGCCTTTTATAGCCCCACTCTGCCGCTCGAGATTCCCGCCAATGCTGTGAGACCTTACCTGGTCTCTGGGGCCTTTTATAGCCCCGCTCTGCCGCTCAAGATTCCCGCCGACACTGTGAGACCTTACCTGGTCTCTGGGGCCTTTTATAGCCCCGCTCTGCCGCTCGAGATTCCCGCCGACACTGTGAGGCCTTACCTGGTCTCTGGGGCCTTTTATAGCCCCGCTCTGCCGCTCGAGATTCCCGCCGATGCTGTGAGGCCTTACCTGGTCTCTGGGGCCTTTTATAGCCCCGCTCTGCCGCTCGAGATTCCCGCCAACGCTGTGAGGCCTTACCTCGTCTCTGGGGCCTTTTATAGCCCCGCTCTGCCGCTCGAGATTCCCGCCGACGCTGTGAGGCCTTACCTGGTCTCTGGGGCCTTTTATAGCCCCGCTCTGCCGCTCGAGATTCCCGCCAACGCTGCAGGAGTTCCTCAGGGCAGTGTCCTAGGCCCAATCATCTTCAGCAGCTTCATCAATGACCTTCCCTCCATCATAATGTCAGAAGTGGAGATGTTCACTGATGACTGCACTGTATTCAATGCCATTCGCAACTCCTCAGATAATGAAGTAGTCCATGCCCATATGCAGCAAGACGTGGACAATATTCAGGCTTGGGCTAATAAGTGGCAGGTAACATTCACGCCAGGCAATGATTATCCCCAACAAGCGAGCATCTAACCACCGCCCCATGATATTCAATGGCATTACCATCGCCGAATCCCCCACCATCAACATCCTGGGGTCACCATTGACCAGAAACTTAAATGGACCAGCCACATAAATACTGTGGCAACAAAAGCAGGTCAGAGGCTGGGTATTCTGCGGCGAGTGTCTCACCTCCTGACTCTCCAAAGCCTTTCCACCATCTACAAGGCACAAGTAAGGAGTGTGATGGAATACTCTCCACTTGCCTGGATGGGTACAGCTCCAACAACACTCAAGAAGCTCGACACCATCCAGGACAAAGCAACCCAATTGTTTGGCACCTCATCCACCACCTTAAACATTCACTCCCTCCACCACCGGTGCAACGTGGCTGCAGTGTGTACCATCCACAAGATGCACTGCAGCAACTCGCCAAGGCTTGTTCGGCAACACCTCCCAAACCCGCGACCTCTTCCATCTAGAAGGACAAGGGCAGCAGGCGCATGGGAACACCACCACCTCCAAGTTCCCCTCCAAGTCACACACCATCCTGACTTAGAAGTATATCGCCGATCCTTCATCGTCACTGGGTCAAAATCCTGGAACTCCCTCCCTAACAGCACTGTGAGAGCACCTTCACCACACGGAGTGCAGCGGCTCACCACCAGCTTCTCAAGGGCAACTGGGGATGGGCAATAAATGCTGGCCTTGCCAGCAACACCCATATCCCATCAACAGCTAAAAAAAAATTAACTTTCTAGAGTCTGATAACAGGCCAAAAATGTAGAGAAGTTAACCAGCAGCCTGAAATGACAAACAAGCAACCAACCTGCACGATCCCTTTAACTAGTGCCACGAATTGCTGGGCAAGTTTATCACGTGGCGAGTCAGGCGTTATATCACAAAAGGGTCCTACACTTAATTTACGTAAGTTATTCATTCCTTTAAATAGTTCTGCTGTGCGGCCTGGACACCAATATGGCGGCCGGCACACTTCTGTCGCTTAATGAACGCACATTTTCTGACCGCCATGTTGGATGCTAATTCGCCTTTTTAGTGCCCAAGAAATGGGAGTGGCAAGGATGAATTTCTGTGTTGTAAACTTTGCAAAACTGGCTGTGAATTAGATGCCAATTCTAACAGCTATATTCTTTATACCAGAGGGAATACGGTATCATAACAGAATCTGGAACAGGGAAACATTACATTGACAGTCAATACTGAGGTGGAGTCAGTTTGTTCCAGGAAAGTTGCTGGAGGCTCCTCTACTCCGCAGAGTAAAAGAATTGCTGCCAATAGCAAAATACTCTCCCAGATCAAAGGCATGGAAGAAGTGTTGAATTTGGGCTCTTGTCTAAAAGGTTTTATTGCGTATATAATAAATGATACATGATGCAATACTGAGGTGCTCACAGCAGAAGCTCCTTCCATTCAGAGCATGTATTATGACTCTTCATTTATAAGTGCAACTTCTGACATGCATTTTGATCTTAAGAATAATTCATTACTGTTGCGTCCGTGTATAATAAGACACAGACTGTGGAGAACGGTACAATAGGTGTTTACTCAACGTGGCTCACAGTGCAACTGATCTGTACAGATTACTACTCAGGGCTACATACAGGTGTGGTCACTGCCGGTACTGCAGTATACATGAGCTGTAAAAGATAGTTCCCCACTTAAAGGTATATACATTACAATTCCTCCCCTTTTAGATTAACAGTGCCATAACACTCATTTAACAATTAAATATCAAACTAATTACAATTAACACTTTTAACATGCAACATTAGCTGAAAATAATCTATTTATATATTCAGTCTTTGGGGAGGCTTCCTGATCCTTTCTGGATAGTGCCTTTCTTGAGTGTCTTGCTCTTGGTGCGGAGGCGATTCTGGCCCCCTGTCGTCGGTTGGTTCATCAGCTTCCGATGCTACTGTTTCTGGGGTAGATGCGACCTGTACGTCGGGTTCATCACCAGGTACGTATGGGCGAGGCATGAGGTTGACTTGTTCCTGTGACTCTAGGATCTGGTCAGCATGGCGTCTCACGATGCTCTCCCCAACGTCCACTGTGTACATTAGTGGGCCCTGCCGTGTGCATATCGTTCCTGGCTGCCATTTTTCTGTTCGGTAGTCGCGGGCCAAGACTGGTTGCCCTACATTGAAGCTCCTTGTTGGCTTCTCATGGATGTGCTGGAATTGCTTACTCTCACCATCTCTTCGTATGTTTGGTCTGAGCAAATCCAGGCGAGATCTTAACCTTCGGTTAAAGAACATCATGGCTGGGGCCTGGTTGGTGACTACATGTGTCGCATTCCGGTAGGCGAACAGGAAATTGTCCACCTTGTGCTGCAGCAGAATGTTGTCATTGTACGTAGCCTTTATTGCCTTCTTAAAGGTTTGTACAAACCTCTCAGCCAATCCATTTGTTTCTGGATGATACGGGGTGGATGTGTCATGCCTTACCCCATTCTTTTTCAAGAACTTCCGGAACTCTTCGGACACAAACTGTGGTCCGTTGTCGGAGCAAATCTGTTCTGGCAAGCCATTCCTGGCAAAAATGGTCCGTAGGACTGCAAGGCCTAGAAATTGAGTTTGCGCTGCGCCAGGGCTTTAGCGCCGGAAGTTAGCGCCGGCGCTAAGTCCCTTTGCGCGTGCCAAAAATTCAGTAGCGCTGCGCTCAAACGGCTGCCGGCGCTACTGAAGGGTTTTAGCGCCTGAAAACTGGCGCAACGCGCCGCATTGCGGCACTATTCCGGCGCTGCAGCGCCCGCTGCGGTGCGGCAGGCTCGGGAAGTGCAGGCCTCCTCCTTCCGTTAAGGAGGAGCTGCCTGCACCCGGCCGCGGCCCGCGCAAATCTCATCAAAAATGAGCCCGGCACCTCGGACAAGTGCCGGGCTTGCATCTGTTCCGGGGGTTGGGGGGAGAAGTCCGGGGAGGGAGCTGCGGGCAGGCGGCCGGCGGGAAAGCGGCCGGCCGCCGCGCCTCCTTAAAGCGCCGGCGCAGACTCCGGCAACACTCGTTTGCCGGAGTCTTAGTTGCGGCTGCCACTGGCGAGGCGGCCGCAACTGAATTTCGGCTTGGGGCCGGGTTACCACGGCAACCGGGACGCTGCGCACACCGATGACGTCATCGGTGCCGGCGCAGCGCTACCGGTCTACCGCCGCGGAAGGGCGCCAGGCAATTTAGGAACCGGCGCCAATTGCAGCGCTAGGCCCTCTAGCGCCGCAAAATCGGTGCTAAGGGCACTGAATTTCTAGGCCCAATAGTTTTCTCCGTGGTGGTGGAGGACATTTTGATGACCTCAGGCCATTTCGAGTGCGCATCCACGGCTATTAAAATCATTGAGTCCATGAATGGACCAGCAAAATCAATATGCACCCGTTGCCATGGAGGTGAGGGCCACTCCCATGGGTGTAGAGGGGCCTGTGGTGGTGCATTTTGGACTTTCTGGCATCCTGAGCAGCTCTTGGTCAGGTCCTCGATTTGTTTATCGATTCCCAGCCACCACACATAAGCCCTGGCTAGACTTTTCATTTTTAGCCCTCCCAGATGACCCTCATGAAGCTCATTGAGCACTCTATCCCTTAACTTGGGTGGAATTACCACTCGGGATCCACACATCAAGGTCCCCCGGCACACTGACAGCTGTTCTCTCCTTGTCAAGAATGCTGGCAACAGTGAGTCGCCATGTGCTGGCCATCCCTTCACCGTCAAATCATATACCCGAGAGAGTGTCGGGTCATTTCGGGTTTCCTTTTTGATACAATCGTTAGCTACCGGTAGGTATTCAACTATAGTCGAATGGAATATTTCGACAGGATCCACTGCTGGTGCTTCCTCCGCAGTAGGCAGTGGCAGGCGTGATAGCCCATCAGCATTTCCATGCTGTTTCGTGCCCTTATATTCAATCTCATAGTGGTGCGCCCCTAGAAAAAGTAACCACCTTTGTAGTCGTTGCGCAGTCATCACCGGAACGCCCTTCTTCGGATTAAAAATGGAGACAAGAGGCTGGTGATCAGTCAGCAAGGTGAATTTCTGCCCGTGCAGATAGTGATTGAACTTTTTCACTCCCCACACTAGGCTGAGGGCCTCCCTGTCAATCTGGGCGCAGTTACGCTCGGCTGAGGTTATTGATCGTAACGCAAAGGCTATTGGCCTCTGAGCCGTCCGAGAATTTGTGCGACAGCACCGCTCCAATGCCATAGGGTGACGCATCACATGCCAACTGAATTGGTAATGCTGGGTTGTAATGGGCCAATACCTCTTTCGATGTGATTAGTGTTTTGCTCTTCTGGAAAGCTCGTCTACATTCATCACTCCACTTGCATGGCACCCCAGTTTGCAGTAGGGTGTTCAGTGGGTGTAGTATTGTGGACAAATTTGGCAAGAACTTATGGTAGTAGATTACCAGCCCGAGGAACGACCTCAGTTGTGACACATTTTCCGGTGCTGGAGCCTTGACTACTGCCTCAATCTTCTCTGGGGACTTATGTAACCCCTCTTTATCGATAACGTGGCCACAATACGAGATTTGTTTTCTAAAAAACTCACATTTGGGGCGGTTAGCTCGGAGCCCATATTCCTGCAATCTAGTGAGCACCTGCTCCAGGTTGGCAAGGTGATCACTGTCATTTTCGCCCGTGACCAGGATGTCGTCCAAATAACACTGGGTCCCTGGGGTCCCTTGCAGGACTTGTTCCATTGCCCTCTGCCAAATAGCCATAGCTGATGCTACCCTGAATACCAGCCGGTTGTATTGGTAGAGACCTTTATGAGTGTTGATTGTGAGGTATTTTTTTGATGCTTCTTCTACCTCCATTTGCAGATACGCCTGGACCAGATCAATCTTAGTGAAGCGTTTCCCTCCAGATAGCGAGGCGAAAATATCTTCAATCCGCGGAAGTGGATATTGTACGGTGTGAAGGACCGGGTTCACTATTACCTTAAAGTCCCCACAGATGCGAACCTTCCTTGGTTCCCCAGGCGTGCTGCTCAATGACTTTTTCATCACAGGGACGATGGGTGCAGCCCACTCGCTCCAGTCTACCTTGGAAAGTACACCTGAACGTTCCAGACTCTCCAGCTCTGCTTCGACGGCTGGGCGGATCGCATAAGGTCTTAAAAAATTTTGGGCTTGCGTTTTCTTCAATTTTAATCGTCGCTGTCATGCCTTTTAGTGTTCTGAGTCCTTGCTGGAACACTTCTTTCGCGTCAGTTAGGATCTTTGACAGTCGCCCAGGTATGAAGTCGTCATCCTTTTTGTCAGCCACAGTCAGTGCCTGTATGGAATGCCAATCCAGTTGTATTTTCTGGATCCATTCACGTCCCAGTAATGGTGGTCCTCCATCTTGCAATACATACATGTCTAGTTTTGGTGTTTCCTTACGGTTATATATAACGGTCACCCTTATTTTTCCTTTGGGGTAGACTTTTTGCCCCGTGTACGCCTTCAAAATAGTTTTTGTGTCTCTCAAGGGTATGTGTGAGAATAGCCGCTCGTAGTCCCGTCGGTTTATGACTGTTAGGGCTGATCCTGTGTCCAATTCCATCTTTACCTGGACTCCTGCTATCTTGAGAGTGACCCAAATGGTTCGGTGATCCTCCGTTGTGATCACATTATGTAATTTCAGACAACTCATTTCCCTGCTTTCGGAGTCGTTATCACTCTTTTGTTCGTCTGAACTATTCTCCGTCATCTTATGTACCTTCTTGTACTTTCCTTTGGTATGTTTCTTATTGCTGGTTTTCTTTCCTGACTTGCAGACTCGCGCTATGTGTCCTACTTTTCCACACTCTCTGCACACTTTGTCTTTGAACCAGCAATCATTCTGGTTGTGTGTTGTTCTGCCGCAGCGATAGCACTTCTCTGTTCCATATGACATTTCGTTTGTGCCATATTCTTGCGGTCCCTGTTGTATCTCTGCAGTGCCCTGTGCTGCTGCTTCATATGATACCGCAATGCTGAAAGCCTTTTCCAGCGTAAGGTCCTTTTCAGATAAAAACCGTTTCTGGGTTCCTTCACTTTGAAGCCCACACACAAACTTGTCCCTTAAGGTATCTGTCAGTCCCACTCCAAACTGGCAGTGTTTCGATAGTTTGCGCAGTTCTGTTAAATGATCAGCATTGCTTTCATCCTTATGCTGGTTCCGTTTGTGAAACTTGAATCTTTCTGCTATCAGCAGCGGTGTGGGGTTTAAATGTTCCTTTAGTATCGTTACTATGTCTTCAAAACTCTTTTCCATTGGCTTTGTTGGGGTTACTAGATTTCGTAATAAACCATACGTCTTTGCACCCATTAAATTTAACAATACCGACGCTTTGTTGTCATCTGACACCTCATTTGCCTTGCAGTACACCTCTCTTCGTTCGACATATGTAGTCCAATCTTCGACTTCATTGTCAAATGCGGTGATACTGCCACTCTTCGGCATTTTGTGTGTGGTTTGAAATGGCGTCTCCCAATGGCATAAAATGGCGTCTCCCACGCTTTCCTTCCTCACCCGCTGCTGCCAACGCTGCTCCCGGCTGTTCTCGTGGCAATGGTGGCACCCTGTAGGTTTTGCGCGCTTCTCCTGCACTGCTGCCAATGCCGCTCTCGGAGGTCCTCGTGGCAATGGCGGCGCCTCATGGGTTTCTGCGCGTCTCTCTCTCCTTCTCTCTGATGCTGCTCGGCCCCTGAACACCGGCTGCGCCCTGTGCGCTCTGCCCTCTCTCTCTCTCTCCCCCGTCGATGCTGCTCGGCCCTTTGCTGTGCCGCTCGGTCGGGCTCTAGCCCGCCGCTGTCCGGGAAGGGTCTGCGCACTACCTGTTGCCAGCCTGTTTCGCTGGACCACCTCGACTGTTAAGCCAAGCCTGTCTCTCGACAGCCTCCCCTGCAATTCTCGAGTCTCTGCTGGATGACTGGGCGGTTGCCCGTGGTCGACGCCTGAGTCTCTGGCCTTGACCTCCAATCCACTGATCTCCAGGAACGAATCCCCGGGAGGTGATGCAGAGTTGCAGATAGGTTCGAACTTGCCTCGTCGCCAATGTTGCGTCCGTGTATAATAAGACACAGGCTGTGGAGAACGGTACAACAGGTGTTTACTCAACGTGGCTCACAATGGAACTTATCTGTACATATTACCACTCAGGGCTATATACAGGTGTGGTCACTGTTGGTACTGCAGTATACATGAGCTGTAAAAGATAGTTCCCCACTTAAAGGTATATACATTACAATTACACTCAATCACATTCTTTTGTTCAATCAGATTACAGAAACAGCCTGTAGCAATACTCTTAGAATCATTTACTTAGGAAAGTAAGAGCAGTGGTCATGCCTTGCATCATATGGGTACTGATCTTAGCTCAACAACGTCCGTCATCCATTCTGTAATGTCCGTGTGTAATTGAGACATGGACTGCAGAAGTTGGTTATAACAGGTGTTTACTGAATGGAGACAAAACTGGAACTACTATACAAAGTTACTTCATAGGCTTATATACAGGGGTGGTCACTACTGGTACTGCAGTATACAGGGGCTGCAGAATATAGTTCCTTCTTCAAAGTACATACAATACAATTCCTCCCCTTTTAGTTAAACAGTACATAACATTCGATTAATAATTAAATAGCATATTTACAATTACAGTTGCTATATACATTAGCTGAAGTTAATCAATTATAAATTCAGTCTTTGAGGAGGCTTCCTGATTCTGTCCGGATAACGCCTCTTTGGGGTATCAGGTTCTTCTGGCAAAGTTGATTCGGGATCAATGTCGTTGTTTGGTTCGTCTGCTTCCAATATCACCGATTCTGAGGTAGACGCAATTGGTACTTCGGTTTCATCACCAGGTGTATAGGATCGTGGTGTAGATTTGACATTTTCCAGTGACTCTAGAATCTGGTCAGCATGGCGTCTTACAATGCTCTCTCCAACGTCCACGGTATACATTAGAGGTCCTTGCCGTGTGCAGATCGTTCCTGGCTGCCATTTCTCTGTGCGGTAGTCCCGGGCCAAAACTGGTTGACCTATCTTGAAACTCCTGGTTGGCCTTTCATTCATATTCTGAAACTGCCTGTTCTCCACATCTCTTCTGATGTTTGGCTTAAGCAAATCCAAGCGGCATCTTAGTCTTCGATTGAAGAACATCATGGCTGGAGTTTGGTTGGTAACCGCATGTGTCGCATTCCGGTAGGCAAACAAGAAGTTATCCACCTTGTGTTGTAGGGGTATGTCTTCACTACACATTGCCTTGATAGCCTTCTTGAATGTTTGAACGAACCTCTCAGCCAATCCATTGGTGGCTGGATGATATGGGGCGGATGTGTAATGCTTAACACCATTGTTCTTTAAGAACCTCCGGAACTCTTCAGACACAAACTGTGGTCCATTGTCGGAGCAAATCTGTTCAGGCAGCCCATTTCTGGCGAATATGGTTCGTAAGACTGTGATAGTTTTTTCTGTGGTGGTTGAGGACATTTTTATTACCTCTGGCCACTTTGAATGTGCATCCACCGCAATTAAAAACATCGAGTCCATAAATGGACCAGCAAAATCAATGTGTACCCCTTGCCATGGAGATGAGGGCCACTCCCATGGATGTAGAGGGGCTTGTGGTGGGGCGTTTTGGACCTTCTGGCATCCTGTACAGCTCTTGGTCATCTCTTTGATTTCTCTATCGATTCCCGGCCACCACACAAACGCTCTGGCTAAGTTCTTCATTTTTACCCCTCCCAGATGACCCTCATGAAGCTCATTGAGCACTCTATCCTTCAATTTGTGTGGAATTACTACTCTGGATCCACACATCAAGGTTCCTCGGCACACTGACAGCTGTTCTCTTCTCAGCGAGAATTCTGGCAACAGTGGTTCGCCATGTGCTGGCCATCCCTTCACCGTTAAATCATAGACCCTGGAGAGTGTCGGGTCATTTCGTGTTTCCTTTTCTATGTTTGCATTCGTCACAGGTAGACATTCGACTATGGTCGAGTGGAATATCTCCACAGGACCCACTGCAGGTGCTTCTTCCACCGTCGGCAACAGTAGGCGCGACAATCCATCAGCATTCCCATGCTGTTTAGTTCCTTTGTACTCTATGTCATATTGGTGTGCCCCTAGGAAAAGGGACCACCTCTGTAGCCGTTGTGCTGTCATTATCGGGACGCCCTTCTTAAGGTTGAAAATGGAGCCAAGAAGTTGATGATCAGTTAGTAGAGTAAATTTCTGTCCGTGCAGGTAGTGATTGAACTTCTTCAACCCCCACACCAGGCTGAGGACCTTTCTGTCAATCTGGGCGTAGTTACGCTCGGCTGAAGTTAACGAGCGTGACGCAAAAGCTATCGGCCTCTCTGAACCATCAAGGAAATTACGTGACAGTACCGCTCCAACACCGTTGGGAGACGCATCACACGCCAGTCTTATCGGTAGTGATGGGTTGTAGTGAGCCAGTACTTCTCTTCAAGTGATCAGGCCTTTACACTTCTGAAAGGCCTGCTTACATTCATTGCTCCATTTCCATGCTACTCCAGTTTGTAGCAGGGCGTTCAGTGGGTGCCGAATTGTGGACAAATTCGGCAAAAACTTATGGTAGTAATTCACCAACCCGAGGAATGACCTCAGTTGCGACACATTTTCAGGCGCTGGAGCCTTAACTACCACTTCAATTTTGTCAGGGTGTAAGGGTTGGGGGCTTCTTTAAACTGGTTTAAAGTAATTTTTCCTGGTCTTGCAGCCTTTGCCTGCACTCAAACCAATTCCAATAAAACCAATTTTAAAACAGCGGTTCCGAATCGCTACCCCTCCTTTAGTTCTGAGTGGAGGAACTTATAATTAATGATATTAAAACGGAACAAGTGGTTTGGATGAGAGAAAAAAATCAAGTTTTATTACCTAAATAAACTACAATCAAAAGAATACCACACAAACATAGTAATTACAGTAAAACTATATAACAGGGGGTTGCAGACGGCGAAAACGAGGGATACAATGGCTACAATGTTATTTAAACAATCTTAGCAATACCCTTAAATCACCACCCCTTAACTCCTGCTAGGTTGCCTTGTTGAGGAGTCAGAAACTCTGCTCACCTGTGGTCCAGCGAAGTAAAAGAGACAGCTAGCTTCTCAGCAGCTATTTTTATACCTGGTGAGGCCCCTGCCATTCTGCCTTGCAAGGGCTGTGTGCAAGGGGAAATACAACTGCTCTGTTGTCCAGAATGCTTGGTGATTTAGACCCATTCAATTGTTAAACGTTTCCCATTCAAGGTACAAAAGTCTCTTCTGCAGTTTAGATGTATCCACTCGATATACAAACAAATGCTAATAGCATTCAATTGCTTTGTAAACAAAGCATTGTCCTGTGGTACAGGCATCGATTGTCCTGCTGCAGGGGGGGTGGGGACACCCCTTTTATTGGCAGCTCCATTGAACCTTACTTCCAGACACAGAAAGCTGCATTCCAAGTCCTTTGTCTTCGGCCATGTGGTGCGACAGCCATTTTTATCCCTGGAAATTTAAAAGCACAACGCCCAGGGATTCTTTAATCAAAAATAATTGATCTTCAGAACTGTAAATTATTGCGAATTCTTACAAGGGGACTTATGTAACCCCTTTTCATCAATCACGTGGCCACAATACGATATTTGTTTCTTAAAAAACTCGCACTTGGGGCGATTGGCTCGTAGCCCATGTTCACGTAGTCTAGTGAGCACCTGCTCTAGGTTGGCAAGGTGTTCACTGTCATCTTCACCTGTCACTAGGATGTCGTCCAAGTAACACTGAGTCCTCGGAATCCCTTGCAGGGCTTGTTCCATCGCTCTTTGCCATATAGCCAGAGCTGATGCTACTCCGAATACCAGTCGATTATACTGGTAAAGACCTTTGTGAGTGTTTATCGTGAGATATTTCCTAGAGGATTCTTCAACCCCCATCTGCAAATATGCTTGCGCTAGGTCAAATTTTGTAAAACGTTTCCCTCCAGATAGTGAGGCGAAAATATCTTCTATCCTCGGAAGGGGATACTGTACTGTGTGAAGGACTGGGTTCACAGTCACCTTGAAGACCCCACAGATGCGAACCTTCCTTGGCTCCTCAGACTTATTGTTTAACGTTTTCTTCATGACAGGAATGATGGGTGTCGCCCACTCGCTCCAGTCTACCTTAGATAACACGCCTGCATTCTCCAGATTCTCTAGCTCTGCCTCGACGGCTGGGCGAATTGCATACTGTACCGGTCTTGCTTTGAAAAACTTGGGAATTGCATTCTCTTCTATTTTTATCGAGGCGGTTACGTCTTTAAGAGTTCCCAGTCCTTGTTGAAATACCTCTTTAGCGTTAGCTAAGATTTTTGACAATCGTCCAGGTGTGACGTCGTCATCCTTTTTACCAGCCACAGTCAGTGCCTGAATGGAGTGCCAGTCTAAACTTATCTTTCTGATCCATTCACATCCCAATAACGGTGGTCCACCATCTTGCAGTATGTACAGATACAATTTCTGTATTTCCTTGCCGTTGTATTCGACAGGCACCCTTATTTTCCCTCTGGGGTATACTTTCTGCCCCGTATATGTCTTCAAGACAATGGATGTGTCTTTCAAGGGTATGTGTGAGAATAGCCGCTTGTAGTCTCGTCGATTCATGATGGTCAGGGCTGATCCTGTATCCAATTCCATTTTGACTTGGGACCCTGCTATCGTGAGGGTGACCCAAATGGTTCGGTGATCCTCTTTTGCGATTACGTTGTGAAGTTTGAGACAGCTTAGTCTCTTGTTCCCGGATTCACTATCGCTCATCTGGTCTTCGGAACTACTGTCCATCATCTTTTGTACTTTCCTGTACTTTTCCTTAGTAGTCTTTTTGTTGTCGTTAGTCTTCTTCCCGGACCTGCAAACTCGTGCAATGTGTCCCATCTTTCCGCATTGCCTGCATGTTTTGTCCTTGAACCAGCAGCCCTTCTGGTCATGGGTTGTTCTGCCGCAGCGATAACATTTTTCAAATCCCCGTGTCATTTCATGGGTGCCGTATTCCTCTGGCTTTTGCTGTATTTCCGCAGCTCCCCTTGCTGCTGCTTTGTACGATACTGCCATGCTGAAAGCCTTATCTAGCGTCAGCTCTTTCTCTGAGAGTAACCTCTTCTGGGTTCCTTCACTCAGGAGTCCACAGACAAATTTGTCCCGTAGGGTATTGTGGTGATTATTCTTGTTTTATAAGAAGCATTGTAATTGGTTGCCTGTTTTCCTGCCTTGAGATATATGCTGTAAACTTATTGGTTAGTTGATTCCATGTGACCTGTGGTGGCCATCTTAAATTCAGTTTTCTACAGTTTGGTTGAGACTGGGTGCTCAACATGTACTGCTGGTTTTTTAAGGTTAATAAAGCCTAGCTTTTGAAAGGCAATCTATTCTTTATTTCAGGTATCTGCCAGTCCTGCTCCGAACTGGCAGTGCTTTGATAGCTTGCGTAGTTCTGTAAGGTAATCAGCATTGCTCTCATCTTTATGCTGATTTCTCTTGTGGAATTTAAATCTTTCTGCTATCAGCAGCGGTGTAGGATTTAGGTGTTCCTGTAGGATATCAACAATTTCATTAAAACTCTTCTCCATCGGTTTGGCTGGAGTGATCAGGTTCCGCAATAGGCCGTACGTTCTTGCGCCCATTAAGCTTAGTAGTACCGATGCCTTTTTCTCATTGGCTACTTCATTTGCCTTGCAATATACTTCGACTCTTTCCACATACGTGGTCCAGTCTTCTATTTCATTATCGAAGTCAGTGATATTGCCAGTCTTCGGCATCTTGGAGATCTAAGATGGCGCCTCCCGCGCTTTGCCTTCTTCCCCGATTGAACAAAATGGCGCCTCCCGCGCTTTCTGTCTTTTCCGCTGCTGCCAACGCTGTTGCTGGCGTTTTTATGCCTTGATGGCGACGCCCTATGGTCTTCGCGTGCTTCCCCCCGCGCTGCTGCCAACGCCGCTCTCCGCGGTCCCCGTGGCAACTGCAGCTCCTCGCGGCTTTCTGCGCTTCTAATTTCTTTTTCTTTTATTTTAATTACTGTTCCCGTCATCAGAGCAGACCCTATGGGACACTTTCCTCCCTCTTCTCGGGTCTGTACACTGCCTGGCTTCGTAGCACCGGCCGCGCCCTGAGTGCTCCACCCTCTCTCTCTCTCTCCTCTTCCCGACAACGCTGCTCGGCCCCGTTGAAAAGCCACCCGATCGAACTCTAGCCCGCCGCAGCCCAGGAAGGATCAGTGTACTACCTGCCACCAGCCCAATTAGCTGGAACACCATCGACAGGATAACCAAGCCCCGCTCTCGACAGCCTCTCCTGCAAATCTTCGAATTAGATGAATCAGAGGGCAGTTGCCCACGGTCGATGCCCTTTTCTTCTGTTTGTTTTTTTTTTGGATTTCTTCCTTCTGGCTTCGACCTCCAATAACTTCGCTTCAGGGATGGATCCCCGTGAGGTGGTGCAGAACTGTAGGTAAGTTCGGATCTGTTCGTCGCTAATGTAATGTCCGTGTGTAATTGAGACACGGACTGCAGAAGTTGGTTATAACAGGTGTTTACTGAATGGAGACAAAACTGGAACTACTATACAAAGTTACTACACAGGCTTATATACAGGGGTGGTCACTACTGGTACTGCAGTATACAGGGGCTGCAGAATATAGTTCCTTCTTCAAAGTACATACACTACACATTCGAGGTCTTTAAGATTTTTGTTGTACCACTGGCATTTGAAACTTGGATCATTGTCCTGCACTTGTCTAGAAAGGTGACCAAATGGGTCAGCTATCACCTGTACCTGATCCACTCTGACCAGGCAGTTGACCCATTTCAATTCTGTGGGATTCTTATATTTTTCCGCAACAAGGGAAACATCTTTACCTACCAACTGCAGCAGTTTGATTATGTTGCCCCATAATGCATTCAACATGTGCGAATCCAATAAAAAAGACCAGCAAAACAGACATTTAAATAGATCCAATGTCACTGAATGTTGCAGTCTAGTTTGGAATCAGAAAGGGATGTGCCCAGAAAACATGGTAGAGATTTCATCACTCCTATCTGATGTAATGCATTTTAAATCATGTAACCTCAACAGGGCTGTAACATGGCAGTGTGCGATCTCCAATTGACTTAATTTTATTAAATATGGATGGCCTGAAATTCCACTTTTGTACTGGCTTTGCTGCTGGCAGTGGATCGAGATTGGGGGGGGTGGCAGTGGGGGAATAGGACAGAAGCTGATTCTACTGGAATTCTGCCCCCTGTAAAGTAGGCCAGAAAATTCCAGTAGGGGTGCTGTAGGTGGATCTGCCGCTGCCTCCCACCCCTCTCCCCCACATCAAGGAGGCATGGCTGGGGAGTTCCTAGGCCTCCCCGGGAAATCCAATATACCTCCTCATGGGCCCAATGGAACCTATGTTTGTTGACAGGAGGTGTAGGTTTCATTATGGGCCTAGTAGAGGCTCCAGAGCGGAAGATAAACAAACCTGGAGGGGATTGATTACCATGCAATGACAGCCCAATAGTTCGTTGGGAACTGCAGAAGTAGCATCTCCCTGTTCCTGTGAGGTCCTTCCAGGGCCATATGAAGCCACTCTAACATTCTGGGCCTCAGTCAGAGTGGGCACGGCTGATGCCCTTGCACCGACCGTGCTAATGACCCCTTCCCTGCAATTCAGGACAGGGTCAGCAGCCTTCACATTGGGTGACTCCATTATCGCTCCATTACACATGCACCAGCAGTCGGTCCATCGGAAATTCAGAGAGTTTAGCCTTTAATATCCATTCACAAGCGTTCAAAACAAGTTTTCTGTGCATCAGTGAGCATTCTCTGTGCATCAGTGAACAATTGGAAAATGTCTTTGAAGGTGAGCCACAAAGGTTGGGGATGTAGAATTACAGGTCATATGTCAACAAAGTGATCTTAAGGACATCGCCGTCTGGTCTCACCCTGTCAATATCAAGGTTGTTGCACATTGAAGAGCAATCCAATAACTAGAGTCACGGCACTGAAGGAGGCCATTCAGGCCATCAAGTCTGTGCCGGCTCTCTGTAGAGCAATCCAGTCAGTCCCATTCCCCCACTCTATCTCCGTAGTCCTGCAAGTTTATTTCCCTCAAGTGCCTATCCAGTCTCCCCTTGAAAACATTGGGGCATAGAAATTCGGTATAGCCTGATGTGTATGTACCTTTAAGGGAATAACTGGTCTTAGACTGCAGTGCCGGCAGTGACCACCCCTGTATAAAAGGCCCTAGCAGGCTTCTGTAGTTTCAGTTTCAAGCTGCCTCTTGTTCAGTAAAGTACCTGTTAAACTGTTCTCCCGAAATCCGTGTATTATTGAGGCGTGGACTTTACAGTGGCGACGAGTAAGTTCGAACTCACCTGCAGTGTGGCATCATCTCACAGGGATCTCGCCTGAAAGGAAGGTCCTGGAAGGTCGTAGTCCGAGCAACGGGTGTCGACCGAGGGCAACCGCCCAAAGAATCCATCGGTGTTTGGAGAATTGTGGGAGAGACTGTGGTTCCAGCGAATCGTGCTGGTAGCAGGTAGCGCGCTGACCCTTCCGGACTGCGGCGGGCTCAAGCTCGATCGAGCAGCTCTACAAATCGGGCCGCGCAGCGTCGCCGGGAAAAGAAAACAAGAGAGAGAGGGTGGAGCGCACAGGCCGCGGTCGGTGCTCGAGAACAGGACAGTGGAGAGAAACTAAATGGGGGGGAAGGAAAGCGAGATGCGCCGAAGCTGTGGGTCGCCGCCATTACCCCATAGAACGCTAGGAGCAGCGTGGCAGTAAGGGGAAGAAGCAAAAGCGCGGAAGGCGCCATTTTATTCCATTGGGGAAGAAGCAAAAGCGGGGGAGGCACCATTTTAAATCGCCCAAGATGCCAAAAAGTGGCAGTATCACTGCTTTCGACAACGAGGTAGAAGACTGGACCACGTATGTGGAAAGAATTGAAGTGTACTGCAAGGCAAATGAGGTGGCTGATGGAAAGAGGGCGTCGGTATTATTAAATCTGATGGGTGCGAGTACGTACGGCCTATTGCGGAATTTAATTACCCCAGCTAAACCAATGGAGAAAAGTTTTGAGGAGATTGTTCATATCTTACAGGAACATCTAAGCCCTACACCACTGCTGATAGCAGAAAGATTCAAGTTCCATAAAAGAAACCAGCACAAAGATGAGAGCAATGCTGACTATCTTACGGAACTACGCAAGTTATTGAAGCACTGCCAGTTCGGAGCAGGACTGGCAGACACCTTACGGGATAAGTTTGTCTGCGGGCTCCAGAGGGAAAGAACCCAGAAACGACTACTTTCAAAAAAGGACCTGACGCTAGAACAGGCTTTCAGCGTGGCAGTATCCTATGAAGCAGCAGCATGGGGAGCTGCGGAAATACAACAGAAACCACAAGAATACAGCGCTAACGAAATGGCGTATGGAGCAGAAAAGTGCTATCGCTGCGGCAGAACAACCCATGAGCAGAAGGACTGCTGGTTTAAAGAAAAAATATGCAGGCAATGCGGGAAAATGGGATATATAGCAAGAGTCTGCAGGTCGGGAAAGAAGACCAACACGACAAGAACTACTAAGGAACAGTACAGGAAAGTAAAGAAACTGACAGATAGTAGTTCAGAAGATCAGGAGAGTGATAAGGACTCCGGGAGCAGGCGACTAAGTTGTTTAAAGTTACACAACGTGATCGCAAAAGAAGATCACTGAACCATTTGGGTCACCCTCATGATAGCAGGGTCCCCAGTGAAGATGGAATTGGACACAGGATCAGCCCTAACTGTCATGAATCGACGAGACTATGAGCGGTTATTCTCACACATACGCTTAAAGGACACGTCCATTGTATTGAAGACATACACGGGGCAAAAGGTCTACCCCAGAGGAAAAATAAGGGTGCCAGTTGAATATAACGGAAAGGAAACACAGAAACTATACATGTATACACTACGAGATGGAGGACCACCATTATTGGGACGTGAATGGATCCGAAGACTACAATTGGATTGGCATTCCATTCTGGCACTAACTGTGACTGACAAAAAAGATGATGACGTCGCACCTGGATGTCTGTCACAAATTCTATCTGACGCGGAAGAGGTGTTCCAACAAGGACTTGGGACTCTAAAAGGAGTAAAGGCAATCATAAAGATTGAGGATAATGCAACCCCAAAATTTTTCAAGGCCAGACCAGTGCCATACGCGATACGCCCAGCTGTGGAAGCTGAACTGGAGAGTCTGGAGCATTCGGGGGTGCTGTCTAAGGTGGACTGGAGCGAGTGGGCCACACCCATCGTTCCTGTAATGAAGAAAGCATTGAGCAGCACGCCTGGGGAGCCAAGGAAGGTTCGCACCAGTGGGGACTTCAAGGTGACTGTGAACCCAGTCCTGCACACAGTACAGTATCCGCTTCCGCCGATAGAAGATATTTTCGCCTCACTATCTGGAGGGAAACGTTTTACAAAGATTGACCTGGCTCAAGTGTATCTACAAATGGAGGTGGAAGAAGCATCTAGGAAATACCTCACGATAAACACTCACAAAGGCCTTTACCAGTACAATCGACTGGTATTTGGGGTAGCATCGGCCCCGGCTATGTGGCAGAGGGCAATGGAACAAGTCCTGCAAGGGATCCCGGGGACCCAGTGTTATTTGGACAACATCCTGGTTACGGGCGAAAATGAAAATGAACACCTTGCCAACCTGGAACAGGTGCTCACGAGATTGCAGGAATATGGGCTACGAGCCAACCGTCCCAAATGCGAGTTCTTCAGGAGACAAATCTCGTATTGTGGCCACATGATTGATGAGGAAGGGTTGCATAAGTCGCCGGACAAGATTGAGGCTGTAGTCAAGGCTCCAGCACCAGAAAATGTGTCGCAACTGAGGTCGTTCCTCGGGTCGGTGAACTACTACCATAATTTCTTGCCGAATTTATCTACAATTCTGCACCCACTGAACGCCCTCCTTCAAACTGGTGTAACATGGAAATGGAGTGATGAGTGTAAGCGTGCCTTTCAGGAATGTAAATGCCAAATCACTTCAAAAGAAGTATTGGCCCAATACAACCCAACACTACCGATTCGGTTGGCATGTGATGCGTCACCTTACGGCATTGGAGCGGTGCTGTCACACAAATTCCGTGACGGTTCAGAGAGGCCAATAGCCTTTGCATCGCGCTCGCTAACCTCAGCCGAGCGTAACTACGCCCAGATTGACAGGAAGGCCCTCAGCCTGGTATGGGGGGTGAAGAAGTTCAATCACTATCTGCACAGGCAGAAATTCACCCTACTGACTGATCATCAACCCCTGGTCTCAATTTTTAACCCAAAGAAGGGCGTTCCGGTGATGACGGCGCAACGGCTGCAAAGATGGTCACTTTTTCTAGGGGCACATCAATATGGCATAGAGTACAAAGGTATGAAACAACATGGAAACACTGATGGGCTGTCGCGCCTACCGTTGCCTACGGCGGAAGAAGCACCTGCAGTGGACCCGGTGGAGATATTCCATGTGACCATAGTCGAATGTTTGCCTGTTACAAACGCAAGTATTGAGAAGGAAACCCGAAATGACCCAACACTCTCTCGGATCTATGATTTGACGGTGACGGGATGGCCAGCATATGGCGACTCACTGTTGCCAGCATTCTCGCCAAGGTGGGAACAGCTGTCAGTGTGCCGGGGAACCTTGATGTGTGGATCCTGAGTGGTAATTCCACCCAAGTTGAGAGATAGAGTACTCAATGAGCTTCACGAGGGTCATCTGGGAGGGGTAAAAATGAAGAGCCTAGCCAGGGCGTTTGTGTGGTGGCCGGGAATCGATAAAGAAATCGAGGATATGACCAAGAGATGCACAGGATGCCAGAAGGTCCAAAACGCTCCACCACAGGCCCCGCTACATCCATGGGAGTGGCCCTCATCTCCATGGCAATGGGTACACATTGATTTTGCTGATCCATTTATGGACTCAATGTTTCTAATCGCTGTGGACGCCCATTCAAAATGGCCAGAGGTCATTAAAATGTCCTCCACCACCACGGAGAAAACTATTGCAGTCCTAAGGACCATCTTCACCAGGAATGGGTTGCCAGAACAGATCTGTTCCGACAATGGCCCACAGTTTGTGTCTGAGGATTTCCGGAGGTTCCTGAAGAATAATGGGGTGAAACAATACACATCTGCCCCATATCATCCAGCCACAAATGGATTGGCTGAGAGGTTTGTTCAGACCTTTAAAAAGGCCATAAAGGCAATGTATAATGACGACATACCACTGCAACACAAGGTGGATAACTTCCTGTTTGCTTACCAGAATGCGACACATGCAGTAACCAACCAAACTGCAGCCGTACTGTTTTTCAACCAGAGACTAAGATGTCGCTTGGATTTGCTCAAACCAAACATAAGACGAGATGTTGAGGATAAGCAGTTCCAGCACATAAATGAGAAGCCAACCAGGAGCTTCAAGATAGGGCAACCAGCCTTGGCCCGCGACTACCGAACAGAAAAATGGCAGCCAGGCACGATATGCACACAGCAGGGACCACTAATGTACACAGTGGACGTTGGAGAGAGCATCGTGAGACGCCATGCTGACCAGATTCTAGAGTCACAGGAACAAGCCAAACCTGTACCGCAAGCATGTGCACCTGGTAATGAGTCCGAAGTACAGATTGCGTCTACCTCAGAAGCAGGGGTATTGGAAGCTGACGAACCAACCAATGACAATGAGCCAGAATTGACTTCACCACCAGAACAGGATACTCGAGAAAGGCGCTATCCAGTCAGGATCAGGAAGCCTCCTCAAAGACTGAACTTATAAATTACTATTTCAGTTGATGTATATATTACTGAGAAAATTGTAATTGTAATTAGTTATTATTTATTTGTTAAATGAATGTTATGTACTATTTATCTAAAAGGGGAGGAATCATTGTGCATGTACCTTTACGGGAATAACTGGTCTTAGACTGCAGTACCAGCAGTGACCACCCCTGTATAAAAGGCCCTAGCAGGCTTCTAAAGTTTCAGTTTCAAGCTGCCTCTTGTTCAGTAAAGTACCTGTTAAACTGTTCTCCCGAAGTCCGTGTATTATTGAGGTGCGGACTTTACATAGCCGTGTTTGGGGCGCTACAGCCGGGCGGTCGCAAAACTTTGTGCCCGGCGCAACTTAGCGCCACCTTTGCCGATATTCAGTTGCATTGCCCCAAGAGGTTGCTGCAGTGCTAAAGCAGGCGATGCACGAGTATCATAAGGCGCTAAGCCAGCGATCCGGGGCGCTACCACCGAGGGCGGGCGCAGTGCAGGTGCGGTGAGTTATTGATTGAAGGCAGACAGTCAGGCGCCGGTCAGCACTTAAAGGGGGAGGGTGGAATTGTTTGGCCGCCACGCCCTGCACACTGCAGCCCTGAGGGAAGGCCTGAACAGTGCTAATTCAACTGCTCCACACCCAGGAGAATGGAGAAGCCAAGGGGGAGAGCGCAGCGCTTCGGCGAGGGTGACCTGAGGGTGCTGGTTGGCGCAGTTGAGCGCAGGCACCATGTTCTGTTCCCTGAAGGTGGCAGGAGGCCGCTGCCCTCCGAATATCGGAAAGCCTGGAGGGAGGTGGCAAGCAGGGTCGCCTCCAACAGCGTGGTTGCCAGGACTCCCCTCCAATGACCTAAAAAATTCAACGACCTCACTTGGGTTGTCAGGGTGAGTACCCTTTCCAGTATCCTCCTCATCCCTGCATGTGCTCCTCAGTTGATGGCCAAAGGGACGTGAAAGCCCTGCTGCCCAGCCCTCATCCAGCAGCTATGGGACTGTCATGAAAAACACTTGCATATTCAAGAGTTTATACATTGTCAGGGCTATTCCACCATGGGAGGCTGTGCAGGCAAGATGAGGGCTTCACACTGTCAGGGCTATTCCACCATGGGAGGCTGTGCAGGCAAGATCAGGGCTTCACACTGTCAGGGCTATTCCACCATGGGAGGCTGTGCAGGCAAGATCAGGGCTTCCACTGTACTTAGAGGCCGTCCTCTCTCTTGCAGGGCAAACTGGCACACAACCGGAGACAGCAGCGCCAGACCGGGGGAGGCCGTCCTGACATTAAGCAGCTCAGTGACCTAGAGCTGCGAGTGGAGCAGATCATGGCAGGCCGGCTGAGTGGCCCCATCGCGACTGGAGATGCCGACCCTGTTCTGGGCACCAATGGTAAGGTCCTCATCTTTTTGACCTCTCTCTTTCCACCTGCGCCTCATGCCAGCATCCTTTGCCACTATCGAACCAATGCAGTGCACAGCAGCACTCGTGCCTCCCTCGCTGCCATCATGTCCTCACTCTAAAGCAACTCTTGTGCCTCCCTGCTTTCAGATGGTGACTCGTCCGGTGAGGAGGCGGCCCCTCAAGCTGGCTCTGTGTCGGACTCAGACCAAGAGGAGGAGGAAGAGGAAGCCGGCCCATCAGGGATACCCTCGGCCGAGGCAGTCCATGGCCATGCTGGGGACACGTCTTCCTTGGAGGGGAGCGGGGGGGAAGTGTCGGAGGAGAGTGATGCTCCGGGGACCAGCGGGCTGCAGCAACGCGGGAGGGGTGGGGAAGCTCGGCGGCCTTCTCCCTGGAGGGAGAGTGTGGCCTCCAGTCCTGCTACAGTGAGCGCAGAGGAGGTGCGGCTCCTTGTGGAAATGGGCGCCCAGGCTGAGCGCAGGCACACTGAGCTCATGGCTGCAGTGGCAAGGATGCCGGACTCCATAGAGTCTCTGGCAAGGAGTGTTCAGGAATTCGGGGCAGCACAGGCCAGGAGTCTGCAAGAATTCAGTGCAGCACAGGCCAGGAGTCTGCAGGACTTCGCGGCAGTACAGGCGGCCTCCAGCCAAGTGCTCAGTCGTGCCTTGCATTCACTGGCTGGTGTCATCCAGACACAGACCAGGGCCACACGGACACTAACTGCTGCCACCCTCGCTGGCTCGGCCAGGCCGCAGCAGCCCAGCAGTCTGTGCTTCAGCAGATTGCTGCGCATGCTGCAGTGCTGGCCCGTGCGAGTGCCAGTGAATCAGCTGACCAGGGAGTGCCTGTGCTCTATCAGGTTGGCAGCATTCCTGCAGCCAACACTGTCACTCCTCCACTGCAGCTGCCACCACCTGTAGGACAGACTGCTGCCGCCCAAGCTGAGTTGGAGCAATCCGCCGCCGGGCCCTCCAGGCCCAGAGCTGGTCCAGGCCGACCCCCAAGGGCATCTGCTGTCTCACCAACTAACCCTCAGCAGCCTTCCCCCAGCCTTGCTGCAGCCACTGGGGTCCCATTGAGGAGGAGCTGCAGGGCGGGTAGGGGCCATGCCCGGAAGACAGACGGATCACCCTCGCAGGTGAAAAAGTAGAAGGTCTGGCCAATTTTGTTGTTTTTTATAAACAGGCCGAGACTGTTGTATTTCTTTTTTATAAACAGGCCGAGACTGGCGTTTTTGTTTTTTATATGAAGGCCGAGACTGGTGTATTTGTTTTTTATATAAAGGCCGAGACTGGTGTGTTTTTGTTTGGGGGGTTTCTCTGAATTAGTTTGTCATGCGGGAAGGGCACAGAATTATAAGATTAAAACATTTTCTTTAATCGCACTGTCCATGTTTGCTTTTTGAAGTATTGGTTGCCTTGATCGGCTGAGGGCTTGCGGAGCGGCTACATTCATCTTCCTTCATTGGCACAAGCCATTCCCTGAGAGGGGGCCTAGAACCGAGTTGCAATAAGCCGCAGACGGACAGCCCTTGCACTTTCTGCCTCCCTCCCATCCTGGTCCTCTTCCTCCTCCTCCTCCTCCTCTGGTGGTCCTCCAATGTCTGCTGGCAGTGGCTGAGTCCTGCGGATAGCTAGGTTGTGCAGCATGCAGCACACGACAACGAAATCGGAGACTCGCTCAGGCGAGTACTGTAGGGCTCCCCCGGAAAGATCCAGACAGCAGAACCGTTGCTTGGGCACACCGATTGTGTGCTCAATGATGTTCCTGGTTGCTTGATGGCTATCATTGTATCGCTGTTCTGCAGGGGTGCTGGGCGCACGGAGCGGGGTCATCAGCCAGGTGCACAAAGGATAGCCTTTGTCCTCGAGAAGCCATCCTCGTGGGTGAGGCTGGGCCTGGAAAAGGTCTGCCACAGAAGTCTGGCGCAGGATGAAGGCATCGTAGCTGCTGCCTGGAAAGTGGGCATAGACAGTTAGTATGAGCTGCCTGTGGTCACACACCAACTGCACGTTGAGCGAATGGTAGCCCTTCCGGTTGCGGTAATCCTCGGCATTCTCCAGAGGTGCCCGCAAAGCCACATGCGTGCAGTCAATGGCGCCCTGCACCATGGGGAAGTCCGCTAATGCTGCAAATCCCATTACACGCTCTTGCTGCTTGTCGAGGGTCATGGGGAAGGAGATGAACTGACGTCTCCTTCTGAAAAGGGCATTGGTCACCTGGCGGATGCAGCAATGTACTGCGAACTGGGAGATGTTGGAAATGTCCCCAGTAGCGGATTGGAAGGAGCCGGTGGCATAGAAGTTGAGAGCCACCATCACCTTCACTGCCACCGACAGAGATGTCCTGCTCCTCAGCTGTGGCTGCAGATCTCTCTGAAGCAGGTGGCAGATCTGTGACCACCTCCCTTCTGAATTGCAGCCTCCGAACACACTGCTCCTCAGACATGTTCAGATATGAGAACTGCTGGCAGCATACCCTGGGTGGGTAAGGCCTCCTGTGTCGATGCCTGTTGGCCCTTCTCCATCTGGCCATGACTGGCAGTCTCTCACGGCGTCTCTGAGTCCTCTGAATGCAATGCAGTAAGCCAACGTTTGCACCCATTGCAGCCCCCATTAGATGTATCGAATTAATGCTATGGCACTGAAAGTTAATTACAAGTGCAAAGCTCTGGCCTGAAGCCAGAAGTACCTGAGCGAGTGTTGATTCAAACCAGAAAGTTCTCTCCCTTTGTCTCTCTCCAAATATCAGTGTCTCACAAAGAAGGAGTGGAGCAAAATGGCTGACATTTATGCTGCAGGAGGAATCCCCTTTAATTAGTGCCCCCAGCGCCCCGCAGCGACTGGGAACCATTCCCCTTTACCAGTCGCTGGGGGTGCCAGATGCACAATAGGCCAGCGCCACTGAATTTCTGGTTCGGGGCGCACAAAGGGCGTTGCACCATGAAATGACGCGCGCAAAGGTTTTGCGCCGCCGCTAAATCGTTACTGAATTTCGCGAGGTGCGCAGATCACGCCGCGCCCGGTCGCTAGCCGCTTAGCGCCCCACTTCTCGCCCTCTTAAGGCGTTAGTGGCTGGCGCAACCAACTGAATTTCTAGGCCTTGTTTCCGCTTCCACCACTTCCTTCGGCAGCGAATTCCAGGTCCTCGCCACTCGCTGCGTAAAAAAGTTTTTCCTCACATCCCCCCTGTATCTCTTGCCCAAAACCGTAAATCTGTGTCCCCTAGTCCTTGCACCATCAACTAGTGGGAACAGCCTTTCCCTGTCTAGCCTATCCAAACCCGTCATAATCTTGTACACCTCTATCAAATGACCTCTCAACCTCCTTTGCTCTAATGAAAATAAATCCAGCTTCTACAAGCTGTCCTTGTAGCTAAGATCCCCCATCCCCAGAACCAATCTGGTAAATCTCCTCTGCACCCTCTCGAGGGCCTTTACATCCTTCCTAAAGTGTGGTGACCAGAACTGGATGCAATACTCCAGTTATGGCCTAACCAGTGCTTTATAAAGGTTCAGCATAACTTCTTTACTGTTGTGCTCAATACCTCTATTTATGAAGCCCAAGATCCCATATGCTTTGTTAACCACTCTCTCAATATGTCCTGCCACCTTCAGGGGCCTATGCACATTAACTTGTGCTCCAGTCGCTGAAGGTAAGCATGCAGGTGCAGCAGGCGGTTAAGAAGGCAAATGGTATGTTGGCTTTCGTAGCGAGAGGAGTCGAGTACAGGAGCAAGGATGTCTTGCTGCAGTTGTACAGGGCCTTGGTGAGACCACACCTTGAGTATTGTGTGCAGTTTTGGTCGCCTTATCTGAGGAATGATGGTCTTGCCATGGAGAGAGTGCAGCGAAGATTCACCAGACTGGTACCTGGGATGGCAGGAATGTCGTACGAGGAGAGATTGGGTCGATTGGGCTTATATTCACTGGAGTTTAGAAGAATGAGAGGGGATCTCATTGAAACTTATAAAATTCTAACAGGACTAGACAGACTAGATGCAGGAAGGATGTTCCCGATGGCGGGGGAGTCCAGAACCAGGGGTCACAGTCTAAGGATAAGGGGTAAGCCATTTAGGACAGAGATGAGGAGGAATTTCTTCACCCAGAGAGTGGTGAACCTGTGGCATTCTCTACCACAGAAGGCAGTTGAGGCCAATTCATTAAATATATTCAAGAAGGAGTTAGATATATTTCTTAAGGCTAAAGGGATCAAGGGGTATGGGGAGAAGGCAGGGACAGGGTACTGAATTTGGATGATCAGCCATGATCTCATTAAATGGCGGAGCAGGCTTGAGGGGCCGAATGGCCTACTTCTGCTCCTATCTTCTATGTTTCTATGTTTCTAACTCCCAGGTCCTTCTGTCCCTGCACACTCTTCAAAACTGTGCCATTAAGTGTATATTGTCTCTCCCTCTTCCTTCTCCCAAAATGCATCCCCTCACACTTCTCTGTATTAAATTCCATCTGCCACTTTTCTGCCCATTCTGCTAGCCTTTCTATGTCCTGTTGCAGTCGATTGATATCATCCTCACTGTTTGCCACACCCCCAGGTTTGGAGTCATCAGCAAATTTAGAAATTCTACTCTGTATTCCAATATCCAGGTCATTTATATATATATCAAAAAAATGCAGTGGCCCCAGCACTGACCCTTGGGGAACACCACTGTCTACCATCCTCCAGTCTGAAAAACAACCACTTGCCACAACTCGCTGTTTTCTGTCCTTAAGCCAATTCCTTATCCAAGCTGCCACTGACCCACCTATTCCATGAGCCTCAATTTTGTTAACCAGCCTTCTATGTGGTACTTTGGCAAACGCCTTCCAGAAATCCGTGTAGACAACATCCATTGCATTCCCTTCATCAATCCTCTCTGTTACTTCATCAAAAAATTCAATTAGATTAGACAAACACGATCTGCCTTTTACAAACCCGTGTTGGCTCTCCTTAATTAGCTTAAACCTCTCCAAATGCCCGTTAATTTTTCCTTGATTATTGTTTCTAAAACTTTACCCACCACTGATGTTAAACTGACTGGCCTGTAGTTACTAGAATTGTCCTTACACCCTTTCTTCAACAATGGTGTCACATTTGCCACTTTCCAATCCTCAGGCACCTCCCCCGCATCTAGGGAAGATTGGAAAATTATGGCAAGCCCTTCCGCTATCTCCTCCCCCAATTCCCTTAGCAACCTGGGATGCAAGCCATCTGGACCAGGCGACTTATCCACTCTAAGCATACACAGCCTTTCTCGTACATCCTGTCTATCAATTTTCACCCCTTCCATTGCTTCTACCTTTTCCACTTCTACCGATATTTAGTCAGCATCCACCTCCTTAGTAAACACAGATAAAAGTACTCATTGAGTTTTCTAACCTTGCCCTGCGCCTCTAAGCATATATCACCTTCTTTGTCTCTAATAAGCCCCACCCCACCTCTTATGACGCGCTTACTGTTTACATGCCGGTAGAAGATTTTTGGGTTCCCTTTTATGTTAACTGCCGTTCTACTCTCATATTCTCTCTTTGCCAATCTTATTTTCAACTTCACATCCCCTCTCAACTTATTGTATTTGGTCTGGTTCTCCCTTGAAGAATTCACCTGACATGCATCATACACCCTCTTTTTCTGTTTCATCATCTTCTCTATCTCCCTCATCATCCAAGGAGCCCTTGCTTTGGTTCCCTTACCCTTCCCTCTTGTTGGAATGTACCTAGCCTGTACTTGGAACATCTCCTCCTTAAAGATCACCCATTGTTCCGTTACAGTTTTTCCTGTCCCATTTTACCCTGGCTTGATCCTTTCACATCCCATTGAAGTTAGCTCTGTTCCAGTTTAGAAGTTCCACTCTAGATTGTTCCTTGCTCCTCTCCATTGCTAATCTAAATCTTATGATACGATGATCACTTGTACCCAAGTGTTCTCCCACAGACACTTGGTCTACCTGGCCCACCTCATTCCCCAGCACCAGATCCAGCAATGCCTCCTTCCAAGTTGGGCCAACATATTTGTCAAGGAATTCTCCTGAACACATTTCAAAAATTCCTCCCCCTCCTTTTCCTTTACCCTAGCATTATCCCAATCGATATTTGGGTAATTAAAGTCCCCCAATATCACCACTCTTGCATATCTCTGCGATTACCCTGCAGATTTGCTCCTCTACCTTCCTCTCTCTATTTGGAGGCCTATAGAATACCCTCAATAGCGTGATCATTCCTTTTTTGCTCCTCAACTCTAACCAAATGGATTCTGTCCTTGTCCCCTTAAGAACATCCTCCCTTTCCAACACTACAATGTCTTCCTTAATCAGCACTGCCACTTCACCTCCCTTTATTCCTTCCCTACCTTTTCTGAACACCTTGTACCCTTGAATATTAAGTGCCCAGTCCTCACCGCTTTTAAGCCACGTTTCCGTTATTGCCACAGCATCATATTGTCACACGGCTAATTGTGCTTGTAGCTCACCAACCTTATTCACCATACTTTGTGCGTTTACGTACATGCATTCTAAATCATTTTTGAATTTTCATAGTCTTTCTTAGTCTGCTCCTATCTAATATTTTACTACTTCTGCCTCTAGTACTACTTTCTTCTCTAGTACTATCCAACACAATCACTCTTTTATGCACCTTATTCCTCTTTTCTACTCCTATATGCTGGTGCCCATCCCCCTGCCAAGCTAGTTTAAACCCTCCCCAACAACGCTAACAAACCTCCCCATGAGGGAGTCCCAGATTGGTCCCAGCTCTGTTGAGGTGTAACCCGTCCGGCTTGTACAGGTCCCACCTTCCCCAGAAACAGTCCCTATGCCTCAGGAATCTAAAGCCCTCCCTCCTGCACCATCTCTCCAGCCACGCATTCATTTGTTCTATCCTCCTATTCCTGTACTCACTAGTACGTGGCACTGGGAGTAATCCGGTGATTACTACCTTTGAAGTCCTGCTTTTTAATCTCTCTCCTAGCCCCCTAAACTCTACCTGCAGGACCTCATCCCTCTTTCTACCTATGTCGTTGGTACCGATATGGACAATGACCTCTGGCTGTTCATCCTCCCCCCTCAGAATGCCCTGCAGCCATTCAGTGGCATCCTTGACCCTGGCACCAGGGAGGCAACATACCATCCTGTAGTCATGTGTACGGCTGCAGGAACGCCTGTTTGCTCCCCTAACTATTGAATCCCCTACCACTATTGCTCTTCCACTCTTTTTCTTGCCCCCCTGTGCAGCTGGGCCACCCGTGGTGCCATGGACTTGACTCTGGCTGCACTCCCCAGAGGAACCATCTCCCTCACCAGTACTCAGAACAGAATACTGGTTGGAGAGCGCGGTTCACTCCGGGGACTCCTGCACTACCTGCCTGGTCCTCCTCTTCTGTCGGATGGTCATCCATTCCCTCTCTGCCTGCATACTCTTAAGCTGCGGGGTGACCACCTCTAGAGACGTGCTATCCACGTAACTCTCAGCCTTGTGGATTGCACCGCAGTGACTCCAGCTGCCGTTCAAACTCCGAAACCTGGAGCTCGAGTTGCTGTAACTGGCGACACTTCCCGCACATATGGTAGTCCAGGCTATGTGAAGCGGCCAGGACTTCCCACATGGCACAGGATGTGCACTCCATGGGATTGAGCTGACCTACCATGCCTCTATTTAATAGACTAAGAACTAACCCAGCAGAAATAAACTTAAAGCTTAACAAAAAACACTCCCCAGCTACTCACCAATCATCTCCTTCCCTCTATTTCTTAGGCTATTAACTAACTTAGCAGAAATAAACTTATAAACTTAAAAAAAATATACTCACCAGCTACTCACCAATCATCTCTTTCCCTCTATTTCATAGGCTACTAACTAACTTAGCAGAAATAAACTTATAAACTTAAAAAAATACACTCACCAGCTACTCACCAATCAGCTCCTTCCCTTGTGCCGATGTCACTTTTTTTACACTGTCGTCACTTTTTCAAAAACTGCCTCTGTTGAGTTGCTGCTGCTCCTTTGAACTGCTCCACTCTCGCAGTGCACCCTCCAAGTCCGCTCCTTCCGGTCTCAGGCTCCTGCCGCTCGGGACTGCTCCTTTGAACTGCTCCGCTCTCGCAGTGCACCCTCCAAGTCCGCTCCTTCCGGTCTCAGGCTCCTGCTGCTCGGGACTGCTCCTTTGAACTGCTCCGCTCTCGCAGTGCACCCTCCAAGTCCGCTCCTTCTGGTCTCAGGCTCCTGCTGCTCGGGACTGCTCCTTTGAACTGCTCCGCTCTCGCAGTGCTCCCTCCAAGTCCGCTCCTTCCGGTCTCAGGCTCCTGCCGCTCGGGACTGCTCCTTTGAACTGCTCCGCTCTCGCAGTGCACCCTCCAAGTCCGCTCCTTCTGGTCTCAGGCTCCTGCCGCTCGGGACTGCTCCTTTTAACTGCTCCGCTCTCACTAATATGAATAGAAAAGGTGACATAGGGCAATCTTATCTTGTGCGATTGTGTAGAGTTATGCTGGCTCAGACAGACAAATATGAGTTGGAGCATAGCCATTTAATTCAATTAAGTGGGGCCTCTGCCTGTCCTTCCAACAATAACAAACACAGAATTAAACTCCACCCAATTAATCTCCTTTTCTGTTTCAAGAAATACTATCAAAGTGATTGTGCCCGTGTTTGCACAAGGATTAACCACTTTGAAAACTCAATGGAAAAAAGAGACTTAACAATATCTGCAATTGGTCAAGAAATAAACTGGTAGTAGAGCTGCCATCATTGAATGACTCACCCTCACTGAAGGGAGCAGCAGCTAACTGTTTGCCACAGAGAGAGATGAGTTAGGAGTCAGGATCCTGGATCAAAAGCAACGTCTTTGTAAATAATTGACAGAGGGTGTTTTGTCTTAGGAAAAGACATCTGTTCAATGAGTAAACTGAACCTTCAGTCTAATAATCAAAAATCTCCACACTATTTAAAACAAGTATTTCATTTATCTTATTGAGGTTTGAGGAATTTGTAATAGTATATGTTGAATTTAGGCTCTGTAATTTGTTGGTTTCTCCACAATCAGAGGCTGTGAGGGGAATTTTAACCTGGAGGGTGTGGCTGGGGGCTTAAAACCGGCAAAAATGTCAGTGCAGCGCAAAACCGATTCGAACCCGCTGACTTCCATGTATAACTGGAGTGCGTTAGGCTGCTTGTACGCAACAGCCTCGGGAGAGGTGGGTGGCCTATTTACATATGATAATTAGAACAATATTTTAACGATTTAAAAATTTAACGGTGCATCCACGGGTTTCCCGGCTTCTTGAATCTCGTCAGTGAAGTCATGGCAAGAGCACAACAGCAATTGAGGGGCCTGAATCAATCTCACGGAAATACTGCAATAAACACTCAGTACTCACAGCTGCTTTCTACCTACTAGTTGGAAAGGGTTTGCTCGCAGTACTTTTGCTGAGAGTTTACTTTCCACACTTTGGAGGTTAGCTGAATCACATCAGGATGGGTCGCGCATTGGCTGCCATAGATTGGACCTCGGGTGAGAAGCAATATGACCATCATCAGCAGCAGCAGCAGCCTGATGTCCAGAGACCTGTAGCTGCACAGCAGCAGATAGGGGAGCAGCAGAGGGGGGAGCGGCAGAGAGGGGAGCAGCAGATGAGGTGCGGCAGAGAGGGGAGCGGCAGAGAGAGGAGCGATGGAGAGAGAGGAGCAGCAGAGAGAGGAGCAGCAGAGAGAGAGGAGCAGAGAGAGAGGAGCAGCAGAGAGAGAGGAGGAGAGAGAGAGGAGGAGAGAGAGAGGAGCAGCAGAGAGAGGAGCAGCAGAGAGAGAGGAGGAGAGAGAGAGGAGGAGAGAGAGAGGAGCAGAGAGAGAGGAGCAGCAGAGAGAGAGGAGGAGAGAGAGAGGAGCAGCAGAGAGAGGAACAGCAGAGAGAGGAGCAGAGAGAGAGGAGCAGCAGAGAGAGGAGCAGAGAGAGAGGAGCAGAGAGAGAGAGGAGCAGAGAGAAGAAGCAGCAGAGAGAGGAGCAGAGAGAGAGAGGAGCAGAGAGAGGAGCAGCAGAGAGAGAGGAGCAGAGAGAGAGAGGAGCAGAGAGAGGAAGCAGCAGAGAGAGAGGAGCACAGAGAGAGAGGAGCAGAGAGACGGAGGAGCAGAGAGAGAGGAGCAGAGAGAGGAGCAGCAGAGAGAGAGGAGCAGAGAGAGAGAGGAGCAGAGAGACGGAGGAGCAGGGAGACAGAGGAGCAGAGAGAGAGCGGAGCAGAGAGAGAGAGGAGCAGAGAGAGAGGAGCAGAGAGAGGGGAGCAGCAGAGAGAGGAGCAGCAGAGAGAGGGGAGCGGCAGAGAGAGAGGAGCGGCAGAGAGAGAGGAGCAGAGAGGGGAGCAGAGAGAGAGGAGCGGCAGAGGGAGAGGAGCAGAGAGAGAGGAGGAGCAGAGAGGGGAGCGGCAGAGAGAGGAGCATCAGAGAGAGGGGAGCGGAAGAGAGAGGAGCAGCAGAGAGAGGGGAGCAGCAGAGCGGGGAGTGGCAGAGAGAGGAGCAGCAGAGGGGGGAGCAGCAGAGAGAGAGGAGCAGAGTGGGGAGCGGCAGAGAGAGAGGAGCAGAGAGAGAGGAGCAGAGAGATGGGAGCAGGAGGGAGAGGAGCAGCAGAGAGAGGGGAGCAGCAGAGAGGGGAGCAGCAGAGAGAGAGGAGCAGAGAGAGAAGAGCAGCAGAGAGAGGGGAGCAGCAGAGAGGGAGGAGCAGCAGAGAGGGGAGCAGCAGAGAAGGAGGAGCAGCAGATAGAGAGGGGAGCAGGAGAGAGGGGAGCAGCAGATAGAGAGGAGCAGCAGAAAGAAAGGAGCAGAAGAGAGAGGGGAGCTGCAGACAGAGGGAGCAGTAGAGAGAGTGGAGCAGCAGAGAAGGGAGCAGCAGAGAGAGGAGCAGCAGAGAGAGAGGAGCAGCAGAGATGGATCGGCAGAGAGAGAGGAGTGGCAGAGAGGGGAGCGGCAGAGAAAGGGCAGCAGCAGAGAGAGGGGAGCAGCAGAGAGGGGAGCAGCAGAGAGGGGAGCAGAGAGGGAGAAGAGGAGCAGAGAGAGGAGCAGCAGAGAGAGAGGGGCAGCAGAGAGAGGGGAGAAGCAGAGAGAGGAGCAGCAGAGAGGGGAGCAGTAGAGAGAGGGGAGCAGCAGAGGGGGGAGTGGCAGAGAGAGGAGCAGCAGAGGGGGCAGCGGCAGAGAGAAAGGAGCAGAGGGGGGAGCGGCAGAGAGAGAGGAGCAGAGAGAGAGGAGCAGAGAGAGGGGAGTGGCAGAGAGAGGGGAGCAGCAGAGAGGGGAGCAGAGAGAGAGGCGCAGAGAGAGAGGAGCAGAGAGAGCGGAGTGGCAGAGAGAGGGGAGCAGCAGAGAGGGGAGCAGAGAAAGAGGAGCAGAGAGAGAGGAGCAGAGAGTGAGGAGCAGAGAGAGAGAGGAGCAGAGAGAGGAAGCAGCAGAGAGAGGAGCAGAGAGAGAGGAACAGAGAGGGGAGCAGCAGAGAGAGAGGAGCAGAGAGAGAGAGGAGCAGTGAGACGGAGGAGCAGAGAGAGAGGAGCAGAGAGAGAGAGGAGCAGAGAGAGAGGAGCAGAGAGAGGAAGCAGCAGAGATAGGAGCAGTAGAGAGAGGAGCAGAGAGAGAGGAGCAGAGAGAGAGGAGCAGAGAGCAGAGGAGCAGAGACAGGGGAGCAGAGAGAGAGGAGCAGAGAGAGAGGAGCAGAGAGAGGGGAGGAGAGAGACAGGAGAAGAGAGAGAGGAGCAGAGAGAGGAGCAGCAGAGAGAGAGGAGCAGAGAGAGAGGAGCAGAGAGAGAGAGGAGCAGAGAGAAGAAGCAGCAGAGAGAGGAGCAGAGAGAGAGAGGAGCAGAGAGAGGAGCAGCAGAGAGAGACAGGAGCAGAGAGAGAGAGGAGCAGAGAGAGGAAGCAGCAGAGAGAGAGGAGCACAGAGAGAGAGGAGCAGAGAGACGGAGGAGCAGAGAGAGAGGAGCAGAGAGAGGAGCAGCAGAGAGAGAGGAGCAGAGAGAGAGAAGAGCAGCAGAGAGAGGAGCAGCAGAGAGGGGAGCAGCAGAGAGAGGAGCAGCAGAGAGGGGAGCAGCAGAGAGAGGGGAGCAGCAGAGAGGGGAGCGGCAGAGAGAGGGGAGCGGCAGAGAGGGGAGCAGCAGAGAGAGGGGAGCGGCAGAGAGGGGAGTGGCAGAGAGAGGGTAGCAGCAGAGAGAGGAGCAGCAGAGAAAGAGGAGCAGAGAGAGAGGAGCAGCAGTGAGAGAGGAGCGGCAGAGAGGGGAGCGGCAGAGAGAGAGGAGCAGCAGAGAGAGAGGAGCAGCAGAGAGGGGAGCAGCTGAGAGTGGAGCAGCAGAGAGAGTGGAGCAGCAGAGAGAGGGGAGCAGCAGAGAGAGGGGAGCAGCAGATAGAGAGGAGCAGCAGAGAGAAAGGAGCAGCAGAGAGAGAGGAGCAGCAGAGCGGGATCGGCAGAGAGAGAGGAGCAGCAGAGAGGGGAGCGGCAGAGAGAGGGGAGCAGCAGAAAGGGGAGCAGCAGAGAGAGGGGAGCAGCAGAGAGGGGAGCGACAGAGAGGGGAGCAGCAGAGAGGGGAGTGGCAGAGAGGGGAGTAGCAGAGAGGGGAGCAGCAGAGAGGGGAGCGACAGAGAGGAGCAGCAGAGAGAGGAGCAGCATAGAGGGGAGCGGGAGAGAGGGGAGCAGCAGAGAGGGGAGCAGCAGAGAGGGGAGCAGCAGAGAGAGGAGCAGAGAGAGAGAAGAGCAGCAGAGAGAGAGGAGCAGAGAGAGAGAGGAGCAGAGAGAAGAAGCAGCAGAGAGAGGAGCAGAGAGAGAGAGGAGCAGAGACAGTGGAGCAGAGAGAGAGGAGCAGAGAGAGAGGAGCAGAGAGAGGGGAGGAGAGAGACAGGAGAAGAGAGAGAGGAGCAGAGAGAGGAGCAGCAGAGAGAGAGGAGCAGAGAGAGAGGAGCAGAGAGAGAGAGGAGCAGAGAGAAGAAGCAGCAGAGAGAGGAGCAGAGAGAGAGAGGAGCAGAGAGAGGAGCAGCAGAGAGAGAGGAGCAGAGAGAGAGAGGAGCAGAGAGAGGAAGCAGCAGAGAGAGAGGAGCACAGAGAGAGAGGAGCAGAGAGACGGAGGAGCAGAGAGAGAGGAGCAGAGAGAGGAGCAGCAGAGAGAGAGGAGCAGAGAGAGAGAAGAGCAGCAGAGAGAGGAGCAGCAGAGAGGGGAGCAGCAGAGAGAGGAGCAGCAGAGAGGGGAGCAGCAGAGAGAGGGGAGCAGCAGAGAGGGGAGCGGCAGAGAGAGGGGAGCGGCAGAGAGGGGAGCAGCAGAGAGAGGGGAGCGGCAGAGAGGGGAGTGGCAGAGAGAGGGTAGCAGCAGAGAGAGGAGCAGCAGAGAAAGAGGAGCAGAGAGAGAGGAGCAGCAGTGAGAGAGGAGCGGCAGAGAGGGGAGCGGCAGAGAGAGAGGAGCAGCAGAGAGAGAGGAGCAGCAGAGAGGGGAGCAGCTGAGAGTGGAGCAGCAGAGAGAGTTGGGCAGCAGAGAGAGGGGAGCAGCAGAGAGAGGGGAGCAGCAGATAGAGAGGAGCAGCAGAGAGAAAGGAGCAGCAGAGAGAGAGGAGCAGCAGAGAGGGATCGGCAGAGAGAAAGGAGCAGCAGAGAGGGGAGCGGCAGAGAGAGGGGAGCAGCAGAAAGGGGAGCAGCAGAGAGAGGGGAGCAGCAGAGAGGGGAGCGACAGAGAGGGGAGCAGCAGAGAGGGGAGTGGCAGAGAGGGGAGTAGCAGAGAGGGGAGCAGCAGAGAGGGGAGCGACAGAGAGGAGCAGCAGAGAGAGGAGCAGCATAGAGGGGAGCGGGAGAGAGGGGAGCAGCAGAGAGGGGAGCAGCAGAGAGGGGAGCAGCAGAGAGAGGAGCAGAGAGAGAGAAGAGCAGCAGAGAGAGGAGCAGCAGAGAGGGGAGCGGCAGAGAGAAGGGAGCGGCAGAGAGGGGAGCAGCAGAGAGAGGGGAGCGGCAGAGAGGGGAGCGACAGAGAGGAGCAGCAGAGAGAGGAGCAGCATAGAGGGGAGCGGGAGAGAGGGGAGCAGCAGAGAGGGGAGCAGCAGAGAGGGGAGCAGCAGAGAGAGGAGCAGAGAGAGAGAAGAGCAACAGAGAGAGGAGCAGCAGAGAGAGGAGCAGCAGAGAGGGGAGCGGCAGAGAGAGGGGAGCGGCAGAGAGGGTAGCAGCAGAGAGAGGGGAGCGGCAGAGAGAGGAGCAGCAGAGGGGGGAGCGGCAGAGAGAAAGGAGCAGAGGGGGGAGCGGCAGGGAGAGAGGAGCAGAGAGAGAGGAGCAGAGAGTGGGGAGCAGCAGAGAGAGGAGCAGCAGAGAGAGGGGAGCGGCAGAGAGTGGAGCAGCAGAGAGAGGAGCAGAGAGAGGGGAGTGGCAGAGAGAGGGGAGCAGCAGAGAGGGGAGCAGCAGAGAGAGAGGAGCAGAGAGAGAAGAGCAGCAGAGAGAGGGGAGTGGCAGAGAGGGGAGTGGCAGAGAGAGGGGAGCAGCAGAGAGGGGAGCAGCGGAGAGAGAGGAGCAGAGAGAGTGGAGCAGCCGAGAGAGAGGAGCAGCAGAGAGGGCAGCAGCAGAGAGAGGGGAGTGGCAGAGAGGGGAGCGGCAGTGAGTGGAGCAGCAGAGAGGGGAGCGGCAGAGAGTGGAGCAGCAGAGAGGGGAGCAGCAGAGAGGGGAGCAGCAGAGAGGGAGCAGCAGAGAGGGGAGCGGCAGAGGGAGGAGCAGCAGAGAGAGGGGAGCGGCAGAGAGAGGAGCAGCTGAGAGAGGGGCGCAGCAGAGGGGGGAGTGTCAGAGAGAGGAGCAGCGGGGGGGAGCGGCAGAGAGAGAGGAGCAGAGAGAGGGGAGCGGCAGAGAGAGGAGCGGCAGAGAGAGTGAGGAGCAGCAGACAGGGGATCGGCAGAGAGAGAGGAGCAGCAGAGAGGGGAGCAGCAGAGAGAGGAGCAGCAGAGAGTGGAGCGGCAGAGAGGGGAGCGGCAGAGAGAGGGGAGCAGCAGAGAAGGGAGCAGCAGAGAGAGGAGCAGCGAGGGGAGCAGCAGAGAGAGAGGAGCAGCAGAGAGAAGGAGCAGCAGAGAGAGAGGAGCAGCAGAGAGAGGGGAACAGCAGAGAGAGAGGAGCGGCAGAGAGAGGGGAACAGCAGAGAGAGGGGAACAGCAGAGAGGGGATCGGCAGAGAGAGAGGAGCAGCAGAGAGGGGAACAGCAGAGAGAGAGGAGCAGCAGAGAGGGGATCGGCAGAGAGAGAGGAGCAGCAGAGAGGGGATCGGCAGAGAGAGAGGAGCAGCAGAGAGGGGAGCAGCAGAGAGAGAGGAGCAGCAGAGAGGGGATTGGCAGAGAGAGAGGAGCAGCAGAGAGGGGAGCAGCAGAGAGAGGGGAGCAGCAGAGAGGGCAGCAGCAGAGAGAGAGGAGCAGCAGAGAGTGGAGCAGCAGAGAGAGAGGAGCAGCAGAGAGGGCAGCAGCAGAGAGAGGGGAGCGGCAGAGAGTGGAGCAGCAGAGTGGTGAGCGACAGAGAGGGGAGTGGCAGAGAGGGGAGCAGCAGAGAGTGGAGCAGCAGAAAGAGAGGAGCAGAGAGAGAGGAGAGAGAGGGGAGCAGCAGAGAGGGGAGCAGCAGAGAGGGGAGCGACAGAGAGGGGAGCAGCAGAGAGGGAGCAGCAGAGAGTGGAGCAGCAGACAGGGGAGCAGGAGAGAGGGGAGCAGCAGAGAGGGAGCAGCAGAGAGGGGAGCGGCAGAGGGAGGAGCAGCAGAGAGAGGGGAGCGGCAGAGAGAGGAGCAGCTGAGAGAGGGGCGCAGCAGAGGGGGGAGTGTCAGAGAGAGGAGCAGCGGGGGGGAGCGGCAGAGAGAGAGGAGCAGAGAGAGGGGAGCGGCAGAGAGAGGAGCGGCAGAGAGAGTGAGGAGCAGCAGACAGGGGATCGGCAGAGAGAGAGGAGCAGCAGAGAGGGGAGCAGCAGAGAGGGGAGCGGCAGAGAGAGGGGAGCGGCAGAGAGGGGAGCAGCAGAGAGAGGGGAGCGGCAGAGAGGGGAGTGGCAGAGAGAGGGTAGCAGCAGAGAGAGGAGCAGCAGAGAAAGAGGAGCAGAGAGAGAGGAGCAGCAGTGAGAGAGGAGCGGCAGAGAGGGGAGCGGCAGAGAGAGAGGAGCAGCAGAGAGAGAGGAGCAGCAGAGAGGGGAGCAGCTGAGAGTGGAGCAGCAGAGAGAGTGGAGCAGCAGAGAGAGGGGAGCAGCAGAGAGAGGGGAGCAGCAGATAGAGAGGAGCAGCAGAGAGAAAGGAGCAGCAGAGAGAGAGGAGCAGCAGAGAGGGATCGGCAGAGAGAAAGGAGCAGCAGAGAGGGGAGCGGCAGAGAGAGGGGAGCAGCAGAAAGGGGAGCAGCAGAGAGAGGGGAGCAGCAGAGAGGGGAGCGACAGAGAGGGGAGCAGCAGAGAGGGGAGTGGCAGAGAGGGGAGTAGCAGAGAGGGCAGCAGCAGAGAGGGGAGCGACAGAGAGGAGCAGCAGAGAGAGGAGCAGCATAGAGGGGAGCGGGAGAGAGGGGAGCAGCAGAGAGGGGAGCAGCAGAGAGGGGAGCAGCAGAGAGAGGAGCAGAGAGAGAGAAGAGCAGCAGAGAGAGGAGCAGCAGAGAGGGGAGCGGCAGAGAGAAGGGAGCGGCAGAGAGGGGAGCAGCAGAGAGAGGGGAGCGGCAGAGAGGGGAGCGACAGAGAGGAGCAGCAGAGAGAGGAGCAGCATAGAGGGGAGCGGGAGAGAGGGGAGCAGCAGAGAGGGGAGCAGCAGAGAGGGGAGCAGCAGAGAGAGGAGCAGAGAGAGAGAAGAGCAACAGAGAGAGGAGCAGCAGAGAGAGGAGCAGCAGAGAGGGGAGCGGCAGAGAGAGGGGAGCGGCAGAGAGGGTAGCAGCAGAGAGAGGGGAGCGGCAGAGAGAGGAGCAGCAGAGGGGGGAGCGGCAGAGAGAAAGGAGCAGAGGGGGGAGCGGCAGGGAGAGAGGAGCAGAGAGAGAGGAGCAGAGAGTGGGGAGCAGCAGAGAGAGGAGCAGCAGAGAGAGGGGAGCGGCAGAGAGTGGAGCAGCAGAGAGAGGAGCAGAGAGAGGGGAGTGGCAGAGAGAGGGGAGCAGCAGAGAGGGGAGCAGCAGAGAGAGAGGAGCAGAGAGAGAAGAGCAGCAGAGAGAGGGGAGTGGCAGAGAGGGGAGTGGCAGAGAGAGGGGAGCAGCAGAGAGGGGAGCAGCGGAGAGAGAGGAGCAGAGAGAGTGGAGCAGCCGAGAGAGAGGAGCAGCAGAGAGGGCAGCAGCAGAGAGAGGGGAGTGGCAGAGAGGGGAGCGGCAGTGAGTGGAGCAGCAGAGAGGGGAGCGGCAGAGAGTGGAGCAGCAGAGAGGGGAGCAGCAGAGAGGGGAGCAGCAGAGAGGGAGCAGCAGAGAGGGGAGCGGCAGAGGGAGGAGCAGCAGAGAGAGGGGAGCGGCAGAGAGAGGAGCAGCTGAGAGAGGGGCGCAGCAGAGGGGGGAGTGTCAGAGAGAGGAGCAGCGGGGGGGAGCGGCAGAGAGAGAGGAGCAGAGAGAGGGGAGCGGCAGAGAGAGGAGCGGCAGAGAGAGTGAGGAGCAGCAGACAGGGGATCGGCAGAGAGAGAGGAGCAGCAGAGAGGGGAGCAGCAGAGAGAGGAGCAGCAGAGAGTGGAGCGGCAGAGAGGGGAGCGGCAGAGAGAGGGGAGCAGCAGAGAAGGGAGCAGCAGAGAGAGGAGCAGCGAGGGGAGCAGCAGAGAGAGAGGAGCAGCAGAGAGAAGGAGCAGCAGAGAGAGAGGAGCAGCAGAGAGAGGGGAACAGCAGAGAGAGAGGAGCGGCAGAGAGAGGGGAACAGCAGAGAGAGGGGAACAGCAGAGAGGGGATCGGCAGAGAGAGAGGAGCAGCAGAGAGGGGAACAGCAGAGAGAGAGGAGCAGCAGAGAGGGGATCGGCAGAGAGAGAGGAGCAGCAGAGAGGGGATCGGCAGAGAGAGAGGAGCAGCAGAGAGGGGAGCAGCAGAGAGAGAGGAGCAGCAGAGAGGGGATTGGCAGAGAGAGAGGAGCAGCAGAGAGGGGAGCAGCAGAGAGAGGGGAGCAGCAGAGAGGGCAGCAGCAGAGAGAGAGGAGCAGCAGAGAGTGGAGCAGCAGAGAGAGAGGAGCAGCAGAGAGGGCAGCAGCAGAGAGAGGGGAGCGGCAGAGAGTGGAGCAGCAGAGTGGTGAGCGACAGAGAGGGGAGTGGCAGAGAGGGGAGCAGCAGAGAGTGGAGCAGCAGAAAGAGAGGAGCAGAGAGAGAGGAGAGAGAGGGGAGCAGCAGAGAGGGGAGCAGCAGAGAGGGGAGCGACAGAGAGGGGAGCAGCAGAGAGGGAGCAGCAGAGAGTGGAGCAGCAGACAGGGGAGCAGGAGAGAGGGGAGCAGCAGAGAGGGAGCAGCAGAGAGGGGAGCGGCAGAGGGAGGAGCAGCAGAGAGAGGGGAGCGGCAGAGAGAGGAGCAGCTGAGAGAGGGGCGCAGCAGAGGGGGGAGTGTCAGAGAGAGGAGCAGCGGGGGGGAGCGGCAGAGAGAGAGGAGCAGAGAGAGGGGAGCGGCAGAGAGAGGAGCGGCAGAGAGAGTGAGGAGCAGCAGACAGGGGATCGGCAGAGAGAGAGGAGCAGCAGAGAGGGGAGCAGCAGAGAGGGGAGCGGCAGAGAGAGGGGAGCGGCAGAGAGGGGAGCAGCAGAGAGAGGGGAGCGGCAGAGAGGGGAGTGGCAGAGAGAGGGTAGCAGCAGAGAGAGGAGCAGCAGAGAAAGAGGAGCAGAGAGAGAGGAGCAGCAGTGAGAGAGGAGCGGCAGAGAGGGGAGCGGCAGAGAGAGAGGAGCAGCAGAGAGAGAGGAGCAGCAGAGAGGGGAGCAGCTGAGAGTGGAGCAGCAGAGAGAGTGGAGCAGCAGAGAGAGGGGAGCAGCAGAGAGAGGGGAGCAGCAGATAGAGAGGAGCAGCAGAGAGAAAGGAGCAGCAGAGAGAGAGGAGCAGCAGAGAGGGATCGGCAGAGAGAAAGGAGCAGCAGAGAGGGGAGCGGCAGAGAGAGGGGAGCAGCAGAAAGGGGAGCAGCAGAGAGAGGGGAGCAGCAGAGAGGGGAGCGACAGAGAGGGGAGCAGCAGAGAGGGGAGTGGCAGAGAGGGGAGTAGCAGAGAGGGCAGCAGCAGAGAGGGGAGCGACAGAGAGGAGCAGCAGAGAGAGGAGCAGCATAGAGGGGAGCGGGAGAGAGGGGAGCAGCAGAGAGGGGAGCAGCAGAGAGGGGAGCAGCAGAGAGAGGAGCAGAGAGAGAGAAGAGCAGCAGAGAGAGGAGCAGCAGAGAGGGGAGCGGCAGAGAGAAGGGAGCGGCAGAGAGGGGAGCAGCAGAGAGAGGGGAGCGGCAGAGAGGGGAGCGACAGAGAGGAGCAGCAGAGAGAGGAGCAGCATAGAGGGGAGCGGGAGAGAGGGGAGCAGCAGAGAGGGGAGCAGCAGAGAGGGGAGCAGCAGAGAGAGGAGCAGAGAGAGAGAAGAGCAACAGAGAGAGGAGCAGCAGAGAGAGGAGCAGCAGAGAGGGGAGCGGCAGAGAGAGGGGAGCGGCAGAGAGGGTAGCAGCAGAGAGAGGGGAGCGGCAGAGAGAGGAGCAGCAGAGGGGGGAGCGGCAGAGAGAAAGGAGCAGAGGGGGGAGCGGCAGGGAGAGAGGAGCAGAGAGAGAGGAGCAGAGAGTGGGGAGCAGCAGAGAGAGGAGCAGCAGAGAGAGGGGAGCGGCAGAGAGTGGAGCAGCAGAGAGAGGAGCAGAGAGAGGGGAGTGGCAGAGAGAGGGGAGCAGCAGAGAGGGGAGCAGCAGAGAGAGAGGAGCAGAGAGAGAAGAGCAGCAGAGAGAGGGGAGTGGCAGAGAGGGGAGTGGCAGAGAGAGGGGAGCAGCAGAGAGGGGAGCAGCGGAGAGAGAGGAGCAGAGAGAGTGGAGCAGCCGAGAGAGAGGAGCAGCAGAGAGGGCAGCAGCAGAGAGAGGGGAGTGGCAGAGAGGGGAGCGGCAGTGAGTGGAGCAGCAGAGAGGGGAGCGGCAGAGAGTGGAGCAGCAGAGAGGGGAGCAGCAGAGAGGGGAGCAGCAGAGAGGGAGCAGCAGAGAGGGGAGCGGCAGAGGGAGGAGCAGCAGAGAGAGGGGAGCGGCAGAGAGAGGAGCAGCTGAGAGAGGGGCGCAGCAGAGGGGGGAGTGTCAGAGAGAGGAGCAGCGGGGGGGAGCGGCAGAGAGAGAGGAGCAGAGAGAGGGGAGCGGCAGAGAGAGGAGCGGCAGAGAGAGTGAGGAGCAGCAGACAGGGGATCGGCAGAGAGAGAGGAGCAGCAGAGAGGGGAGCAGCAGAGAGAGGAGCAGCAGAGAGTGGAGCGGCAGAGAGGGGAGCGGCAGAGAGAGGGGAGCAGCAGAGAAGGGAGCAGCAGAGAGAGGAGCAGCGAGGGGAGCAGCAGAGAGAGAGGAGCAGCAGAGAGAAGGAGCAGCAGAGAGAGAGGAGCAGCAGAGAGAGGGGAACAGCAGAGAGAGAGGAGCGGCAGAGAGAGGGGAACAGCAGAGAGAGGGGAACAGCAGAGAGGGGATCGGCAGAGAGAGAGGAGCAGCAGAGAGGGGAACAGCAGAGAGAGAGGAGCAGCAGAGAGGGGATCGGCAGAGAGAGAGGAGCAGCAGAGAGGGGATCGGCAGAGAGAGAGGAGCAGCAGAGAGGGGAGCAGCAGAGAGAGAGGAGCAGCAGAGAGGGGATTGGCAGAGAGAGAGGAGCAGCAGAGAGGGGAGCAGCAGAGAGAGGGGAGCAGCAGAGAGGGCAGCAGCAGAGAGAGAGGAGCAGCAGAGAGTGGAGCAGCAGAGAGAGAGGAGCAGCAGAGAGGGCAGCAGCAGAGAGAGGGGAGCGGCAGAGAGTGGAGCAGCAGAGTGGTGAGCGACAGAGAGGGGAGTGGCAGAGAGGGGAGCAGCAGAGAGTGGAGCAGCAGAAAGAGAGGAGCAGAGAGAGAGGAGAGAGAGGGGAGCAGCAGAGAGGGGAGCAGCAGAGAGGGGAGCGACAGAGAGGGGAGCAGCAGAGAGGGAGCAGCAGAGAGTGGAGCAGCAGACAGGGGAGCAGGAGAGAGGGGAGCAGCAGAGAGGGAGCAGCAGAGAGGGGAGCGGCAGAGGGAGGAGCAGCAGAGAGAGGGGAGCGGCAGAGAGAGGAGCAGCTGAGAGAGGGGCGCAGCAGAGGGGGGAGTGTCAGAGAGAGGAGCAGCGGGGGGGAGCGGCAGAGAGAGAGGAGCAGAGAGAGGGGAGCGGCAGAGAGAGGAGCGGCAGAGAGAGTGAGGAGCAGCAGACAGGGGATCGGCAGAGAGAGAGGAGCAGCAGAGAGGGGAGCAGCAGAGAGAGGAGCAGCAGAGAGAGGAGCGGCAGAGAGGGGAGCGGCAGAGAGAGGGGAGCAGCAGAGAAGGGAGCAGCAGAGAGAGGAGCAGCGAGGGGAACAGCAGAGAGAGAGGAGCAGCAGAGAGAGGGGAACAGCAGAGAGAGAGGAGCGGCAGAGAGAGGGGAACAGCAGAGAGAGGGGAACAGCAGAGAGGGGATCGGCAGAGAGAGAGGAGCAGCAGAGAGGGGAACAGCAGAGAGAGAGGAGCAGCAAAGAGGGGATCGGCAGAGAGAGAGGAGCAGCAGAGAGGGGATCGGCAGAGAGAGAGGAGCAGCAGAGAGGGGAGCAGCAGAGAGAGAGGAGCAGCAGAGAGGGGATCGGCAGAGAGAGAGGAGCAGCAGAGAGGGGAGCAGCAGAGAGAGGGGAGCAGCAGAGAGGGCAGCAGCAGAGAGAGAGGAGCAGCAGAGAGTGGAGCAGCAGAGAGAGAGGAGCAGCAGAGAGGGCAGCAGCAAAGAGAGGGGAGCGGCAGAGAGTGGAGCAGCAGAGTGGTGAGCGACAGAGAGGGGAGTGGCAGAGAGGGGAGCAGCAGAGAGTGGAGCAGCAGGTAAGAGAGGAGCAGAGAGAGAGGAGAGAGAGGGGAGCGGCAGAGAGGGGAGCAGCAGAGAGGGGAGCAGCAGAGAGGGGAGCGACAGAGAGGAGAGCAGCAGAGAGGGAGCAGCAGAGAGGGGAGCAGCAGAGAGGGGAGCGGCAGAGAGTGGAGCAGAGAGAGGGGAGCGACAGAGAGGGGAGTGGCAGAGAGGGGAGCGGCAGAGAGTGGAGCAGCAGAGAGGGGAGTGGCAGAGAGGGGAGCAGCAGAGAGGGAGCAGCAGAGAGGGGAGCAGCAGAGAGGGGAGCAGCAGAGAGGGGAGCGACAGAGAGGGGAGCAGCAGAGAGGGGAGCGGCAGAGAGGGGAGTAGCAGAGAGGGGAGTGGCAGAGAGTGAAGCAGCAGAGAGGTGCAGCTCGCAGGAAGCACAACCCACGAAACAGGGCCTACAGGCAGAGGCTGAGTTTCCTTGACAAGTTGGAACAGCAGTTTCTCAGGAGGCTCAGGTTGTTGTGTCAGGTGGACGCAAACATCTGCAGCCTCCTAGAAGAAGACCTGCTGCTTGCTGGATCTGGTGGCCACGCATTCTCACTGGCTGTCAAATTCACCACTGGCCTCAACTTTCTGCCTCCAGATCCTTCCAGGGCTTTGCCAGAGAAATTTGTAGGCTATCCCAGTCAGTAACCCACAAATATATTAGACAAGTGACTGATGGCTTGTTTTTCCAGGGCGGGCAATAATGACACCTTCGCCTGTGATGACGCCAATCAAAATGAGTGGGTGCTCAGGTTTGTGGCTCTGGCTGGCTTCCCACAGGTGCAGGGCGTCATCGACTGCACACACGTGGCAATCCGGGCACTCCTTGATCAACCAGGAGTATTCATCAACCACAAGGCCTTCCACTCCATAAATGTGCAGCTGGTGTGCAACCACAAAAAGCACTAGGACAGGCAAAGGCACACTGAAGACAGGCACTAAGGGAATGCACAAGGGTAATTAGTTCACTTTGTTAGGTTATATTGGATGGATTGATGGATAAGGTTGAATTGAAATGTTTCAGCATAGTGGCCAAGAGGATGCTGTGATGGTCAGTAACAGAGGGAGGTGTGGGGCTATTATTGAATGGGGAATTGGGGTTGCATTCACTCATACCGCAGTCAGATGAGTTAATCATGGACAGCCCAGGCAGAAAGGGGCTGTTTGGGTTGCCTCCTCCCTTCCGCTGCCTCCTCTTCCACTTTCTCCTCTTCTGCTTCCTCCTCTTCCCTTCCTCCTCCTCCTCCTTTTCCTCCTCCTCTTCTGCTTCTTCTTCTTCCTCCTTCTCTTCCTCTTCCTCCTCAGCTGGTCGCGTATGCTTGGTGCCAAGGGCTGTGCCCTCATGATGGCAAGGTGGTGCAGCATGCAGCAGACCACGACGAATCTTGAAACGCATTCTGCTGACTACTGCAGGGCTCTGCCAGAGCAGTCCAGGCAGCGGAAACTTTGTTTAAGGACACCAATAGTCTGCTCTATCACATTCCGTGTGACAGCATAGCTCTCATTGTACGCATGCTGCCCACGTGTTGTTGGGTTGCGATGCAGAGTCATGAGCCAGATGATCAGCAGGTGTCACCCAGTAGTCACTCTCTGGTTTGTCTTGGTGGCTCAAAGACTGAGGGAACAGCGGACTGGCACAAAATAAAAGCATCATGACTGCTGCCAGGATACCAGGCATTCACCATCATGATGTTCTGAGCATGGTCGCACACCAACTGCACATTCAGCGAGTGGTAACCTTTGTGGTTACGGTACATCTCAGCATTTAGATGCCGCACCCACAAAGCCACGTGCGTGCAGTCATTGGCACTCTGCACCATGGGGAAGTCCGCCATCCTGGCAAAGAGAGAAGACAATGAAGTCCCCTCTCCTGGTATAAAAAGCGTTTGTCATCTCTCTTAAGCAGCAGTGGATGGAAAACTGGGAGATGTTACAGAAGTCGCCTGCTCCAGTCTGGAATGATTCCGACGTGATGACATTCAGCACCACGGTCACCTTCACAGCCACTGGCAGTGCTGTCCTTGCCCTGGGTGAGGCTACAGGTCTGGTTGCAAGAGGTGCCAGAGTTCTGTGAGCACCTCCTTCGTAAAGCGCAGACACCTCACACACTGCTCCTGGCTCAGGCTGAGGTAAGAGAATTGCTCTTGGAAGACCCTAAGTGGGTAGGGCCTCCTGCTGAGAGCCCTTCTCCTCCTCCCTCTGTGAGCAGCATGTCCTCTTCTTTGCTGCCTCTGCTCCATCTCCCTGTCATGCTCCAGGCCAAGAGGGTGACAACTGGAGCACCCATGACTGGGAGCAAGTGGTCTGACCAGAACCCTTAAAGTCAGAAGCAAGGCCTTCTCCATTTGCAGCACCACTCCCTGTCACCACACCAACTTTAAACAACTCGAGAAAGCTCCAAACACTTCCACAAACTTACACAGATCCAGTAGAAATTAATCAGTAACTGACCTGAGAGTGGTTGATGATGGCTTTAAACATCACTGGTGAGGACTCCCTGCTGTTGCTGAACGCATGTTCAGCTGTGCGAGATTAACACAGGGCATTACTTCCACCGTTGAAGATGAAAATGCAGCGCTGGGGTCAAATCAGCGTTGCACGCTTATTGACATCACGATCTGCCTACTCGGCATACTTCTGGCGCATACTCCCAGCATAAGGATTGGGGTGAGTGGGAGTGGTGGATGAATAGATGGGGATGTGAGGAAGTGCTTAGAAAGAGAAGGATAGGTGGGCATGTAAGATAAGTGGATGTGAGGAGTGATGTGATGGTGTAGGCTTGAGAAGGCTGGAGGGGTTGGGGTGATGCGCACAGCAGGATGTAGGTGAATGCGCCACTGCACTCCCCTTTCCTGACCTGGTTAGGCCACTGAAGCACTTCCTGCACTGAATACAGGAACATGGCACAATGCTCCTGCTGCTGACCTCCTGGGCAACTTCTTCGAGGCAGCAGCAGGTTTCTTCCTCCCATTGCTGGGGAAGAGTATCTCTCTGTGGCTCCTCACAGTCCCCAACAGCTCATCAAGGGAGGCGTCATTAAAGCGAGGCGCAGACTTTGAGTGTCCTGATTCCATCTTCTATGAGTGCTGTCTCTGTTCAAAACCTCCCAACTCCTCCAAATTCCATCTTTGGATTTGCCCTTTAAATACCGGAGTTGAGATTGTGTCATGCGGCTCCTCACCGTGCCCGCCACTGCAGATTGGATGGCAAACCGGGAAGTAAAATGCAAATGAACTGGCTGAGTTAAAAAGCCACAGAGAGACCCGCCAAACTTACTTCCGGGTTTCCCACGTGATATCGGACACCCCCCACTCCCAACGCGTCCCCCAGTAAATATCAGGGCCTGTATTTCAGTGAACATAAAATGAGTTATGTAGGCCTCAGGGTGGAGCTCTCTGTGATTGACAGGTCAGTGGGTGGTGACCCAACTAACTGTCTTAACGGGACAGTGCTGTGGAGCAAGAGGAGACTCTCTCTCAGTTGCAGAGTTATTTGCAGTTTCACAGCTAGGGTCTTGTAGGGTGTTTTTGCATGCCTCGTGTTTCTGTGACTCTCCTTTGAGTCTACCCGTGCCACAAAAACTCCCCGGTTTGGGTTGTTTCCCTTGGACGGCAGGAGCTTATGCCAATAGTCCCTGCCTTGCTCGTCGTTTAGTGGGTAATCCCACACAGAGAGAGAGACCAAGGCCAGATAGGTCTTCTCCTATGCCCAGTGTGCAAGGTCCCCAGCGGGATTACTGTGTAACCCGGCCGTGACTGAATGCCACCCGGTTGGTCTTCTGAATTATACCGCAAACCACAAGCCCCACAACCCCCAAGTTCGGACCCAAGGAGTCACTATGGATAGATTATAAATGATTCAGACAAAACAAAATGGTTCAGGTTGGTCAAAGATCGATTCCTTTTATTACACTCACAAAAACAACAATCCCTACTCCTCTCACTTACGGCCAAGCGAGTAGGTGACCGTGGACTCCAGCTTATAACTTTAGTCTAAAATACCCACCCTGTTGGTTATGCCGAATCAATCCCTTCCCAGAATCTAAGCCTAAATAAGGGAAAATTCCTTCTAACTAAACCCCTCTCCCGGTTTGGTCAGAACCCACACTTGGAAGCCTCCTCACACACACACACGTGTTAGCCTGCGTCTTGGACACTTGCAGTTCCTCAGCAGCCAAACACGCAGGCGGTCCTGGGGATTTCTAGAGGTGTATGCTGGATATAATTACCAGCCCTTGTCATTGATTCACGCGGTCCCGGCTCCGTTCGACTCCAGAGACAAAACTGTGCCCAACAGAGGCATGTGATGCGGCCTAGAGAATTACGTTCAGGCGGTACGACGAGGCACTCACTTCGGGTGTTCCTGGAGAGTTGACGGACGCGTGGTTACACGGAGAACCCCATTACAGATGGTAGAGAAAAGCAAGCAAGCAAGCCAAAAAAAACCCTGCATCCCCAAAGTTCAGCATGTTTATACTCCGTATAATACACAAAACTTGCTGAGCGGTTCCTGGTTACCATGGTCGCAGAGATGTTAGTTGGTTTACCTGGTGATGTCTCTGCCTTAGAAACATAGAAACATAGAATATAGGTGCAGGAGTAGGCCATTCGGCCCTTCGAGCCTGCTCCGCCATTCAATGAGATCATGGCTGATCATCCAAATTCAGTACCCTGTCCCTGCCTTCTCTCCATATCCCTTGATCCCTTTAGCCTTAAGAAATATATCCAACTCTTTCTTGAATATATTTAATGAACTGGCCTCCACCGCCCTCTGTGGCAGAGAATTCCACAGGTTCACCACTCTCTGGGTGAAGAATTTCCTCCTCATTTCAGTCCTAAATGGCTTACCCCTTATCCTTAGACTATGACCCCTGGTTCTGGACTCCCCGGCCATCAGAAACATCCTTCCTGCATCTAGTCTGTCCAGGCCTGACAGAATTTTATAGGTTTCGATGAGATCCCCTCTCAATCTTCTAAACACCAGTGAGTATAAGCCCAATCGACACAATCTCTCCTCATACGTCATTCCTGCCTTCCCAGGTATCAGCCTGGTGAATCTTTGCTGCACTCCTTCCATGGCAAGAATGTCCTTCCTCAGGTAAGGCGACCAAAACTGCACACAATATTCAAGGTGCGGTCTCACCAAGGCCTTGTACAACTGTAGCAAGACATCCTTGTTCCTGTACTCGAACCCTCTTGCTACGAAGGCCAACATACCATTTGCCTTCTTAACCGCCTGCTGCACCTGCATGCTTACCTTCAGCGACTGGTGCACAAGAACACCCAGGTCTCTTTGCACTTCCCCTTCTCCCAATCTATTGCCATTCAAATAATAATCTGCCTTCCTGTTTTTGCCACCAAAGTGGATAACCTCACATTTATCCACATTATAGTGCATTTGCCATGTTTCTGCCCAATCACCCAACCTGTCCAAATCGTACTGGAGTTTCACGACATCCTCCTCACAGCATACCCTCCCACCTAGCTTTGTGTCGTCTGCAAATTTGGAGATATTACATCCAATTCCCTCGTCCAGATCATTAATATATATTGTGAACAGATGGGGCCATAGGACCGATCCTTGCGGTACCCCACTAGTCACTGCCTGCCACTCGGAAAACGACCCGTTTATTCCAACTCTTTGCTTTCTGTCCGCCAACCAGTTCTCTATCCAAATAAATAACTTGCCCCCAATCCCATGTGCCTAAATTTTGCACGCTAATCTCTTATGTGGGACCTTATCGAAAGCCTTCTGAAAGTCCAAATACACCACATCCACTGGTTCTCCCTTATCTATTTTACCAGTTACATCCACAAAAAATTCCAGTAGATTAGTCAAGCATGATTTACCTTTTGTAAATCCATGTTGACTTTGTCCGATCCTGTCACTGCTTTCCAAGTGCTCTGCTATTACATCTTTTATAAAGGACTCTAGCATTTTCCCCACTACCGATGTCAGGCTTACCGGTCTATAATTCCCCGCTTTTTCTCTACCACCTTTTTTGAATAGTGGGGTAACATTAGCTACCCTCCAATCCATGGGTACTGTTCCAGAGTCTATTGAGTTCTGGAAGATGACCAGCAATGCATCTACTATTTCTAGGGCCACTTCCTTAAGTACCCTGGGATGTAGATTATCAGGCCCTGGGGATTTATCGGCCTTCAGTCCCTCAATTTTCCTAACACCATTTCCCTACAAATACTGATTTCTTTCAGTTCCAACCTTTCATCAGACCCTATGTTCCCCGGTATCTCTAGAAGGTTATTTGTGTCCTCCTTTGTGAAGACAGAACCAAAATATGTATTTAGTTGGTCTGCCATTTGTTTGTTCCCCATTATAAATTCCCCTGATTCTGACTGTAAGGGACCTGCGCTTGACTTCACCAATCTTTTTCTCTTCACATATCTATAAAAGCTTTTACAGTCAGTTTTTATGTTCCCTGAAAGCTTACTCTCATATTCTATTTTCCCTTTCTTAATTAATCCCTTTGTCCTCCTTTGTTGAATCCTAAACTGCTCCCAATCCTCAGGATTATTGCTTTTTCTGGCCAATTTATATGTCCTCTGTTTGGATCTTATGCTATCCCTAATTTCCCTTGTTAGCCATGGTTGAGTCACCTTTTTTGTTTTATTTTTATGCCAAACTGGGATGAACAAATTCTGTAGCTCATCCATTCGGTCTTTGAATGTTTGCCATTGCCTATCCACCGTCAACTCTTTGAGTGCCATTCCCCAATCAATCTTACCCAACTCGCTCCTCAGATCATCGTAGTTTCCTTTATTTAAATTGAGGACCCTAGTCTCTGAGTCAATGACTTCATTCTCCATCTTAATGAAGAATTCGATCATATTATGATCGCTCCGACCCAAGGGGCCTCATACAACAAGATTGCTAATTAATCCTTTCTCGTTACATAATACCCAGTCTAAGATGGCCTGATCTCTGGTTGGTTCCTCGACATATTGGTCCAGGAAACCATCCCATAAACACTCCAGGAATTCCTCCTCCACAGTATTGTTACTAATTTGGTTGGCCCAATCTATATATAGATTAAAGTCACCCATGATGATTGCTGTGCCCTTATTGCACGCTTCTTTAATTTCCCTTTTAATGCCATCCCCAACCTCCGCCTTACTGTTTGGAGGTCTATATACCACTCCCACTAACATTTTTTTCCCCTTAGCATTCCTCAATTCTACCCATACAGATTCCGCATCATCAGAGCTAATGTCCTTCATTAGAATTGTGTTAATCCCTTCTTTAACCAGTAATGCTACCCCACCTCCCTTTCCTTTTTGCCTATCTTTCCTGAATATCGAATACCCCTGAATGTTGAGTTCCCAGTCTTGGCCATCCTTGAGCCACGTTTCCGTAATCGCAACCAAATCATATTCGTTTACCTCTATTTGCGCAGCCAATTCATCCACCTTATTACAAATGCTCCTCACATTAAGACACAAAGCCTTCAGTCTTTTTTCTTTTTTAACGCTCTTAGACCTATTAGAATTATTATTTACTGTGGCCATGTTTGATTTAAACCGTTGATTTCTCTGACATGCCACTTCTGTTTTTCTCCTTCCTATCTATTGCTTTTATCCTTGTTTCCCTTTCTTCTGTCTCCCTGCTCAGGTTCCCAACCCCCTGCCATTTTAGTTTAAACCCTCCCCCACAGCAGAAGCAAACACTCCCCCTAGGACATCGGTTCCAGCCCTGCCCAGGTGCAAACCATCCGGTTTGAACTGGTCCCACCTCCCCCAGAACCGGTTCCAATTTCCCAGGAACTTGAATCCCTCCCCCGGCACCATTCCTCTAACCACGTATTCATCTGAAGTATCCTATTTCTACTCTGACTAGCACGTGGCACTGGTAGCAATCCTGAGATTACTACCTTTGAGGTCCTGTTTTTTAATTTATCTCCTAACTCCCTATATTCCGCTTTTAGGACCTCATCCTGCTTTTTACCTATATCGTTGGTGCCTATATGCACCACGACAACTGGCTGTTCACCCTCCCCTTCCAAGATGTTCTGCAGCCACTCGGAGACATCCTTGACCCTTGCACCAGGGAGGCAACACACCATCCTGGAGTCTCATTTGCGGCCACAGAAACGCCTATCTATTCCCCTTACAATTGAATCCCCTATTACTATAGCTCTACCCCTCTTTTTCCTCCCATTCTGTGCAGCAGAGCCACCCCTGGTGCCAGTAAGTTGGCTGCTGCTGCCTTCCTCTGATAAGCCAGCCCCCCCAACAGTACTCAAAGTGGTGTATCTGTTGGAGAGGGGGATGGCCACAGGGGACACCTGCACTACCTGCCTGCGCCTCGTACTCTGCCTGTTGGTCACCTGTTCCCTTTCTTCCTGTCCAACCTCTACCTGCGGTGTGTGCAACTCCGTAAATGTGCTATTCACGATGTCCTGAGCATCGTGAACGCTCCAGTATGCATCCAATTGCAGCTCCAGTGCCGCAATGCGGTCTGTCAGTAGCTGCAGCTGGATGCACTTCCTGCACATGTAGTTGTCAGGGACACAGGAAGTGTCCCTGAGTTCCCACATATCGCAGGAGGAGCATATCACGTGGCCGGGCTGTCCTGCCATGACTTACCCTTTAATTAATTGAATTTAAATTAAATCAATCTATCCCACTAATTACACTACAGTTAACTGGTTTACCAACAGTCCCCGCTACACCAGAGAGACCTTAGCAACTATAAACCAGAGTTAACGTTTAAAAAAGAGAGAAATACTCACCAACCAATCACTTACCTGCTTCCTGGTGATTACTTTTTACCTCTCCCCCCGCTGTTGAATTGGTATGCCTTGCTGCTCGCTGCTGGTTTTATGCCTCACTGCTCGCTCTGCACTCCTCACCCAGGTCCGTCGCTCTGGTCGGGCCTCGCTGATCGCTGCCGCTTTTATGTCTCACTGCTCGCTCTGCACTCCTCACCCAGGTCCCTCGCTCTGGTCGGGCCTCGCTGCTCGCTGCCAGTTTTATGCCTCACTGCTCGCTGTGCACTCCTCACCCAGGTCTTGGATTGGTCATCTTGAAGAAAACAATGGTAGGCCATTACTGTAGATGAGCAGTTCTCGAATTGCTAACTGTTTGTTAAGTTCTTGACTACTCCTTCATTGAAAGCATCCAGAGGTGTTACTTTTGGCCCGCAAACCTCATTGTCCATCCAGGCATCCTGGCTCCATGGACAAAGGGTGGTTTTCTCCAAATCTCACAGGTTCGAATATGAAAAGGCTCCTGCCTTTCATGACGTCAGCGTTGAGACTGGTCCCATGGCAACCCAAAAGACAGACAGTTCCTGCTATCTTCACAGAAACCAACAGGCAGTCCCTTTTAAAGTCCAAAAGTTCAAATTCCATTTTGAAATGCAGCCCACGTGCGTCTCCATTTTAAAAGGGTACATATCCATTTTAAAAGTCCAAAGATCCTTCAGGCACATGCACCCACTGAGGTTGGCATTGGCCAAACCCTGCAGGTAGGCACACAGTTTCAAAGGGTGAAGCTAAAATAGGTTGCCTTCCATCATAGAACCCATGCTGGGAAATAAAGTCAGTTACGTCATTATTGTTTTCACAAGCCGAGGAATGTAGAGGAATATATGATCTTATTGTGTCATACTATATTTTTCATTAATGTACTTTCTATAAATAAACCATTCAGTAGTTCAAAGTCTATGCCTCATCTTGGTAGAGCACTATTCCAGCCCACATTCCATAAAGAGGAGAAATAGCTGGTGGCATGACATACTTTAGTACCTGCTATACACAGTACGAGGTTCCTGTTACAATCATTGGGTCACGCTGTCATGTGACTAGATATTAGGTGGGAAAATGTACACCCTGGATTGCAGTGAGTGTGAGGTCCACTTATGCATGTGACCAGTGACACTAAAATGGAGTAAAATATCTAGCATAAAACCCCCGAATTTGTCAAGAGGCTATGTACTGTCCCATGAGAAAAGATATGTCCTGATTTTAAATTCGAGTGACGGGGGCAATGCAAGCACCAAACGTTAGCAGCTTGAGGCCTGGGTGATTTTAATTCTGTGTATGGAGAAGTGGGGAGTGGGCACATTTTGACCTGACTGACAGTTGCAGTTTGATGTAGGAATGTAATCAGTATTATATTCTTGGTTAGTCTTTCTTGGCCGCAGAATGTAAAATTCAGTTTTAATGCTTCAGAACACAAAGCTCTTTCATTTTCTGCAATTTAACTTTAAAAAAACAAATGAAAAAGTCCACAAACTTAACAAAGAATAAAAACCATAAAAAAGCACACCCTGAGATATAATTCACAACCGAACCAATACACTTCAAACACAAAGGATTCCCAACTTACAGCTGAGGAGAAAGTGAAGCTCCACTGTGTTGTGTATGTCCCTTTAAGGGTGCCTGTCGAATACAACGGCAAGAAAATACGGAAATTGTATCTCTACATTCTGCAAGATGGTGGACCACCGTTATTGGGACGTGAATGGATCAGAAAGATAAGTTTAGACTGGCACTCCATTCAGGCACTGACGGTGGCTGGTAAAAAGGATGACGACGTCACTCCTGGATGATTGTCAACAATCTTAGCTGACGCCAAAGAGGTATTTCAACAAGAACTGGGCACTCTTAAAGGCGTAACCGCCTCGATAAAAATAGAGGAGAATGCAATTCCCAAGTTTTTCAAAGCAAGACCGGTACCATATGCAATTCGCCCAGCCGTCGAGGCAGAGCTGGAGAATCTGGAGAATGCAGGCGTGTTATCTAAGGTAGGCTGGAGCGAGTGGGCGACACCCATCGTTCCTGTCATGAAGAAAACGTTAAACAATAAGTCTGAGGAGCCAAGGAAGGTTCGCATCTGTGGGGACTTCAAGGTGACAGTGAACCCAGTCCTTCACACAGTACAATATCCTCTTCCAAGGATAGAAGATATCTTCGCCTCACTATCCGGAGGGAAGCGTTTTACAAAAATTGACCTAGTGCAAGCATATTTGCAGATGGAGGTTAAAGAATCCTCTAGGAAGTATCTCACGATAAACACTCACAAAGGTCTTTACCAGTATAATCGACTGGCATTCGGAGTAGCATCAGCTCTGGCGATATGGCAAATAGCAATGGAACAAGTTCTGCAAGGAATTCCGAGGACTCAGTGTTACTTGGACGACATCCTAGTGACAGGTGAAGATGACAGTGAACACCTTGCCAACCTAGAGCAGGTGCTCACTAGACTACGTGAACATGGGCTACGAGCCAATCGCCCCAAGTGCGAGTTTTTTAAGAAACAGATATTGTATTGTGGCCACGTGATTGATGAAGAGGGGTTGCATAAGTCCCCTGACAAAATTGAAGTGGTAGTTAAGGCTCCAGCGCCTGAAAATGTGTCACAACTGAGGTCATTCCTCGGATTGGTGAATTACTACCATAAGTTTTTGCCGAATTTGTCCACAATTCTGCATCCACTGAACGCCCTACTACGAACGGGAGTAGCATGGAAATGGAGCAATGAATGTAAGCGGGCCTTTCAGAAGAGTAAGGACCTAATCACTTCAAGAGAAGTATTGGCTCACTACAACCCATCACTACCGATAAGACTGGCGTGTGATGCGTCTCCCTATGGCATTGGGGCGGTACTGTCGCATAAATTCCTTGATGGTTCTGAGAGGCCGATAGCTTTTGCGTCACGCTTGTTAACTTCAGCCGAGCGTAACTACGCCCAGATTGACAGAAAGGCCCTCAGCCTGGTGTGGGGGGTGAAGAAGTTCAATCACTACCTGCACGGTCAGAAATTTACTCTACTAACTGATCATCAACCTCTCGTCTCCATTTTCAACCCTCAGAAGGGCGTACCTATAATGACGGCACAACGGCTACAGAGGTGGTCCCTTTTCCTAGGGGCACACCAATATGACATCGAGCACAAAGGAACTAAACAGCATGGGAATGCTGATGGATTGTCGCGCCTACCGTTGCCGACGGTGGATGAAGAACTGGCAGTGGATCCAGTGGAGTTATTCCACTCAACTATTGTTGAATGTCTCCCTGTGGCGAATGCAAACATAGAAAAGGAAACACGAAATGACCCGACACTCTTGTGGGTCTATGATTTAACGATGAAGGGATGGCCAGCACATGGCGAACCACTGCTGCCAGCATTCTCGCCGAGAAGAGAACAGCTGTCAGTGTGCAGAGGAACCTTGATGTGTGGATCCAGAGTAGTAATTCCACACAAATTGAAGGATGGAGTGCTCAATGAGCTTCATGAGGGTCATCCGGGAGGGGTAAAAATGAAGAACTTAGCCAGAGCGTTTGTGTGGCGGCCGGGAATCGATAGAGAAATCGAAGAGATGACCAAGAGCTGTACAGGATGCCAGAAGGTCCAAAACGCCCCACCACAAGCCCGTCTACATCCATGGGAGTGGCCCTCATCTCCATGGCAAAGGGTGCACATTGATTTTGCTGGTCCCTTTATGGACTTGATGTTTTTAATTGCGGTGGATGCACATTCAAAGTGGCCAGAGGTAATAAAAATGTCCTCAACCACCACAGAAAAAACTATCACAGCCTTATGAACCATATTCGCCAGGAATGGGCTGCCTGAACAGATTTGCTCTGACAATGGACCACAGTTTGTGTCTGAAGAGTTCCGGAGGTTCTTAAAGAACAATGGTGTTAAGCATTACACATCCGCCCCATATCATCCAGCCACCAATGGATTGGCCGAGAGGTTTGTTCAAACATTCAAGAAGGCTATCAAGGCAATGTGTAATTAAGATATACCCCTACAACACAAGGTGGATAACTTCTTGTTTGCCGACCGGAATGCGACACATGCGGTTACCAACTAAACTCCAGCCATGATGTTCTTCAATCGAAGACTACGATGCCGCTTGGATTTGGTTAAGCCAAACGTCAGAAGAGATGTGGAGAACAGGCAGTTTCAGAATATGAATGAAAGGCCGACCAGGAGTTTTAAGATAGGTCAACCAGTTTTGGCCCGGGACTACCGCACAGAGAAATGGCAGCCAGGAACGATCTGTACACGGCAAGGACCTCTAATGTATACCGTGGACGTTGGAGAAAGCATTGTAAGACGCCATGCTGACCAGATTCTAGAGTCACTGGAAAACCTCGGCCTAGAAATTGAGTTTGCCTCCGCCAGGGCTGTAGCGCCCGAAATTTAGCGCCAGCGTTAATTGCCGCTGCGCCCGCCAAAAATTCAGCTGCGCCGCGCCCAGACGGCTGCGGGCACTAATGGAGGGTGTCAGCGCCTCGCAATGGGCGCTGAATGCAGGATTGCGGTGCTAATCCCCCGATGCGGTGCGGCAGGCTGGGGTACTGCAGGCCTCCTCCTTCTGTTAAGGAGGAGCTGCCTGCAGCCGACCGCTGGCCGGTGGAATCGCACGAAAAATGAGCCCGGCACCTCGGAGAAGTGCCGGGCTCGAGGCCAACACACATCTGTGCCGCGGGGGGGTGGTGGAGGAGTCCGGGGAGGGAGGTGCGGGCAGGCGGCCGCCAGGAAAGCGGCTGGCCGCCGCGCCACCTTAATGCGCCGGCGCTAAGTCCAGCAAGAAACTTTTGAAAAATCGTTGGTTGCGGCTGCCACGGGCGAGGCGGCCGCAACTGAATTTCGGCGTCCGGCCGCGTTACCACGGCAACCGGGACGCTGCGCACACCGATGACGTCATCAGTGCCGGCGCAGCGCTACCGGCTAACGCCGATGGTAGGGCCCAAATCAATTTCCGAAGTGGCTATAATTCCGGCGCAAGGCCCTCTAGCGCCTCTAATTGGGCGCTAACCCCACTCAATTTCTAGGCCCTCAACTCCACACCACGATCTGATACACCTGGCGATGAAACCGAAGTACCAATTGCATCTACCGCAGAATCGGTGATATTGGAAGCAGACGAACCAAACAACGACATTGATCCCGACTCAACCTTGCCGGAAGAACCTGATATCCCAAAGAGGCGTTATCCAGACAGAATCAGGAAGCCTCCTCAAAGACTGAACTTATAATTGTTTAACTTCAACTAATGTATCTAGCAACCGTAATTGTAATTGTAATTAGTTATTATTTAGTTGTTAAATGAATGTTATGTACTGTTTCTCTAAAAGGGGAGGAATTGTTGTGTATGTCCCTTTAAGGGAATAACTGGTCTCAGACTGCAGTACCGGCAGTGACCATCCCTGTATAAAAGGCCCTGGCAGGCTTCTGTAGTTTCAGTTTCCAGATTGTCTCCATTCAGTAAAGACTTGTTAAACCAACTCCTGCATTCCGTGTCTCCATTAACACACGGATTTAATATACTGCACGTCTTTTTTTTTGCTAAAATTGGCAGACAGTAATTTCACTCCAAAGTACAGGTTTACACATACTATGGCACAAAAGAAATGTATTTGGGGCTTAGCATTTGCTGCTTGATACTCCCAATTTATTTAGATGCATTTTCTGTGTACTTTTGCATTAAGAAACCACAAATATGTCAATGCACAGGGGAGGGTGACGCATGGTATTTCAGGAGCCAGTGATAACTGTGTTCTAGGTCACATACTGCTAAAAGAACAAAACAAACTAAACTGGCAACAATGTTGAGAACCAGCTGACCTAGTGAAGTCATTGCAAAGTGAAATTTCTCCCCTCATTTTTAATTAGTTTTCACACATTAGGTAGTAGCAACATGCCACTTTACACTATACCATGGAGTAGAATCATATGGGGGTTAAACTGGCTAACCCCCGAAAACAGGCATGGGGATGACGGTACACAATTAATCCGCGCCTGTTCATTGCGTTGATGGCAGCATGGTAAATTCGTGCTGCCTGCTGTTTTACATGATTGTTGTGTGCAACCTGCTCTACCCGCGCTGTTCATTGACTGCACTCATCAGCAGGGGGCTCGATATCGCGAGTTGCCAATGCAACTCTTAAAGGGGCTGGAAGAAGTGATGGGAGTCCTTTGTGAACGGAATATATGCTGTAAAAGATTGAACATGCAAGGGAACATGCACCAAGCTTTTCCGATAATGCACTGGAGGTGTTGATGCAAGACGTGGAGAGAAGGAGAGAAATCCTGTATCCGCGGGGGGTGGGCAGGGTGGAGGGGGGTGCAGGAGGCCGTCTAGACATATTCTCAGGAAGCAGTGGGAAGATGTAACGGTGGCGGTCAATGCCAGGAGAGTTGCTCCAAGAACATGGATGCAGTGCAGGAAGAACTTTAACAATCTGACACGAGTTGTCAAACATAGAAATATAGAAACATAGAAGATAGGAGCAGGAGTAGGCCATTCGGCCCCTCGAGCCTGCTCCGCCATTCAACGAGATTATGGCTGATCATCCAAATTCAGTACCCTGTCCCTGCCTTCTCCCCATATCCCTTGATCCCTTTAGCCTTAAGAAATATATCCAACTCCTTCTTGAATATATTTAATGAATTGGCCTCCACTGCCTTCTGTGGTAGAGAATTCCATAGGTTCACCACTCTCTGGGTGAAGAAATTCCTCCTCATCTCTGTCCTAAATGGCTTACCCCTTATCCTTAGTTTTTCAAATGCCATATCCTACCAACAGCACCACTAGCCTCAGCCACTGCTCAATTCACCACACCCCCAGCTCCCATCTACCAACAATCTCTATCAATCAGTACTCAACTCTTCAATTTATATGCTTTACGTCACCCTCACACACTTAGCACTTTTGCAAGTCTTGCACCCACAATTCACAGCTCGCACGCACTGGTAGCTATTCAATCATGACAGGCAAATCACCCAAACATATTGCAGGACACTAACACAAAAGCAAAATACTGCGGATGCTGGAAATCTGAAATAAAAACAGAAAATGCTGGAAATGCTCAGCAGGCCAGGCAGCATCTGAGGAGAGAGAAACAGAGTTAACGTTTCAGGTCGATGACCCTTCGTCAGAACTGGAAAAAGCTGGCGATGGAACAGGTTTTTAAGCAAGTGTAGGGGCAGGGAAAGGGGAGGGGAGGAAAGAATAAAAGGGAAGGTCTGTGATAGGATGGAAGGCAGGAGAGATTAAGAGACAAAAGGGATGATGGTGCAAGGCAAAAGGAGATGGTAATGGGACAAGTTAAGAAACAAAAGATGGCTCCAGGTGAAGCGTAAATGGCAATGACAGAATGAAAGACAACTGCCATGTGAGAGAGAGGGGAAAAAAATGGAAAAAAAAATAGGGGCAGAGGTTATGGTTTGAAATTGTTGAACTCGATGTTGAGTCCAGAAGGCTGTAAAGTGCCTAATCGAAAGATGAGGTGCTGTTCCTCGAGCTTAAGTTGAGCTTCATTGGAACAGTGTAAGAGTCCGAGGACGGTGAGGTCTGAGTGGGAATGGAGTGGAGAATTAAAGTGACAGGCGACCGGAAGCTCGGGGTCACCCTTATGGACTGAATGGAGGTGTTCTGCAAAGCGGTCACCCAATCTACGTTTGGTCTCCCCAATGTAGAGGAGACCGCATCGTGAGCAGCGAATACAGTATACTAGACTGCAAGAAGTACAAGTAAATCGCTCTTTCACCTGGAAGGAGTGTTTGGGGCCCTGGTTGGTTGGAAGGGAGGTGTTAAAAGGGCATGTGTTGCATTTCCTGCGCTTGCACGGGAAGGTTTTGGGCAAAGGGGAAGGGGTGTTGGGGGTGATAGAGGAGTGGACAAGAGTGTCGTGGAGCGAGCGGTCCCTTCAGAATGCTGAAAGGGGAGGTGAGGGGAAGATGTGTTTGATGGTGGGATCATGCTAGAGGTAACGGAAATGGCGGAGGATGATCCGTTGAATGTGGAGGTTGGTGGGGTGAAAGGTGAGGACAAGGGGAACCCTATCATGGTTCCGGAAGGGAGGGGAAGGGGTGAGAGCAGAAGTGCGGGAAACAGAACGAACACTGTCAAGGGCCGTGTTGTAGGGGGTGGTGTTTGGGGTCAGCTTTGCCTCTGACTTATGAGCGGTTCGAATCGCTCCCACTCCCTTGGTTCTAGACCTTGGACTTATTTGGGGGTTGTAATGAAATTGCAGCAGACAACTGAATTTTGGTGAAAGAACTTTGATCTTTATTTGAGAAAGAAAATACACAACACAATAATCTTAACACTAAATTGGGGGAACACTTCGGAATATACGAGGGAAAATAACAATAGACAGAATACTTCACCCCTCCCAATCCCACTTCACTAGCTAAGTTGGGCTCCAGAGGACCAGGGATAATGCTCACCAAAACGACTTCCTTTGACAGTTGTAGAGGTTCGCGATTTCGGGGTTCTCTAGAAGTGGCGGGTGGGGCCTGCCGTACCCCGGATGCGGTAGAGGACTTCACCTGCGTTGCTGGTCAGTCTTCGCGTGTCCGCTGATGCAGTCGGGTGCGTATTGGATCTATCAGGTGAGTACCCAATTTCTTTTGGTTAGAAGTAGGGTTTAGAGTCTTTTCAGTAAAATCTTACCCAGGGGTAAGTCAGGATAGTTTGTAGAGTGGAAAAACTTGCGGATCTTCGGTTTCTTCCAAGTTGGTTTCTTGTTGGTTGCGGTGGCCCAATATTACCCAGTTGCTGGTAATATTTTTGGTTGTTTGTTTTGTGGGGCCCTGGTCTGCCACGATGGTGTGTTACTTCTTCGAGAGGGAGAACTGCTTCGAGATGGACTTCTTGATCCCGATGTTGGTGGATCTCTTCTGGGTCGATGAATCTTCTTACTCGAACTTGAACTCGAACTAACTTCCTCTTGGACTGGTTTCTTGAACTCCTTTCTGTGAGAGACAGGCCTTCAATTATACTGATTGAGGCCTGCTAATCTGTGCGCCAAATCAGTTCTGGCTTATTGTTAGTTTTGGCGGGCTCGTTAATTTTGATTGGTTTGAATTGTTTAATTGCTTTCGGGATGGTTCCATCGATCTTAAGTTGTTTTAAGAACGTGTGAAGTGGTTTCGGGGTGGTCCCATCGATTGTTTAACCTCTTGTTTAATTGCAGTAAAGTTGTCTTTTCCTGTGGGGGCCAAGGTTCTTTTGTTGGTTGGTAGCATGTTTTGCATTATGCAAGGTTTTGGATGGTTCTGTAATTTTGGCAGGAACTGCTTTTCCTTTGGTCTATTGTCAGTATGTAAAATGACTGAGACAGTTTAGATAGTCCCCAGACAGCTCGGTTAATGCCAATACCCAAAACTGTCCATTTACAGAGGCCAATCCCAATTCTTTTGTTGCAGCCTTTTTCCTTCCACAGGCTCGAACATACTTTTAAAAATAAAACCAAAATCCTGGGGTCTTTGATTTTAAATCTCCCTTAGGCCCAATATTCTTATACCATTCTGACATGGTTTATTAACAGTCCAAAAATCCCTTCTTTAGGGTAATCTTCTTGGTTTTGGGGGGATCTGCTGAATTTTGTGAATCTTACAGTCTCTCCTGTGATACTCTATTCGCTAGAGTATCATGCTGGGTGAGCAAAAATTCCCGATCCCTGAGAGCCAACCTTCCCCTTTATTATCTATCTAAAACCCCCAAAAAACACATACATTTACCTTTTTGGTGTAGTGTTCAAAATATATATACAAGGTACAAAAATCCGGTTACATTCACATCCAAGCACGGAGGGGGTCCAACACCCCTGCACTACTTGGAAGAACAAAAAATAATACATGGTGCATGACGTAATAACTCACTACGCACTTGGTTTGAGTATAAAGCAAGGCTTTAATCAACTTGTTTCAAAACATGGAAGTCTAGTTGTACTTCACTAGTTCTTGTCTTACAAAATGTCCCTGGGCGAGCTGGGCCCACGTCCGAGTATTTATACTCCTTGGACGGCGCCACCAGCTGACCGCCTAGTGTTATTTCATGAGTAGTTTCTTCATGATGATGAGATTTAGAACATTCTTCCTGCCTAAAAGATTTGGAAGTCCGACGACTTCCTCCTAATGGATTAGGCGGACCAAGAATAGCCGCAGTCTTTTAGATCTTTGTTTATGGCTGGAAGGCACGTCTCCCCGGATCGTGTCTTGGTCCCTGTGGATCGACAGGGCCCGTGTTGCCCTGATCGACACGAGGGAGGCTGGGGAGATCATGACTCCAGGTACGGGTCTCCACAGGCGCAGAGCTGGCTTCATCTTGTTTGATAGCCGGGGATTGACCGGTGTCTTGGCTTTGGGTGGCCATCCCACGGGGAGCGCTCGGCTCCCTGAGTGGATCCGGTGGGGTAGCTGGCAGATCTCTTGATGTCCCAGGTAGGGCGTCATCTTCAAAGGAGCGCAGAGTGTTGGCATCATTACCGTGGGTGCCTCTATCAGTTGGGTCCATGGGATTGGCTGGACAGGGAGCCAGATCTCGGAGCGAAACGGTGGACTCCCGGCCATCAGGGTACCGTACGTGTGCGTACGTGGGAATAACGTCCATGAGTTCCACCTCATTGACGAGGGGATCATTTTTAGAAGATCGGACGAATCTTCGGAGCAGCACGGGGCTGGGAGCTGCCAACCATAATGGTAGGGACGTACCATGAGTGGAGCGACACTGGAACCTGAAGAATCGCTCGTGAGGCGTGACATTGGTGGACGTAGAAAGAAGAGACCTGATGCAATGCAACACGTCAGGGAGCATAGTTTCCCACTGCTGGTCTGGTAGGTTGCATGACCTCAGTGCAAGACGAACAGCATTCCAAATGATAGCGTTGTATCTCTCAACCTGTCCATTACCGATGGGGTGGTACGGTGTTGTTTTACTTGTGGCAATTCCCCATTGGGAAAGATACTTTTGAGTTTGCTTGACATGAAGGAGGGACCCTGATCAGCGTGGATGAAATTGGCCGTACCGCAAAGGGAAAAGACTTGATCAAGGCATTTGGATCACTGTGGAAGTAAGCATATTGGGACAGGGGAAAGCAAAGGGAAAGCATGAATATTCGTCCACCATAGTAAGTAAGTAGGTGTTTCGTGTTGAGGAAGGCAATGGCCCTTTAAAGTCAATGCTGAGTCACTGCATAGGCTGCATAGTGTGTGTGAGCAAGCCATCCGATGGACGGAAGAATTGCGGCTTTAATTCCGCACAAATTCTACAGGAGGAGCATGTTCTTTTCACATCTTCCGTCGAAAATGGGAGATTTTTAGATCGCACAAAGCGCAACATATGGGTAACGCCAGGATGGCATAAGTCAGTATGAAGATCCGCAAGAGTCGAAGTTGACATAGACGAGCAGAATGCCCGCGTGAGGGTATCCGGGGCCACATTCTCTTTGCTGGGTCGATAATGTATGGTGTATCCAAAGGCGGCCATTTCCATCCTTCAGAGTTGTATTTTGTTATTCTTGATCTTAGTGCGTTTCTGGTTATCCAGCATAAAGGCCACGGAGCGCTGATCGGTTATAAGTGTGAAATGGTGACGAGTGAGAAAATGACTCCATTTACGTACTCCTTTGATGATAGCCGTAGCCTCCTTCTCGACAGGACGATAATGGAGCTCGCTACCCTGCAAAGTTCTGGACAAAAATGCAATGGGTCGACCACCTTGATTCAAGGTCGCAGAGATCGCCACATCCGATGCATTGCACTCGGCCACGAAGGGAAGATTTTCTTCAATGGAACGAAGCATGGCTTTTTCCAGTTGTCGCTTGAGGAGGTTGAAAGCTGAAATAGCTGCTGCCTCCAATGGAAATGACTTTGCATGAAGCAGGGGCTGGATCTTGTCGGAGAAGTGGGGTATCCACTTCGCATAATAGGCGAACATGCCGAGTGCCCGACGAAGAGAGTCGAGATTTGTAGGGGGAGGGAGCTCCTGAAGCGGACGAAGTCGCTCCAGATCCGGTTTGATGACACCATTGTCCACCCAGTAGCCAAGGATGTTGACTGATGGTACTGATTTCACAGATTTGGACTCATTTAAGGTTAAGTTGCAACAACGGAGAACGTCAAAATATTTCTGGAGATAGGCATCATGCTCCTTCTGGTCATGATTCTATGATAATTTTATATTTCCACAGCACAAACACAAATTAGTACTGTTGTGGGAAATAATAACATTCAGGCAAAGTGCTTTACATACAAATGATTATTCACAACTAAACCTTTAAAATCACATACAAGCCAATATTTATCCAAAACAGCAATATTTATTCAACAAATAAAACTAGTATTGACACAACAAGCCACAAAGAAATACAGTACTGTATTCACAAATAAATTATACAATTCAGTTCAATGCCATATACTTTATATAGTTCATGCCTGTTAATTTGAAGTTGTTTGTGTGCTAAGAACATTTTAATCATTCAATAATTTGAATCAAATGCATTCAAATTAATAGGGGTAGGCTATACACAAACTGCTAAGATTCACACAATAGGATTTTTGCATAAGTAGTTTAGAAACATACACACAGAAAATCTCAAGAGGCCATAGGACCATTTTGTTTGCCTTCTTGCTGTCCCAGCAGTTTGATCAAGTATCTCGCCTCAAGATACTTGTCCAATTTTACTCTGATGATATTGAAGTTACTTGTCCTCACAATTTCCCATGGTGATTTATTCCAAAAACCAACCATCAGTTCAGTAATGTTTTCTTATATCCCACTTGAATCTACCTCTTCCCTAGCTATCTTCATGTACAGTAATTCTGCTGTCTCCTAACAATTCAAATAGCCCTAACTGATCTTCTACTCCCTGAAAACCTCAATTATATCAGTCTGTTCCTCTCCAATGAGAAGAGTCCCAGTTCTTCAAGCCCACTGCTCACTGGAAACCATAGTGAACCTTCAGTCAAACCTTTCCATTCAACATTCATGATAGTCTTCTTTAGGGCAGGAAATGTGGTGTTTATTGTTTAAAGCTGGTACCTATATTACTTTTTCACAGTCACGGGAAGGCATTCCTTCCCCTTTTTCCCCTTTTATTCTGCCAATTTTCTAATTCTGTCTCTTCCCTGCCTCCCCCCCACTGCCACCTCCTAAAGCTGTCTCCTTTTCAGCATACATTTCCACAATGGAAGGTGTCAATTCCAAGTGCCCATCCCATAATATGTTGTGAGCTTAGACATTGAGTATTGGCAGACTATTTTCAATGGAAAGGCCTCACAGAAATTTTAGCCTTCATCCAACTCCCACACATACATACTGCCAGCAGTGGTTGCTGGACAATGATCAACCCTGGCTGATGTTTTCCTTCTCAACCTAGCCATGATGAGGCTGATTGTACTAGCCCTGCCATTGCTGCAGTGACCTCAGCACACACCAGGGATTGAACCTGGTACATCCTTGATCTGTACGGCTCAGATACTCAGGGAGCTAAATTGGGCCATGTAGCGCCCGTTTTTAGGTGCTACGCAGCCACATAAGACTTGAAAATGTGGTCCGAGATGCATGCGCATACTTCCGATGTGAAGGGCACAGGACGCCAACTTGGTAAAGGGATTTGTATGCGAGCACTTAATGACCACTGGCAGCATGCAGAGCAGCAAGATAATGACACAAATCAGTGTGTAAGGCTGATTTAACACCAGTGCTGCCATTTTCCAACTTTACACGTCAGCCAATGCCCTGTCTCAGCTGAACATGATGTTAAACAGAATGAAGGAACTATTTAAAGGGATCATGAACTACTTACAGGTTAGTTGCTGGATTATTTCTTCTGGCTGCTGGTGCAATCGTACCCATTTTTGGAGGTTTCCTATACTTTGCTCAAGTTTGAATACTCTACCGGGAGTGGTCTGGCTGGTCTTGCAGTACTTTTTTTGTATTATAAAATATTGTACTGAAAGAAGTTGCTTCCCGACATAGGTGGCCTGGTAGGACTTCCTCTGGGAATTGAACACGACTGGGAGAATGAAGAGAAGCCACGCAGAACAGGACAAGCTGGTGGAAGAGGGAGGAGGAGGGGAGAAGGGCACTCAGCAGGAGGCCATATCCGCCAAGGGTCTTCAGGGAGCAATTCTCTTACCTCAATCTCAGTGACGACCAATGCTTGAGACGTCTTTGATCACATAAGAGGTCGTGAGTGAAACATTCCAACTGCTCAAGCCACAACTGCAGCCTCAAAGCAGGACAAGGACATCATTGCCTGCAGCTGTCAAAGTGACCGTGGCTCTTAACTTTTATGCATCTGGCAGCTTTCAGGCTGCTGATGGCAATATAAACAACATCTTGTGGCAGAACCACTGAATGACTCTGGCTAACTGTATATAATTCTCTTTAACGATGTTCTAACACCAGCCTAAACCTGTACCATTGTGTTAGGCATTACTGTGTTTTGTATATAGAGTTTGCATGTATGGGGCATGGCCCCTTTAAGAGCATGGGAAAACGCGGGTAAACGCGATGACGTCACGTCGCAAACCATGGGGCTGCCCAGGCAGTCCTCGTGGCATCTCCGTTGAGAAAAGACCTGTTTAATTGTTCTCTTGCGTCGATCTCCGTTATTCGTAGGAATTCGTTAATTCCTACATTGGTGACCCTGTTTTTGTGAACGTTTTCACAAAAGAAGAGCACAGCATGGAAGCAAACATCGTTTTGCTAAAGCTACCGCAGTTCTGGGAGCAGCAAGCGCCTTCGTGGTTTATTCAGGTCAAGGCCCAGTTCGTCCTGAGGAACATCGATGTGGATCAGACCTAGTACCTTTATGTGGTCTCCGCACTCGACAGCTCTACCACCTCTCGGATCGTCAGCCTCCTCGAAAACCCCCCAACGGAGCGCAAGTATGAAACCCTCAAAGCGCGGTAACTGCAGGTTTTCGGGCTCACAAAATTGGAGCGCGCCCGTCGATTACTCGCTATGCCCGGGCTCGGGGACTCCAAGCCTTCAGAGTTGATGAGCCAAATGCTCACACTCCTGGGCTCAGAACGGGAATGTTTCCTATTCTGCGAGATTTTCCTCAGCCAGCTGCCTGAACAGGTGCAAGCTGCCCTGGCCAGTTCTGAAACTGAAGACCGCGCAGCACTCGCTGCGGAGGCTGACAAAATTTTCGCTGTAACTCGGCAGTACTGCGCCGCCACGAGGCACCCATCCCCCGCAGACGCCGCCCCAGCTCGTCAGCCTGCTGGGCTGTGTTTCTACCACGCGCAGTTTGGCGCGAAGGCGAAGCGTTGCCGCCCTCCCTGCAGTTTTCCCCAACAAAACAAACCGCAGTGGACACTGCGACCACCGAGGAACGGGTCTAACGGGCGCCCCATGGCCGGGATGGCGATCGGCAATGCGGGAAAATTGCTGTTCATCACTGATACTCTCTCCGGTCGTCGTTTTCTGTGCGACACCGGAGCGCAGTGCAGCATTTTACCCACGTCCGCCCTCGATGTGCAGACGGGGAATCACGGCCCCGCCCTTGAAGCGGCCAATGGCGGAACAATTTGGACCTTTGGCAGACGGCGAGTGGAGGCGTGCCTCGGGCGGCAACGTTTTCACTGGGAGTTTGTTATGGCCAAAGTTTCCCACCCCCTCCTCGGAGCTGATTTCCTGTGCGCCAACAGCCTCCTGGTCGACATTAGGAACCGGCGGCTGATCAACGCATCAACTTTTAATTCTCTTCCGTGTTACCGCAGTAACACTACATCGCGCACCATCTCCTGTGCGTTCCCGACTCCTGATGAGTTCGCTCATCTGCTAGACGAATTCCCCGACCTGACAAGACCCACGTTCTCCTGCACAGCCACGAAACATGGTGTGGAACACCACATCACCACCAAAGGCCCCCCTGGTCTATGTGCGGGCCCGGCGCCTGGAACCTGGCAAGCTGGCGGTCGCAAAGGCGGAGTTCGCAACCATGGAATGGTTAGGGATTATTCGCCAGTCAAATAGTCCCTGGTCTTCACCCCTTCATATTGTCCCGAAGCCTGGCGGCGGTTGGCGGCCATGCAGCGACTATCGATGCCTCAACGACGCCACCACTCCTGATCGGTAGCCGATCCCCCACATTCAGGATTTCTCTTGCCCATTTGGCAGGGAGCACTGTGTTCTCAAAAGTCGACCTCGTCCGAGGCTACCACCAGGTCCCAGTTCATCCACAAGATGTCCAGAAGACCGCAGTCATCACCCCATTCGGCCTCTTGGAGTTTTTACGAATGCCGTTTGGTTTAAAGAGCGCCGCCCAGGCTTTCCAATGCCTGATGGACTCTATGCTGCAGGACCTCAAGTTCCTCTTCGTCTACCTGGACGATATTCTAATTGCCAGTCCTACTAAGGAGGAACATACCTGTCACCTACGCACCCTTTTTCGACGCCTCAGCCAACACGGCCTGATTATCAACCCGTCCAAGTGTCAGTTTGGCCAGCACCAAATTGACTTCCTGGGGCATCACATCACCTCTGAGGGAGCGGTTCCTTTACCTTCGAAAGTAGAGGCGTGACATCCTTTCCATGCCCGCAGAACGTAAAGGCCCTGCAGGAATTCCTAGGCATGGTAAACTTTTACCACCGTTTCGTGCCTAAGGCGGCACTACTCCTGCAGCCCCTGTACGAGGCCCTAAAGGGCAAGACTGGCAAGAACCCGGTAGACTGGACGGATGACATGGCCCGAGCGTTCGCCGACACCAAAAGCGCCTTAGCCAATGCGACTATGCTGGCGCACCCACTTCCAGGAGCCACCATTGCCCTCACCACCGACGCGTTGGACTACGCAGTCGGTGCCGTGCAACAGCAGTGGGTGAACGGGACGTGGCAGCCGTTGGCATTCTTCAGCCGTCCACTATGGCAGAACGAGAGAGCATACAGCACATTCGACCGGGAGTTGCTCGCCCTTTTTCTGGCCATCCGCCATTTTAGGTTCCTACTGGAAGGACGTCCTTTCACTGCCTTTGTGGACCATAAGCCGCTAACCGTTGCAATGGCCAAGACCGCCGAACCGTGGTCAGCCCGACAGCAGCGCCAACTGACCTACATATCTGAATTCACCACGGATATACAGCACGTGGCCGGTACGGACAACCTGGTGGCAGACTGCCTCTCCCGCACAACCGTCAATACGGTTCATTTGGGCATTGACTACGTCTTCATGGCAGCGGACCAAGCCTCAGACTCGGAAGTCCAAGCTTACAGAACGGCCATCACTGGCCTCCAGTTGGCCGACGTCAAGTTCCATTCGGCAGGTACCACGCTGTTGTGTGACGTGTAAGGGTTGGGGCTTCTTTAAACTGGTTTAAAGTAATTTTCCAGGTCTTGCAGCCTTTGCCTGCACTCAGACCAATTCCAATAAAACCAATTTTAAAACAGCGGTTTCAAATCGCTACCCCACCTTCCAGTTCTGACTGCAGGGCTTATAATTATTGATATTAAAACAGACACGTAGTTTGGATGAGAGAAAAAATCAAGTTGTATTAACTAAAAGAAACTATAATCAAAATATCAAACTATCCCACACGAACACAGTAATTACAGTAAAATTGCTTAAAATGGGGTAAGGCAGACGGCAAAAACGAGGGGTAAGTGACTACAATGTTGGTTAAACAATCTTAGCAATATCCCCTTAAATTACCATCCCCCAAACTCCTTAACTAGGTTGCTTTGCTGAGGAGTCAGAAACTCTGCTCACATGTGGTCCAGCGAAGTGAGAGAGAGAGAGAGAGATAGAGAGAGAGGCTCACCTATGGTCCCAGGAAGTAAAGAGAGCGATAGCTTCTCAGCAGCTATCTTTATACCTGGTGAGGCCCCTGCCGTTCTGCCTTGCAAGGCTGTGTGCAAAATTCCCCGCCCAAAGGGTCCACTGCACAAGAGAAAGCTGTGATTGGCTAACTCAGAGTGGTTGGACTGGATTAATGTGTCTTCTGGAGCTCCCTGGCCTGAAACAAAAGGGAAATACAACTGCTCTATTGTCCAGCATGCTAGGTGATTTAGACCCGTTCAATTCTTAAACGGATCCCATTCAAGATACAAAAGTCTCTTCTGCAGTTTAGATGTATCCACTCGATATACAAACAAATGCATTCGATTGCTTTGTAAACAAAGCATTGTCCTTTGTCTTCATTGAACCTTACTTCCAGACACAGAAAGCTGTATTCCAAGCCCCTTTGTCTTCGGCCATGTGGTGCAACAGCCATTTTTTTCCCTGGAAATTTAAAAGCACAACACCCAGGGATTCTTTAATCAAAAAAATGAATCTTCAGAACTGTAAATTATTGCGAATTATTACAGTCCGCATTTGGATACTTCCAGCTTGCTTGTAGTATCCTCTTGAAGAAATTAGCAATCATTTCTGACCCCTCACAAACAACCATCCCCTGTATTTACCTAATAGCTATCTGCCACTGATCCCCATCCCGTCTATTCCCCTTAAATTCAAGAAAAAAACCATGGTACAGTAGGCATCTTACAGATACTTCAGTTTTCAATAAGGGGTCTCATACCCCTACACGCTTGTAAAATTATACAGTGTAAACCAAATTTACAATCACTTTTTTTACATCATAAGTTATTACAAAATGTTGCAATCTTAGTTACACAATGTAATCAAAATGATCCCAAGCACGGAGAGGGTCCTACGCCTCTGCTCAACTTGGAGTTGTCACAAACTGGTCCCAAGCACGGAGAGGATCCGACGCCTCTGCTCAACTTGGGGCTGCAACACAAAATACAAAAAATCATTAAACAACATGCTTAAATAAACCCCGATCATCATGTGCTGATGATGGGTTGCGAAATTCGAGTGGGTATTGCTCCTCCCACTCGGGCAGTAAAAGTACCTTCCACCCCCCTTTGATCATCTTAAACTTTAAAACAGGCAGAATGGATTTACAGACCAGCCTGCTCCACCAGCCCCAAGCCGTTCCCTTGTCCTTTGTGGAGGCGGGGTACCCCTCCTGTTTAAAATATACCTTAGCACAGACCGAGACCGGGGAGCATGGGATCTCAACTCCCAGTCTTTCCCCCTCCCGTCTACCCTCGACTGGCTGTAGAAAATGATGGGTGCCTGTGTGGCGGCTCTCCCTGGCCCCACACTGATCCGGCCACCCACTCATCCTTCCCAGTCACACTTACCCTCACTTTGCCCGTGGGCCCCCGGGTGAGTTCCTCCCTTCCCCGAACGCACCCACGCAACTCTTGGGTCTCCCCCTCCCTATGCAATCTTTCCCGGGCCATCACCACCCACCCCCGAGGAATGCGTCCCTCTCACAAGACGCCCGCGCTTCCCCAACATGACTCCTCAACAGCGAGGTCTCCCGCAAGTGAACTTCGGTCAGGATAGTGCTGGGTTGGGGGCCATGCCCCACCCAGCTGGGGCCATCTCCTCCCCGTAGGAGGAGTAGGCAAGTTCCTCCGGACCCTGTCTGGTTTTTCCCGAAGATCGCTGCGGGGTCTCCTGGATTTGTCCAGTGGCGAGGTGATCCCCAACATTCTGTCTCCATATCTTCATTCGATGCCAAGCTCGGGCTGGGCGAACATGGCTGCTTCATTCTCCAATCTCCTGCAAAACTTAAAATTACATGCAGCCAGGTCTCACGGACCTGCTGCCTTAGGTGGAGACATGGTCGGGTCCCTTGACCTCGGACCAAAATACAAACATTCGGCACACATGTAAACTTAAACTCTTTAAACTTAAACTTAAAACTAGTTATATCAACAAAACTTAAAATACACCTTAAAGCAAGCTATATATACACACACATAGCTATAATACAAATGCCGCCCGTCTCCAGATGGCCAGGCTAATCTCTGGCCCCGTCGCAGATTGCTGCTGGCTGCAGTGAAGCTGGACTGCCTCCTGCCTCTGGTCCCCCGCAGCTTATGGCTGTTGAGTGGGGCCCCCTGTTCTCTGGCTTCTCCCTGGCTCGGGAGTCCACCCTACTCCACTGTAAAGTGGGTGACCATGCTTTCTTAGGCTGGGGCACCCGCTGAGACCTTCTGAGGGGTGTCTCTATGGGGGAAACTTTGGCTGGCGGACCCTGAGCTTGGGTCACAGCCCCAGCTGGCTGGGAACCTGCTCCCCCATGTCCAAATAGCCCGCACTGTATAATGTACCTGGCAGCCTGCCGGTGCAAATCTCTCTCTGGGTTTGTCTGCTCTTCCCTGCCCACTCCTGTGCTGGGGGCAGGTATACTCTCACCACCCGCTGCTGGTGGCTGGAAATTTTTCTCCCCATGTTTAAAACCTGGTGTCAGCTCCCTCCCTATGTCTCCTGCAAGAGGGATTGCTATCCCTGCCCCCGCAGGGTCCCACATCATGGGGGGGACCACTCTAGAAGCGGGCTGGGAAGCTGGTCCCTTTAAACAGGCAACAGTGCCTGTCTTTACAAGCTGTGAACTTGAACTTGACTTGTACAATTTGCATTGGTTGACGTGGAACCACTTTGTGCACCGGGGTAGTTTTACAGCATAGACCATGGGGCTGGCCCTATCCACTATACTATAGGGTCCCATGTAGAGTGGCTCTAAACTTCCCACCCGGGCATAGTTTCTTACCATCACTAGGTCTCCTATCTCCCACTGGTGGCTCTTGCTAGGCTCGAGCAGCAGCCGGTTATTCCGATGCTGCTTCCCCATGCTGTCTGCTGCCTGCCCATAAATCCGTTTGAGGTGTTCTAGGAGGTTTCGGGTGAATTTATCCCGGTTTATTTCCTACAGTTGTCCTTCAGTGAGAACTGGGGCAAGGACATGAGTGGGGGTCCTCATAACTCCGCCGGTCATGAGCTCATGTGGTGAATGCCCTGTACTTTTGGACTGACTGGCCCGGATCCCCATGAGGATCAGAGGTAGGGTCTCTGCCCATTTTTGGGGCGACCCCACGACCTCTTTCCTCAATCTTTCTTTAAGGGTGCGGTTCATACGCTCCACAATCCCTGAAGACCGTGGGTTGTAGGCGACGTGCCACTTCCCTTGAATACCAAGCAGCCTGAGGGTGTTCTGCATGACTTGGCCAGTAAAATGGCCTCCCTGGTCAGACTCCACGAACTGAGGCAGTCCCCACCGCGAGAACACCTCCTTCACCAAGATCTTTGCAGTCCCCATTGCTGTGGCCGTCCTGCAGGGGAAGGCTTCCACCCACTTGGAAAACACATCCACCAGGACAAGGCAGTATTTATAGCCTCCCTGGGTGGTGGGCAAGGGCCCTATATAGTCGATCTGGATCGACTGCCATGGTCCCTCGACCCTCCTAATGTGTCACATGGGCACCTTCCTTTTGTGGGGATCGGGAAAGGTATTCTGAACAGCCCCTGGGTTATCATTCACGGGCTGACCGTACCTCCGTTGTCTGAGGGGGTACACTGGTCCTGGTCCCCGCCTGCCTAGCGGGACCTGCTGGCGTTCTACCACCCCATTGTCCACCTCTCCTTGCTGCCAGAGCTCCTCAGAACTCGGAGCTGTGGGCTGCGGTCTTGGGATCTCTAAATCCCTATCCAGCCCCGTTCTGGATGCTACCTGTGGGATGGTTTCACTAAACCTTTGGGCGCAGGCCAGCTTATAAGCTGTCCTTACTTCCCTAAACCTTTCCTCCTGCTCTTTTACTTCTGAGATGAGGCGGGCATTCTCATCCCGCAGTCTCATCTCACTTTCCCTGGTCTCAGTGACTTCCTGCACCAGGCGCTCTATAAATGCCTGGCATTTCTCAAACTGGGACTCCCGATTCTTGGCCTCTTTAAACTCCTCCTGCTCTCCCACCTCACCCTTCCTAGTCCAGCCACCTATACCCTGATAGGTTAGCTTACACACTGCCACTACCTTCCGCAGGGCTGCCCACAGACTGAAAGCAAGAAAGACAATGGGGCAGAAATTCCTCCCCAAACGCGTGAGTACGGAAGGGGTACTCACGCGTCTGGCCGGAGGAAATGCCGGTTTTCAGCATGCACAGCGCATGCGCTGAAAACCGGCATTTCCTCTCCTCCAACCCAAGAGTTGAAGAGGCTAGCGCGTGCGCTGTAGGGGGCAGCGCGTGCGTCTTGGATTTCCTCTGTTTTGGGGGATTTGCGCATGTGTAAAGGCCTCCGGTCTGTACGCTTGTAAAAAGCACACGTAAGTATTTATTTTTACAGGTAAGTGGTGTTTTAGTGCTATTTAGAAAAAAAATTTCCACAGGTTTATTATTTTAAAGAATCTACAATAAGGTAAGTTTAGTTTTAGACCCTTTTAATTAAAAATTTATTTTTTTCAAAAAAAAAAATTATTGTTTAAATTATTTTTTTTAACTTATTTATACTTAATTTAATGATTGGGCTGTTTTTTTTAAATTTAATTTAAAGTTTAAGTAGTGTTTTGGGGTGCAGTACTTCTCATGAGTTTGACAGTTCTTACTCTCAAACTTATGAATGAAGTTTCCCCTCCCCTGATTGGCTGAACAGTGCTCACCTGATCCCAGCCGGCACATCGCACTAACTACGCCGCTGGGTCAGGTTAGCACAGCGCGCCGACATCAGAACCTGGCCACTGAAAGGAAATCCACTGCGGGCCAGGTTTCAGATGTCGGCGCGCAGGGTGAGCGCACATCAGGGGCTTGCACGCGCGGCAAGACCCCGACACCAAGTTCTGGGCCAATAACTGATGCTTTCTCTAGATCCAGACCACTTATCATATCAAAAACGGCCTGCAGTCCTGCCCGCGGTCGCCATTGTAAGGGTTGGGGCTTCTTTAAACTGGTTTAAAATAATTTTCCTGGTCTTGCAGCCTTTGCCTGCACTCAGACCAATTTTAAAATAAAACCAATTTTAAAACAGCGGTTTCGAATCGCTACCCCACCTTCCAGTTCTGACTGCAGGGCTTATAATTATTGATATTAAAACAGACACGTAGTTTGGATGAGAGAAAAAATCAAGTTTTATTAACTAAAAGAAACTATAATCAAAATATCAAACTATCCCACACGAACACAGTAATTATAGTAAAATTGCTTAAAATTGGGTACGGCAGACGGCAAAAACGAGGGGTAAGTGACTACAATGTTGGTTAAACAATCTTAGCAATATCCCCTTAAATTACCATCCCCCAAACTCCTTAACTAGGTTGCTTTGCTGAGGAGTCAGAAACTCTGCTCACCTGTGGTCCAGCGAAGTGAGAGAGAGAGAGAGAGAGAGAGAGAGAGGCTCACCTATGGTCCCAGGAAGTAAAGAGAGCAATAGCTTCTCAGCAGCTATCTTTATACCTGGTGAGGTCCTGCCGTTCTGCCTTGCAAGGCTGTGTGCAAAATTCCCCGCCCAAAGGGTCCACTGCACAAGAGAAAGCTGTGATTGGCTAACTCAGAGTGGTTGGACTGGATTAATGTGTCTTCCGGAGCTCCCTGGGCTGAAACAAAAGGGAAATACAACTGCTCTATTGTCCAGAATGCTAGGTGATTTAGACCCATTCAATTCTTAAACGGATCCCATTCAAGATACAAAAGTCTCTTCTGCAGTTTAGATGTATCCACTCGATATACAAACAAATGCTAATAGCATTCGATTGCTTTGTAAACAAAGCATTGTCCTTTGTCTTCATTGAACCTTACTTCCAGACACAGAAAGCTGCATTCCAAGCCGCTTTGTCTTCGGCCATGTGGTGCGACAGCCATTTTTTTCCCTGGAAATTTAAAAGCACAACGCCCAGGGATTCTTTAATCAAAAAAATGAATCTTCAGAACTGTAAATTATTGCGAATTCTTACAGACATCTCCGTACAGGAATCTTGCCCTGTCGTGCCGGGCGTTTGGTGCCGCAAAGTGTTCGAAGCCATACATGGGTTGTCACACCCAGGAATGAAGGCCTTTCAGAAACTGATGTCAGCGAAATTTTTATGGCTTAGCATGCATAAAGATGTCCGCGACTGGGCCAACACCTGCGTGCTCTGCCAAAAGGCCAAGGTACAGCGCCACATCAAAGCTCCATTGGCCATCTTCACAGTTCTGGAGCGCCGTTTTGACCATGTCAACGTGGACCTGGTAGGACCACTCCCACCCTCCCATGGTTTTTCACACATCCTGACCATGGTTGACTGCACCACCAGATGGCCGGAGGCAGTTCCCCCTGTCATCTACTACTTCGGCGGACGTGGCCAGGGCATTCATTTCCTCCTGGATCGCCCGTTTCGGAGTGCCTGCAGATATTTCGTCAGACAGGGGACCGCAGTTTTCCTCCGAACTCTGGAATGCAGAGGCCCAAGGACTCGGTGTCAAATTGCACCGCACCACAGCCTACCACCCACAGGCGAATGCTTCCACCGGTCAATGAAAGCCGCCATGAGGGCCAGCCTCCAGGACGCTGGATGGGCAGACATGCTACCGTGGGTCCTGTTGGGCCTTCGCACGGCCCCCAAAGAAGACCTTCACTCTTCATCAGCAGAGCTTGTGTATGGTCAGCCGCTGCGAGTCCCGGGGGACTTCCTACCAACATCGACGGAGCCATGGTCCGCGTCTGCCCAGCTTGCTAGTTACCAAGCGGCGGCCAGATGTTTTGCACTGGTGCCCACTTTGCACCACGGGCTGCAGAGGTCACATGTTCCCACGGAGCTTCACAAGGCGGAGTACGTTTTTATTCGCCATGACGCACATAGGGATCCGCTCAAGGCCCCATATACCGGTCCTTTCCGCGTGTTGGAAGCAGGGGGCAAAACCTTCACGGTAGATGTCGGTGGTAAGCCGGACCACATTTCGGTCGACCGCTTAAAGCCAGCACATTTAGACCTTAACCGCCCCATCGAGACAGCACAACCGCCGAGACGGGGTCAGCCACCCATCGTCGTTACGGCAGACCAAGTGCGACCGCCCGCCAGACCGCCAGCTGACCAGCTGCCTCCGCCTTGAGAGTACAGGAGTCGTTCTGACAGGCTCGTCAGACCCCCTCACCGTTTGACTTTGTCCGTTAAAGCGAATTCTGGGGGGGCGCATGTGGCAGAACCACTGAATGACTCTGGCTAACTGTATATAATTCTCTTTAACGATGTTCTAACACCAGCCTAAACCTGTACCATTGTGTTAGGCATCACTGTGTTTTGTATATAGAGTTTGCATGTACGGGGCGTGGCCCCTTTAAGAGCGCAGGAAAACACGGGTAAATGCGATGACGTCATGTCGTAAACCACGGGGCTGCCCAGGCAGTCCTCATGGCATCTCCATTGAGTAAAGACCTGTTTAATTGTTCTCTTGCGTCGATCTCCGTTATTCGTAGGAATTCGTTAATTCCTACAATCTTGCAGTTTGCAGTGCACTGCTGCATAAGGGACATCACTGAGGCTCTCTATACAGAGAGACAGTTTAATCCCATTCCCTCTTGCCAGGACAATCAGGGGGAGTGAGCATGAGGTTTTGCACAGATTGCAGGCTTCCCCATGGTGCAGTTGATTGCAGGCACATTGCTTTACATGTGCCTCATGTGAATTCGGCCATTTTCATGATCTGAAATGGATTCCACTCGCTCAATGTGCAGCTGGTGTGTGACCACAAGCAGCACATGCAGATGAAGGCCCATTAACCTGGCAGCAGTCACGATTCCTTCATTCTGCAGCAGTCCTCTTTGTCACCTGTATTTGAACCACCACGGCAAGTCAAAGGCTGGCTACTGGGCGACAAGCGTTATCCACTCATGACGTGGCTCATGACTCCAATCTGAAACCCAAACCCACGTGCACAACAGGCCTACAATGAGAGCCATGAAGTCACAAGGAACATTATAGAAATCACCATTGGCATCCTCAAGCAATGCTTCTGCTGCCTGGACCATTCTTGAGGAGTGCTGCAGTACTCAGCTGAGTGGGTATCAAGATTTGTGGCAGTGTGCTGTATTCTGCACAACCTGGTCATTATGAGGCAACAGCCCTCGCCGCCATCTATCAGGCAAGAAGATGAGGCACAGGAGCATGAAGAAGAGGAGGAAGAGGAGGAGGAAGTGCAAGAGCAAGTGGAGGAAGAGGATGGGAGGCTACAACATAGACAGCCCCGTTCTGCCCAGGCTCTACCTGATCAGCTTATTCATGAGCGATACCAGTAAAATCAGCTACACCTCACCATTCAACAACAGTCCCATAATCCTTACCTTTCCTCTATCGCTGACCATCATATCGTCCCTTTTCCGACAGAACAAAAATTAAAATGACCCAAAAATGCAAATTCAAATCCAATTTTATAAATAATTCCTTAAATAATGCATGCAAAATCAAACCAATCACCCTTGTACATTCCCTTAATGCCTGTCTTCCAAGTGCCTTAGCCTATCCTAGTGCTCCTACGAGGTGCTTCCCCAGTGGATGCAGCATGGGTGGTGGAAGACTGCTGACCTTCAATTGGGGAGACTGCAGATGGCCTTGGAGGGCGACCTTGAGCAGCTCTGGGCCTAGAGGGCCCGGCTTCAGACTGCACCATCTCAGTCTGGGCTGCAGCAGTCTGGGCTGGCTGGCTGACAGGCAACAGCAAGGGTACTGGCAGAATGGCAGGGGTGTGAGCAGGAATGTTGTCATCCTGAAAGAGAACGGCAGGTTCCTGGTCCATGGAGCCACTGTTACTCTCCCTGGCGGCGCCTCAGCAATCCTACTGTCCTGTTGGACAGCGGATTGATGGACTGCTGTGACGCCCGGCAAGCCCCTTTGACCACTGGTATTGAGAGCCACGATGGCAGCAGTCTGAGATTCCATTACAGCACTCAGACCTTTGATGGAAGCTGCTTGTGCTGCAATGGAAGCTGTGACATTGACCATCAGATGCTGCATCATGATGGGTTCCACAGGTGTGCTGATGGAGGTGACCACCCGTTCCACATTGGAAAGGATGGGCTCCAAGCTCTGCGCAAAGCCCTGTGCCAAGTTGGAGCTAGACTCCTCAATGCTCTGACATTGAGCACAGGCTTTCTGGCAGAATTTCCAGGGCAGCAAGCATTTGGTTGTGTACACCCATCAGCCTTCTTCTGTAGCCTGGTCCATCAAAGTCCTCATCTGACTCCTCTGTAGCAGAACAAGTGTGCGACCTTGCACACTAGTGTGTGAGCTGGCACCTGCATGTTCTTTGCATGTTCAGCTATTCCTCAAAGTATCACAGCACAGGTTCAGTTATGGAGGTGACCTCTCGTTCCATGTTGCAATTGATGGGCTCCAAGCTCTGCTCAAAGCCCTGTGCCAAGTTGGAGCTGGACTCCTCCATGCTCCATGAAACAACTCTCACCACTTCTTGCAACCATAATTCACCTCCCCTTTAAGAGGCGCAAGCCACATGCAATTTTGGGCCCGCTGCTGATTTCTGCAGCAAATGAACAGAGCGGGTGGCACTTGCCGCATGTAGGAATCATGTAAAGCAGTAGGCAGCACTAATTTAACATTCTGCCTGCATCGCAATGAATGAGTGCGGGTTAATCGCGTACCATGAACCCCATACCTGTTTTCGGGTCTCATCCAACTTAACTCCCTATCTTAACCATATGCTATAAAGGATTTCTATTATACATTATTGCAAATGGCATTGAGAATATTTACCAGTAATAGTTGTGACTGCAAAATAGAGCTGTGAACATAGAGTTGTGAGTATTAATAAAATTTAAAACCAGAAACTCTGGATTCAGACAATGGTTCCAATATTAACTCGGAGGCACGTTGGGATCGGGGCAGTTCCGATATCGCATGGGAAACCCAGAGGTAAGTTCAGCATGTCTGTCAGTGGCATTTTAACACAACCAGCTCCAGTATTTAAAGGGCCAATCCGAAGATGGAATTTGGAGGAGTTGGGAGCAAGCGAAGACAAGGTATGTTAATGGAATCAGGATGCTCAAAGGCTATGCCCCGCTTCAGTGACGGCTCCTCTAATGCACTGCTGGGGGCTATGAGGAGCCAGAGAGAGATACACTTCCCCAGCAATGGGAGGAAGAAACCTGCTGCTGCCACAACGAAGGCATCACTGGAGGTGGCCAAGGAGGTCAGCAGCAGGAGCCTTGTGCCACACCCCTGGATTCAGTGCAGGAAGTGCTTTAATGACCTAACCAGGTCAGGAAAGGTGAGTACAGTTGCACATTTACCTACATCCTTGCTGTGCGGATCACCCCACCCCCTCACCCAGCCTTGTCAAGGCTACTCCATCACATCACTCCTCACATCCACTTATCTTGCAAGTGTATCCATCCATCTCTATACACTTCTACATCCCCATCTATCCATCCACCACTGCACTCACCCTCACTCTTATGCAATTTCACATCTCTCCTTGAGAATCACCCTCACCAAACAAATGCACTGTATCCATCTGGTGAATAACTGCCATTACAGTCGCTCATGGATTTGTTCTTTATCCCATTGGAGAAAAGAGTACAGAGCACGAAGGAGAGGGAGAGAACTGGAGGTGGGCCTCCATGCATTTGCCAGTTAAAAAGTGCAGAGGAGGAGGCACTGGTGATCAGTGGAATTTCGACGTCCCTGGCCATCGGAAGTGGGGATTCCACTCAAAGTGTATCCACTTCTCACCCATTGCAGCTCCCCCGACATGCTGGCTCGTGTCCTGATGGCCGAGTCGGCCGCTGTGTGCAGGTGGAGCAGCCTTTGGTGGGGTCCTCATGGGCTGCAAAACCCAGAGGTCTTTGGCCAATAGTATCTCAACAGTCAGAGCAGGGACCTACCTCTGCTGAAGCCACAGGGGTTGCCCCACATAGGAGTAGTAAGAAAAGGAAGAATAAAGCTTTGTAGTTGCACAAGCGTATGCACATGGGTGTATGAGAAAATGTAACGTTTTGAAGTTTCCGTTCTTTCGGAGAATTAAATAAATTTGATTAGTTTGCACCACTTTCCCGTTTTGTACATCTTGGTGGCAAGTCAGCTTTTGACTTGCTTGATGATGAATGGGAAGACAAGATTTGACGAGAACCAATGAAGGGATTTGCAAGGGGTTGTTGGTTGTTTGCAGAACTGCTTTGTGTCAGTGGCATTGCGGGAGGGGTGGGGGGAGGGGGTGTGGTAGGAAGTGTAGCAATTGACTGTGCTACTGACATCAGTCCCTGCTGGAACCTAAGTGAACCTTTCATTAATAAGGACATCCCTGGCAGCAATGTGAGCAGTTGATGTGCATTGCCGTCAATACCTTCCTCCTCCTCGGAATCGGCCGTAGTTGATCTGCACCTTCTTCCTCCTGCAGGTACAACCACGCAGCTGCGCAATGTTGTGCAGAGCACAGCACACCACGACCAACGTGGACACCCTGGCTGCTGAGCACTGAAAGGCGCCTCCTGATCTGTCTAGGCACCTGAAGCGCATCTTCAGCTGTTGAGCTTTATTGGTTGGGTTTCTGACGACCATCAGCCAAGTTTTAAGTGGGTATCCCTTGCCTCCTTGCAGCCACTCCTTAGGTCCGCTTGCAGGTTCAAAGAGGTCAAGGAGCTTAGACTGCCGCAGGACAAAAGCATCATGGCAGCTCCCCGGGAATCTGATGCCTGCCTGCAGAAAGATCTTTTTGTGGTTGCACATGTGATGAAATATTCCATTCATCACTGCCTGTGACTGTGGTTGGTTTCAGGTTTCAGTTCCCTTACCTCAGTTCCGTCTCCTCACCATTGTATTGTATATTGTAATGTATTGTGTGTAGGGCTCCGCCCATACCTGGCCCCTATGTAAGCAAGCTCAGTCTGGCCTCATATCCAGTACTGCAGACCTCCAGATGGAAGATACCTCTCTCCACTGCGTGTTACCTTCTAAGTTAATAAAAGCCTTGTTTTGTTTCGCTAACATCGAGTCTCGGAATTATTGAGGCATATCAATTTTATTAACTTATTTTTCAACACAATGGATCAACTCCTAAAACCCGAACGTTTGGATTTGGACCAGCATGCTTCGGACGCATCGGCATGCTTCGGACACTGGTTTATGTGTATGGAATTCTTCCTGGACAATTCCGCAGCCGTCAAAGACGCTACGGACGCTGCGAGTATGAAACTCGGAATTCTGCGGAATTGGGTAAGCCACCGGGTTTACCCCCTCATCCAAGACACCGACACGTACCTGGCCGCCTGCGACATCTTAAAGGCGCATTACCAGCAACCTACGAATGAGGTGTATGCTAGGCATCTGCTCGCTACTCGCGCACAGCAACCCGGGGAATCGGTGGAGGAGTTCCTAGGCACCCTGAAAATGCTTGGCAAAGACTGCAACTGCCAAGATGTAAAAGCCGCAGTGCACACTGACGAGCTTGTTCGCGATGCCTTTATCACAGGCCTCAGCTCCACTTACATCCGGCAGAGACTGCTGGAAAAAACGGGATTGGACCTGAAACAGGCTGCGGACACCGCGCGACCCCTGGATGTGGCCCAGAGAAACTCGGACGCCTACTCTTCAGCCCGCGCCGTCCACGCCGCCACGTGTGCACCAAGGGCGCCGCCATCTTGGAAGGCATCTTCCCCGCCCGGCAGCCCGACACCGTCGGGGCCCCGCTCTCCCCCCAGAAGCCCTACGACAGCCGCGACGCGTCGGGGACCCAACTGCTACTTCTGCGGGCAGCCAAAGCACACCAGAAACCTGTGCCCAGCGAAAGGCACCACCTGCTTTAAGTGCGGTAAGAAGGGGCACTTCGGGAAGGTGTGCAGAGGGAACCCCGCCGGAAAACCCGCCACCGCCGCGTGTGCGCCGTGGGAGCGGCCATCTTGGACGCCACCTTGCCCGACCTCGTGGGGCCCGCCATCTCATGAGCAGACAGCGTGGACGCCATCTTGTCTCGATCAGGGCCCTACAGTGGCATTGGTCACAGTGGAACAGACCAGGCCGCACCCGCTATCCAAATCAATGGTGGACATCGAGGTAAACGGGTGCTGGGTTAAATGTTTAATTGACAGTGGAAGCACGGAGAGTTTTATCCACCCTGAACTGGCACAACAACTCTCCCTAAAGGTGGTCCCTACTCAGGGTACCATCTCTATGGCTGATAAAACCCAGACAGCGACCATTCTGGGTTACTGCACGGTACAATTGTCCGTTAACGGAACTGTATACGATAATTTTAAAGTATTAATCATGAAGAATCTATGTGTGAGCGTGATCTTGGGCCTGGATTTCCAGTGCAACCACCAAAGCATCACGCTCAAGTACGGTGGGTCCCAGCCGCCCCTCACAGTGTGCGGTCTGGCTACCCTGAAGGTAAAGCCGCCTTCGCTATTCGTGAACCTTACCCCTAACTGCCGGCCAATAGCGACCAAAAGCAGGAGGTACAGCTGGGAGGACAGGCGGTTTATCGCGACCGAGGTAGACAGGCTCCTGAAAGAGCGCATTATTGAACGCAGCAACAGCCCGTGGCGCGCCCAAGTGGTAGTGGTAAGGGGTAGTGAGAAGAAACGGATGGTGATCGACTATAGCCAAACGATCAACAGGTACACTCAACTAGACGCCTACCCGCTACCCCGCATATCAGAAATGGTGAACCAAATCGCCCAATACCGGGTGTTCTCCACCATCGACCTCAAGTCAGCGTACCACCAGCTCCCTATCAGACCAGAGGACCGCCCGTACACCGCCTTCGAGGCGAACGGACGCCTCTACCAATTCCTCAGAGTCCCCTTTGGGGTGACGAATGGGGTCTCGGTCTTCCAGAGGGAGATGGACCGCATGGTCGATGACCACCACTTGCAGGCAACCTTCCCCTACCTCGACAACGTCACCATCTGCGGTCACAACCAGCAGGATCACGACTCGAACCTCGAGAGGTTCCTGAAAACCGCACAAAAACTCAACCTCACCGACAACGAGGACAAGTGCGTTTTCAACACCACGCGTCTCTGCATACTAGGCAGCGTGGTGGAGAATGGGGAAATCGGACCAGACCCCGACCGATTGCGCCCCCTACGGGAGCTGCCCCTGCCCAACACTCCCAAAGCCCTGAAAAGGTGCCTGGGGTTATTTTCTTATTATTCCCAATGGGTCCCCAACTACTCCGACAAAGCCCGCCCCCTCTTGAAAGCATCCTCTTTTCCGCTCTCTGCTGAGGCCCACGCCGCCTTCAAAAGCATTAAGCAGGATATTGAGCGGGCCACGCTACAGGCAGTGGACGAGAACACTCCCTTTCAAGTGGAAAGTGATGCGTCTGACTTTGCCTTGGCGGCCACCCTCAACCAGGCGGGGCGGCCCGTAGCTTTCTTCTCGAGGACCCTCCAAGGGCCCGAGATCAGACACTCCTCTGTAGAAAAGGAGGCCCAAGCCATCGTGGAGGCAGTGCGCCACTGGCGCCACTACCTAGCCGGCAAACGCTTCACCCTACTTACCGACCAGCGGTCGGTAGCGTTTATGTTCAATAATAAACAGAGGGGGAAGATTAAAAATGATAAGATTCTTAGGTGGCGGATCGAGCTCTCCACCTTCGAGTATGACATCATTTACCGGCCAGGGGCCCTTAACGAATCCCCTGACGCCCTCTCACGAGGGATGTGTGCCAGCGCCACCGGGGATCGGCTACAGACCCTCCACAACGACCTCCGCCACCCAGGGGTCACGCGGCTGTTCCACTTCATAAAGTCCCGTAACTTACCCTACTCGATTGAGGAAGTTCGGTCTCTGACCAGGAACTGCCGCACTTGCGCTGAGTGCAAGCCTCGGTTCTACCGCCCAGATAGAGCCCACTTAATCAAAGCTACACGGCCCTTTGAGCGGCTCAGCTTAGATTTCAAGGGCCCCCTCCCGTCAGTCGACCGCAATGTTTACTTCCTGAACATTGTGGACGAATACTCCCGTTTCCCATTCGCCTTCCCCTGCCCAGACATGACCAGCGCCACGGTCATTAAATGCCTCAACAGCCTGTTCTGCCTGTTTGGTATGCCGAGCTACATCCATACGGATAGGGGGGCGTCCTTCATGAGTGAAGAGCTACGCCAGTACATGCTGTCCAGGGGGATCGCCACGAGCCGTACCACCAGCTACAACCCCCGGGGTAACGGTCAAGTGGAGCGAGAGAACGGGACAGTATGGAAAGCAGTCACTCTAGCTCTAAGGACCAAGGGCCTCCCTATCTCCCGTTGGCAGGAAGTCCTCTCAGATGTGCTCCATTCGATACGGTCGCTATTGTGCACTGCCACTAATGCCACGCCTCATGAACGAATGTTTGTCTTTCCCCGGAAATCCACCTCAGGCGTATCCATGCCGTCATGGCTCTCCACCCCAGGTCCGGTACTCGTGCGAAGGCATGTGAGGGGCCACAAGACGGACCCTCTCATGGAGCCAGTGCACCTACTCCACGCCAACCCCCAATACGCGTATGTCCGGCACGCCGATGGAAGGGAGGACACCGTGTCCATAAAAGACGTCGCCCCAGCCGGTAACGACAACAACCACGGCAATAGCAACAACAACGATCACAGCAACTCTTACCCACCCACTACTCTTTCATCACCCCCGGAAGAACATCAACCAACGGCACCCCCACCAACTACCCCTTCAACAACCCTGGCGGCGCCCCCGGCAGAGACCCAGGAGGCCACCGGGGACACCCAGCCGACACCCGCGACACCACAACAGCCACGTCGGTCGCAGAGGACTATCAAACCCCCGAGCAGACTAAATCTATAGAAGGGGTGAATGTGATGAAATATTCCATTCATCACTGCCTGTGACTGTGGTTGGTTTCAGGTTTCAGTTCCCTTACCTCAGTTCCGTCTCCTCACCATTGTATTGTATATTGTAATGTATTGTGTGTAGGGCTCCGCCCATACCTGGCCCCTATGTAAGCAAGCTCAGTCTGGCCTCATATCCAGTACTGCAGACCTCCAGATGGAAGATACCTCTCTCCACTGCGTGTTACCTTCTAAGTTAATAAAAGCCTTGTTTTGTTTCGCTAACATCGAGTCTCGGAATTATTGAGGCACATCAGCACACTAGCTGCATATTGATGGAGTGAAAGCCCTCACAGTTCACAAATACTCCTGGTTGATCTGTGGGTGCGCAGATTGCCACGTGTGTGCAGTTGATGACACCCTGCACCTGTGGAAAGCCAGCCAGAGACGCAAACCCGAGTGCCCACTCATTCTGACTGGTGTCATCGCAGGCGAAGTTCACATAATTGCCGGCCATGGCAAGCAGCCCATTAGTCACCTGTCTTAGGCATTTGTGGGCTGCTGACTGGGAGATCTTGGCTATGTCTCCGGCAGAGCCCTGGAATGTTGAGACCGGTGGTCACTTTGAGAGCAGCTGGTAACACGTGGCTACCAGGTCCAGCAGGGAGCAGGGAGTCTTCTCGGAAGCTGCAGATGTCTACCACCACCTGACACAACAACCTGAGCCTCCTGAAGCACTGCTGTTCCGACATATCAAGGAAACTCAGCTGCTGCCTGTTTTGCAGGTAGTGCCTCCTGTGAGCTGCACCCCTCTGCTGTCGAGCTGCATGTCTCCCAACAGCAGGCTGTTGCTGCTGATTATATTGCTCCTCGTCCAAGGTCCAGTCTAAGGCAGCAAGACGACACCCATCCTGATGTGACTCAGAATACCTCCAAAATGTCAATGTAAACTCTCAACAAAAATACTGTGATCAAACCCTTTCCCACTAGTAGGTAGAAAGCAGCTGTGAGTACTGAGTGTTTATTGCAGTATTTCCGTGAGATTGATTCAGGCCCCTCAATTGCCGTTGTGCTCTCGCCTTGCCTTCACTGACGAGATTCAAGAAGCCGGGAAACCCGTGGATGCACCGTTAAATTTTTAAAATCGTTAAAATATTGCTCTAATTAACATATGTAAATAGACCACCCACCTCTCCCGAGGGTGTTGCGTGCAATTGTCATTGTGTTCTCGCTTTGCTTTCAATGGTGAGTTTCAGGAAGCCCAGGAAACCCGTTAAACTTAAGTTACACTTAAAACTGTGTGGAAATGTCGCTCCAATTGAGTGAGTACCATATGTTAATAGGCAACACGCCCCTCCTGAGGGGGTTGCGCACAACCAGCCTAACGCGCTCGAGTTAAACGCAGATGTCGGCGGGTTGGAGCCAGCTTCCCGACACGCTTGCATTTTCGCTGGATTTAACCCCCCATCTGCATCCAGACCCACCCGCCTCTCCAGGTGAAAATGCCCCCCAATGAGCCAAGTCCTTGTTCCATGAGGTTAAATCCTTGGGCTAGCCTCAGTTCTGACCCTGTCAACTTTTTCTCTTTTGGTTGTTTGGTCTTTCAGTGATTTTCACCTTCATTTTTGGTTTGGCCACTTGATGCAGTTATTAATCTGCTTTCTGTACACACCTTGCCTTTACTGACTTTGAAAACTTTCAATTTATATGGAATAGTAATACACAAGCCCTTTTGATGGGTTTCAGAGTTGGCTGTTGTATATACATACATATATACACACGCACGCGCACACAGACACACCGTATGGTAGGTGCTGCTTGAGGAAGGAGATCAATTTGATGCAAAATTTCCTTGAATCGTTGCCTTGGACCATACACTAACCATTCTAGAGCACCAATGGCATTGTCTGGGTGCAGGTTACCTTCCACTTCCTGTGTCGACCTGTTACTGTTGCTTGGGCAGGGGAGACCACAGAAAGTAAAAAGCCAATTTTTTTTTTTAATACCTTAATTTAGGAAATCTCAACCACCTCCCAACTATTCATGCCATGGTGTCAATATAAATTAACATTGGGGTTGATTTTCAGTGTGCCATGAGGCGGGCTTTTAGGTGTGCGGGGGGCTAAAATCCCAAATTCGGGGGTCCCGACACCATCCCGCCCAAAACCCACCTCCATGTAAGTTTCAAAGGAGGCGGGTACCTGCCCCGCACTGGGACCCGCCGACCCGAGGCGGGAAGGGATTAGTGGCAATTAACTGCCTGTTAACAGGTAGTTAACAGGCAGTTTTTAGCCTAATCCCTATTTTGAAGGTTGTCGTGTGGGATTCCCGATGGCTCCAAACCACGTCAAGTTAGAGGAGTCGGGCCGTCGGGTTGAAGGACTTGGAGGGGTCGAGATGTCAGTGTTCAGGTGAGCGATGGGTGCATGAGTGCAAAGGTAAGTGTGTTTGGTGTGTCTAAAATGTGTAAAGAAGTTTAAATTACCTGTACTTACCTTTACAGCCTTCCTTCCTCTAGGCTTCGGGAGTCCATCATTCAGCCGGCACTGAAAGCAGAACGGCCGTGAGCTGTCAAAAGTGACAGCCTTCAGCTTTCAGTGCCGGCGAGATTTCTAACTGAGTCTGCGTAGAAGGACTCAGGTTAGAAGTAAGACTGTTAGTGTTTGACAGCTTCAAACAGCTGTGAAACACTGATATTTCATCTGTCAACACGTCTTGACAGATGAAATTTCAGTCTGTGACGTCACCTGTTGCCGGGTGGCCCTTAATTGGCCTGCTGAGCCTGCTGGGTGGGCTCAACAAGGTCAATCAAGTGAAAATCGCGTGGATTGGCTGCATCTCGATGGAGGCGGGACTACAACCCGAAAGTTGTAGTCCCGCCTCCTTCCCAACTTCTGAATGAAAATCCAGCCCATTGTTTCTACAAACCCCATTGTTTTTTGAAAGTGCATTATATGAGCCACACAAAACAATTTGCTATCCTATGTTGAGATAGCAAAAGCAAGAGTGTTGAATCAAATTTGCAATTTTTTGCCAGCTGTATTCTTGCCATTGTACCTTTTCTCCACATCAGTCTGTGACAATCTGTCCCCAGTCATGATGTTCTGTTGTCCTGAAACAAGAAAGACTTGCATTTATATAGCACCTTTCATGAGCTCAGGATATACCAAAGCACTTTACAGTCAATGAAGTGCAGTCACTGTTGTAATATAGGAAACACGGCTGTCAATTTGCACTCTGCAAGCTCCCACAAACAGCAATGAGACAATGAGTAGATAATCTGTTTTAGTGATGTTGGTTGGAGGGTAAATATTGGCCAAGTCCCCAGGAAGAATTCCCTTGCTGTTCTTTGAAATAATGCCATGAGATCTTTTACGTCCCCCTGAGAGGGCAGACGGGGCCTCGGTTTAACATCTCATCCAAAGGACAGCACCTCCAACAGTGCAGCACTCCCCCAGGACTGCACTGAAGTGTCAGACTAGATTATGTGCTCAAGTCTCTGGGGTAAGACTTTATCTCACAACCTTCTGACCCAGTGGCGAGAGTGCTACCCACTGAGCCACGGCTGACAAGACTGACAGTCTTGATCTGTAACATTATCTTAGCAGAGGCTGTTTTCTTGCATATACCCAACATGATTTGAGAGAAAGTTGGCTGCAAACATGGTGAAAATAAATTGTTTTGTTGTTTGCTGCTAAAGAAAGCCCTGTTTGTAATGCTATCATCTGCAACCATATGAAAATTATGCCGTCGTGGGAAGCATGTTATAGAAACAGGATTTGTATGGTTTCTGTACTACTGAGGGGCCATAAATAACACATGCAACATCAGAGGTCACAGGGTATCAAAGAAGCTTAGAGTGAGTAGCTGCAGTACATGCTGACAAGATGAAAAAATAATCACTGCACTCAATCAATCAGTCAGAGAAAAGGGTTGGACAGAGGTCAGTGAGAGGACAAGCTACAGCACCCTACTGTTTTTAAAAGGGTGTGTGGTTGCTGATGGATTAGGTAGCAAAACAATTGAGCCGTATTTTGCGACCCCCTACGGGTGCGAATGAAGTGCGTACGTGCCCGTAGGGGCCGTGCAAGTTCCGGGTTTAGGCCTGTGAAGCGCATGCACTGAAACCCGGCACTTGCGATCTGTCTTCTTGACAAATCCTCCGTGTAGTGTATGTGCTTTAAGTCAGAACTACTTTTTACAGCTCCTGTATACTGTAGTACCGGCAGTAACCACACCGGTATATAAGCTGTGCGCATGCCTCTGTACTCCAGTCTAGAGATTGCCCTCCTCCAGTAAAGACTTGTTATTTGTTTATGTACAGCATCCGTGTAATTATTTATCCACTGAACCACGGATCTAACAGTGGCGACGAGTGTTGATGCGAATCTACCTGCAACATTAAACAAAAAAAAAAATAGTCGAGTCCAGGAACACGGGCGTCGACCGCGAGCAACCGCCCAGCAGTCAGGCAGAGATCCAACTTCACTGGGGAGGCTGTGGAGAGCCGGGCTTGGTTTCCCAGCCACAACGAGCAGTAAGAGACCGACGACAGGTCCAGAGCAGACCCTTCCCGAGCAGCGGCGGCTGGAGCCGACCGACGGCAGAGAGAGAGAGCCGGGCAGCGTCGACGGGGTAAGAAAAAGGGTGAAGAGAGCAGGGCGCAGCCGGGGGTTGACCACCGAGCGGCGTCGAGGAAAAATACTGTAAAACCGGAGAGAGAGAGGGTAAGAAACAGCCGGGTTCTAGACTGAGCGGCGTCGACAAATATCAAGAGAAGAACGCGCAGAGCACAGCCAGGGATCACGGGCTGATCAGGGTCCGCGGGGCGAAGCAAGGGGAGATGCCATTGAGCCGCGGAGAAGCAGGGAGAGCGCGGGAGACACCATTGAGCCGCGGAGAAGCAGGGAAAGCGTGGGAGGCGCCATTGAGCCGCAGAGAAGAAGGAAGAGTGCGGGAGACGCCATTTTGCGAAGCCGCAGCGGAGAAGACGGGCGAGCGCGGGAAGGAAGGAAAGCGCGGGAGATGCCATTTTGTGCCAGCGGAGAAGAAGGGGAAGCGCGGGAGGCGCCATTGGTGATAGTTAACGCACAACCAAGGATGCCGAAGAGTGGCAGTATCTCTACGTTCGAAAAAGAAGTCAAAGATTGGGCGACATATGTGGAACGTATTGAGGTGTACTGCAGGGCGAACGAAGTGCCAGATGCTAATAAAGCACTGGTTCTGTTAAATTCCATGGGTGCAAAAACTTATGGGTTACTGCGAAATCTAATAACCCCAGAGAAGCCGGTAAACAAGAATTTTGAAAGCATAGTAGAAATCCTACAGGACCACTTAAACCCCACACCGCTGCTGATAGCAGAACGATTTAAGTTCCATAAAAGGAACCAACACAAAGACGAAAACAATGCTGAGTACCTAACGGAACTGCGCAAGTTATCGAAATACTGCCAGTTTGGAGCGGGACTAGCAGATGCGTTAAGGGACAAGTTTGTGTGTGGGCTACAAAGTGAAGGAACCCAGAAACGGCTTCTATCAGAAAAGGACCTTACGCTGGACAAAGCTTTCAGTGTGGCAGTATCACACGAAGCAGCCGCAAGGGGCACTGCAGAGATACAACGGAGACCGCAAGAATATGGCACCAACAAAATGACCTATGGAACAGGGAAGTGCTATCGCTGCAGCAGAACAACACATGACCAGAAAGATTGTTGGTTCAAGGACCAAGTGTGCAGACAGTGTGGGAAAGCAGGACACATAGCAAGAGTCTGCAGGTCTGGGAAGAAAACCAACAGTAAGAAATCTCCACAGGAGAAGTACAAAAAGGTACACCAGGTGATGGACAGTGGTTCAGACGAACAGAAAAGTGACACAGACTCCAGAAGCAAGGAGCTGGGTTGTCTGAAACTACATAATGTAACCGAAATGGAGGATCACCAGACTATCTGGGTTACACTCAAGATAGACGGAGTCCAAGTGGAAATGGAATTGGACACAGGGTCAGCTCTAACAGTCATAAATCAAAGAGACTACAAGCGGCTATTTTCACACATACCCTTGAAAGCTACAGAGATTGTCTTGAAGACGTATACGGGGCAAAAAGTCTACCCCAAAGGAAAAATAAGGGTGAAAGTAACATAAAAAGGCCAGGAAATACCTAAAATGGATATATATGTATTGCCAAATGGAGGTCCACCACTGCTAGGACGTGAATGGATCCGGAAGATACATTTAGATTGGCATTCCATACAGGCACTGAAGGTGGAGGCCAAAAAGGATGACGACGTCACACCTGGACCACTGTCAAAAATGCTAACTGATGCAAAAGAAGTGTTCCAGGAGGGACTAGGAACACTAAAAGGAATAACAGCAACAATTAAAATAAAGGATAATGCAAGCCCAAAGTTTCTGAAGGCCAGACCAGTGCCTTATGCGATCAGACCAGCGGTTGAAGCAGAGCTGGAAGGGTTGGAACATTCAGGAGTACTGTCCAAAGTGGACTGGAGCGAGTGGGCTACACCCATCGTTCCTGTAATGAAGAGGTCGTTGAGTAATACGCCTGGGGAACCAAAGAAGGTTCGCATCTGTGGGGATTTTAAGGTGACAGTGAACCCAGTCCTTCACACGGTGCAATATCCGCTTCCACGAATTGAGGATATTTTCACCTCGCTATCTGGTGGTAAACGCTTCACAAAAATTGATCTAGCCGAGGCGTACTTGCAAATGGAGGTAGAAGAAGCTTCGAAACATTAACTTACGAACAACACCCATAAAGGTCTCTATCAATACAACCGGCTGGTGTTTGGAGTAGCCTCGGCTCCGGCTATCTGGCAAAGGGCGATGGATCAGGTCCTGCAAGGGATTCCAGGGACCCAGTGTTATTTGGACGACATCTTGGTCACGGGCGAAAATGACGGTGATCACCTCGTTAACTTGGAGAAGGTGCTCGCCAGATTAAAGGAATATGGGCTATGAGCTAAGCGCCACAAGTGCGAGTTTTTCCAGAAACAGATCTTGTATTGCGGCCACGTCATCAATGAAGAGGGGTTACATAAGTCCCCTGACAAGATAGAGGCAGTAGTCAAGGCTCCAGCACCGGAAAATGTGTCACAACTGAGGTCGTTCCTCGGGCTGGTAAACTATTACCACAAGTTCTTACCAAATTTGTCTACGGTATTACACCCGCTGAACACCCTACTGCAAACAGGGGTACCATGGAAGTGGGATGACGAACGTAGATGAGCTTTCCAGAAGTGTAAAGAATTGATCACATCAAAAGAGGTGTTGGCCCATTTCAACCCAGCACTAACAATTCGTTTGGCATGTGATGCATCACCCTACGGCATTGGAGCGGTGCTGTCGCACAAATTCCCGGATGGTTTGGAGAGGCCAGTAGCCTTTGCGTCTCGGTCACTAACCTCAGCCAAGCGCAACTACGCCCAGATTGACAGGGAGGCCCTCAGCCTAGTATGGGGAGTAAAAAAATTCAACCACTATCTGCATGGACAGAAGTTCACCTTGCTGACTGACCACCAACCGCTTGTCTCCATCTTTAATCCTAAGAAGGGCGTGCCAGTAATGACTGCACAGCGGTTACAAAGATGGTCCCTGTTTCTAGGGGCGAATCAATATGAAATAGAATATAAAGGCACGAGACAGCATGGGAACGCTGATGGGCTATCACGCCTGCCACTGCCTACTGTGGAGGAAGAACCAGCAGTGGACCCTATCGAGACATTTTATTAGTCGATAATTGAACGATTGCCAGTAACAAACGCGGATATAGAGAAGGAGACCCGCAATGATCCGACGCTGTCACAGGTATATGAATTGACGGTGAGGGGATGGCCAACACATGGCGACTCACTGTTGCCAGCATTCTCATCCAGAAGAGAACAGCTGTCAGTATGCCAGGGGACAGTGATGTGTGGATCCAGAGTGGTGATTCCACCCAAGTTAAGGGAGAGAGTGCTAAATGAGCTACATGAAGGTCATCTGGGGGGAGTGAAAATGAAAAGCCTAGCTAGGGCTTATGTGTGGTGGCCGGGAATCGATCAACAAATCGAAGACCTAACTAAGAGCTGCTTAGGATGCCAGAAGGTCCAAAATGCACCACCACATGCCCCCCTACACCCATGGGAGTGGCCCTCCTCTCCATGGCAACGGGTGCACATTGATTTCGCTGGTCCATTCATGGACTCAATGTTCTTAATAGCAGTGGATGCTCATTCAAAGTGGCCTGAGGTGATAAAGATGTCTTCAACCACTACAGAGAAAACGATTGCAGTCCTACAGACCATATTTGCCAGAAACGGGTTGCCAGAGCAGATCTGCTCTGATAATGGACCACAGTTTGTGTCCGATGAGTTCCAAAAATTCATGAAAAGGAATGGGGTAAGGCATTACACATCCGCCCCGTATCATCCAGCCACCAATGGATTGGCTGAGAGGTTCGTACAAACCTTTAAGAAGGCGATAAAGGCCATGTGCGACGAGGAAATTCCACTACAGCATAAGATAGACAATTTCTTATTAGCCTACCGAAATGCGACACATGCAGTTACCAACCAGACCCCGGCCATGATGTTCTTTAACTGAAGGTTGAGATCTCGTCTGGACTTGCTCAGACCAAATGTGCGAAGAAATGTTGAGGACAAACAATTCCAGCACATCAACGAGAAGCCGACAAGGAGCTTCAATGTAGGGCAACCAGTCTTGGCCCGGTACTATCGAACAGAGAAGTGGCAACCCGGAACAATATGTACAAGGCAGGGGCCATTAATGTACACAGTGGATGTCGGGGAGAACATTGTGAGACGCCACGTCGATCAGATCTTAGCATCACAGGAATGCGTCAACCCCATGTCTCGAGTACCTGGGGATGAACCCGACATATCGGTAGTATCTACTTCAGACCCAGTAGCAGTGGAACCCGATGAACTACCCGATGAAAGGGGGTCAGAATCACCTCTGCACCAAGAACAAGAACCTCCGGAAAGGCGCTATCCCGAGAGGTCAGGAAGCCGCCCCAAAGACTGAATCTATAAATGGACTTTTGTTATTGAATGTACATGTAAAAATTTAATTGTTATTTGAATATTAAGGGGGTATTATTAATCTAAAAAGGGAGGAATTGTAGTGTATGTGCTTTAAGTCAGAACTACTTTTTACAGCTCCTGTATACTGTAGTACCGGCAGTAACCACACCGGTATATAAGCTGTGCGCATGCCTCTGTACTCCAGTCTAGAGATTGCCCTCCTCCAGTAAAGACTTGTTATTTGTTTATGTACAGCATCCGTGTAATTATTTATCCACTGAACCATGGATCTAACACACCGCATCCCCAGGAAAAGGGCCTCTGCGGGTGGAGAGTTGCGCTATTTGCCCAACTTTCGCCCGCTGAAAGGCTGTGGAATTCTTACGCCTGGTAAAAGCAGGAGTAAGGACTGCTTTTACCAGCATAAGAGTTTTAAAAATTAGAAAAATAAAAATGTCATCACTCACTTATACATTAAAAACCCTGTCCAATAAGGTAAGTTTATATTTAGCCCTGTTAGGGGGTAAATTGACTCGCGCCCCCTTTGGCGCACGTAGCATCACGGTACTGCAGGCCTCCCTCCCCTGATTAAAGGGGAGGGGCCTAGTGCAGTGCGCACTGGGGCCCTGTTGGACCACCGGGCCGATCGTGGCCAGCACCCCGCAGCAGGAGGCCAGAGGGGACAGGTGCTGGCAGGCAGCCCCACCCCTAAAATGGCCGCCCAGCACCTGCCCTTTAATTATCGCCGCCCCAGCTGTCAAAACGCCCCCTGACGCTGTCAGACATAGTGTCTGGCGGCAGGTCAGGGGGCGCGAGCCAAGTTTGCGGCCAGGGCCCTGCGCACGGTGATGACGTCATTGCCGGAGGTGCAGCGCCGCTGGGCGTTACCGGCTACTGCCGCCGCTAACCTCCTGCTGAATTTCACGGAAGGCGTTAGTGGCGCCAGGCCCGGGCGCTAGTTGCTTTGCGTCCCGTTAGGGCCCCCTCAGGGGAGGCGCAAAGCAACCGAAATTTTCCCCCAATTTCAAAAAATTACATTTTGTTTAAAATATTTAATTAAATGCCATGTTAATTAATTTTATATATGTAATTAAAAAAAAATTATTTCATGTGTTTGTGTATTTTTTAAATCATTCCCATTCATACTTATAACAGTTCCGTACGTACTGAACTCCCATAAGTATGAATGGGGATTCCCTTCTTTCATTGGTTGGACTGGCCCATGTGATCCCAGGGGCTCTTGCGAACCCCATGTGCCCCTGGGATACGTGGGCCTCTACGTATTTCTACCAGGAGAGGCCCAGGATCGCAAAGCCTCCGTATCTCCCGGACCACCAGGTAAATGCGTCGATTTTTTGATGATCGGAGGCATCCGATCGCAAATTCAGGCCCATTATAACAAGAGGGTAGTCTTGGCTCCCCGTGGAATTCCGGTGCCTCCGTTAGGCACTTCAGCGCTACTACAGTGCAGTGAACACCATGCAACACCCTTTGGAGGCCAAATGGTCAGTGAGCTGCTGTTTGGCAGATGCACATTTTTGGGATGCCATTGTGCTGATCCTCATATCTGGTTACAATTCCCGATTGCACTGCCCACTATGTAACTTGTGAGTTTTATCTCTTTTCTGATGATTGCTTTCATGGATCAAGTTCCATTTAGCTGGGAGGATACATGATCTTTTTTGGGCACTTTAGTGTATGGTAGTAACTTACTAATCATTAAAAATACCTTTCACCCACCAAAAAGGAGGAATCTATTGCTTCATCACACCCACCATTCTTTATGAATGCTGCATGGGACAGGATGATGGGGGTATTTGGTCCCTCTGCACCCCCTCCTGGCCAAATACTGATTTGATACATGATCAGTATAAAGTATGTTACACAATATTGTATTTGATACTATTGTGTTTGGCACTGTCATTGACTTCACGTGATCAAGGATCATGTTAGGAGCTTGCAAATGCTCTAATGGTGTATGCTAGAATTATTTAAAAAGATACTTTTCACCACCATTTTGTTTTGCTAGTTACTTTCCTTCTATTCCTTTAAGTCATTTGCATGTCAAAAATCAATCACCACCAACAAGGGTGAGCTGCTGCCATCGCTCTATTTCCATAGTAATCAAGCACTTGACCTGCACCCTATTCAGTGCTTCTTTCGGGCAAGCCAAGTGTGATTTTCATCACTTTTACTGAACTAAGAAAAAAAGCTTCAAATGGAAGACCATACTAAGTAAACAGCTTTGTGAAAATATCTAGGGGGAAAAATTCGGTTGCTTTGCGCCTCCCGTCAGCGCCCTAAGAGGGCGCTAATGGGTCGCAAAGCAACTAGCGCCCGGGTACGGCGATCTTTGTGCCGCTCACGAAATTGACCAGACATTTTGCAGCGACGCGAAACACCACCTGCGCCCGCAGATCGTCACGTCAGTCGAGCGTGCAACGCCCCAGACCGGATAGTGAGTGGCGCCCCCTGCCTTACCGCCTGCCGCTAGCAACGACAGGTTGAGGGGAGCGTTTTGCAGTCAGGAAGGGTGTTCTGCCCTCGCAACGCGATCCTATGCAGAGCTAGACAGATAGCGAACAACTCGATATCTTCCAATAAAATCACAAGGCTTGACTTTTCTTGTAACGCTTTACTGAAAGATTCTTACTGTAAAACTGAAATACAACACAGAAATGGAAGGACACATTAGTATACAGACGCGTATACTATTGATATGTATACACAAATTTAGGTACGCCTGGGCAACACGGTACATCTGGCAACGAATTACATTTAGCAAGCTGGAAGGCATTCTCTTTAAATTAGCCCTGTACATAGTGTATCAAATACGGCTGCTAGTTAACCAGCTAGACAGAGAAAGTTACAACTAAACATTTTCTACAACATGCAGTGTACGCTAATCGTCTATAGCATTCTAAGTACTCACAGACAAACAATTTCCAAGACTGAAGCATGGGGACAATACAACCGAGGAGCACCGTGGCGCAGGTCTTGTTCCGGCGGCAGCTCCACGAGGAATGAACTTGCAGTGCCGTGGGGAGCGTGGTGACCTCATCACGCTCGGGGTCGTGACGTCGTCGCGTTTGCCGGTAGTTGCGTCGCTGGCCGTTGGGGCCTAGGTCAGGAGCAGGAGCTGGAGGCCAGGCTGGGCCGGTGCTTGCCGCGGGAGCGGAAGATAGCGGCGCTCCCGGCGGCTGATCGATGCGGCCGAAGACGCTGGGCCGGGCTGTGCCGGCAGCCTTTCTGGAGAGCCGAGTCGGGCCGGCAGCCGCCTCACGCACGTCACGTCGTACGTGACGTGACGTCAGCACGCTAAGGCGCGTCTTAAAGGGGCAATGGCCCTAAACGGTGAGTTAAAGGGGCAACGGCCCTAACAGGTAAGTTATACATATATAAGTAGGTTATGTACATACAGTAAGGTTAAGTTAGAGGGAGAGACAGCACACTCCCCGCTTGGTACAATTCCATTTGTACCACTACAGATACAAAATAACCTGGAGAAAACGTCCTTTGGCTGCCACACGCTCAGAGTCCGTTCTCTAGATTTCTTCGGAAAGGAGGACTACGATCTCTGAGACTGGCCTCAGAAACACCTTGACAGTCTCTTCCTTGACGATCTTCACCTCCACCTTGCGGACCCTCTTGTCCCTGCTCGGCAGAGTTTTGACGGCCAGTCCCACTGACCGTTCGTTTGTGTGCTTGGCTGTCTTTCAGCAAGACGACATCTCTCACTTTGACATTCGGCTTGTCTTCTGTCCATTTCCTATGGCTCTGTAGGGTGGGCAAATACTCTCCTCCCCATCTCTTCCAAGAAGTGTCTGCACGACACTGTACTTGCTTCCACTGCTTCCCGTGCAGCTCGGCCATGTCGAAGTTTCCAGAGGGAGCTGAAATAGCACTCATCTTTTGAGTCAGGAGCATCACTGGGGTGGGGACTGCAGGCGTGTCTGGGTCGGTGGACCCCGGCACCAGGGTTCTCCTGAGCGAGCAGAGGCGCCCCGCAGCCTGCTCCCCGCTACTCGGAAGACGGCGTCCAGGAGGGCGAAACGGCAGGGGTGCCGCCCAGCTGTGTCTATCGTCCTTGGACCTTTCAAGCACTGAGCATCCTAGGCCATCTGTGCTCACAGTGGGGCCTGCCTCTTCCTCACAGGCAGAGGAGGTTGACCTATGATGCTGCGTCATGTCGTCGTAGTCCTCCTTTACCTGGATCCTGTTTGGGCATGGGCTGAGACAGGATGTGCGACCGTTGCGCGACACGTTTGCTTTATAGACGCTGACATCCGCTGGTTTGTGGACTGTTCCCAGGCAAACTCCACCCACGAGGACCCATCCCAAGTCAAGCCGCTGCGCATAGGGAGCATCGTGGGGCCCGTTGATGTGCTCACGTACCTTGTGCACCCTTAAGATGTCTCTTCCCAAGAGTAGGAGGATTGGAGCATCCGGGTCCACAGCTGGAATCTTATTGGCAATTGGCTGTAGGTGGGGCTGATGGCGTGCGACCTCTGGGGAGGGGATTTCCGTCCTGTCCTCTGGCATCATGTCGCACTCAATCAAGGTGGGGAGGGGAAGCTGTAGTTTCCCATCCATGGACTCGATCATGAAGTTCCCGACTCTCCTACCCGTAGTCTCTGTTGTCCCTGCACAGGTTTTTAGCGTGTACGGAGCGGTGCTGGCCTTGACGTCGAAGAGATTGAAGAATTCCGTCTTCGCTAGGGACTTGTTGCTTTGCTCGTCGAGCACTGCATACATTTTGATTGCCTTCTCCTTTCTCCCTGCAGGATATGCTTTAACCAAGCAGATTTTGGAGCATGAGCGTGGGCTGCTTGCATTTCCGCAAACCTCTGTACACTTGGAGGTGACTGAAGATGTGCTTTCGCTTTGCTCCCCGCTATCCTCTTTGTCAACCGCGGCGCTCTCGGTGGTTGACGGAGGAGGACCTGGATGCAGGGCTGCTATGTGTTTTTCGCTGTTGCACTCAAGGCACTTGATTGTCGCCTTGCAGTCTTTTGCCATGTGCGTAGTCGACCCACAACATCTGAAGCAGATGCGGTTCTCTTTCAGGTATGACGTGCGCTCATCAATGGGCTTGTCTCTAAAGCTTCGACACTTTTTGAGTGGGTGGGGCTTCTTGTGTATAGGACACTGACAATCTGGGTCATCCACTTCATTCCCAGCAGAACTGGATTGGTTGACTGAGGGTTCGGCTGGAACCTCTGTTTTGTGCACACTCACAGAGGCTTTGTTGCTGTCCTTTGTGGGTTTCTCTGTTCTCGAAGGAGCGTAACTGCTGGAGGTGGAGAAAGCGAAACTTGGATCATTCCTCACCCTTGCCTGTTGTTGGACAAACCTGGAGAAGAGAGAGAAGGGGGGAAATGCCACTCCATTTTCCTCCTTGTACTTGGATCCCTTAGCTATCCATTTCTCTTGAAGATTGTGGGGGAGCTTTTCCACTATTGGGTTTACCCCGCGAGCCGTATCCAAATACGAGAGGCCGGTCAGGTAACCTTCTCCCTTGGCACACTCCAGTTCGAGGAGAATGTCGCCCAGTTCTCTGAGCTCGACATTATCCTTGTTGGTTAGCTTCGGGAAGTCCTCAAGCTTCTTGAGCAGTGCGTGTTCGATGACTTCTGGTGTCCCATAACAGTCGTCGAGACGTTGCCAAACCAGGTTGAGGCCTGCTGTGGGATTGAGGACGTGCGCTGAGCGAATTCTCTTCGCCTGCCTTGACGACTCGGCTCCGAGCCACTTTGTCATCAAGTCTAGTTCTTCTCTGGCTGACAGATTCAAGTCCTTGGTGGTACTCAGGAAGGATACTCTCCATGACCAATAATTTTCAGGACGGTCATCGAATTCTAGGAGGCCTGAACTTAATAATTCTCGGCGAGTAAGGTACCTGGCGAAGTCTTGTGCGCCTTGCGGCTCGGGCGAGGACTGCTTAGCTGGATTGGCCGAGTGTTGTGGAGGTCTCTGCAGGCGAGTCTTACTCGTTTCTTCTCTTTTAAGCTCAGTGTCTCCGGAAACGGGCCGTTTGTTGCTGTGGTGAGTAGCTAGTTCTACGTCGAGATACCTGAATGTTTCCTTTGGGAGCACTTTGGAGTGTTGTTGGACATACTCATTTGTACGTTGCACTGGACTGAGGGGCTGTTCCAGGTCATATGTTTCCTGGCTGGGCTCCCCGTGTTCGCTCTCCTCATCTTCTTCGTAAGCTGCGGCTTTGGCTTTAGCGGCAGCGGCAGCTCTCTGGCTTTGGAGAATGTGGAGAATGGCAGCGAGATCAGCTCTCTGCTTTACAAGGTCAGCTTTCTGCTTCATCATACTAGCGTCGAGGTCGGCTCTCTGCTTCATGAGGTCAGCTTCTTTTTCAGCGAAGGACAATTGCGCCTGGGTGGCCTTTGCCTTGGCACGTGCTTTGGCGGCTGTAGAAGCTGTCGATGACGACGGTCTGCTGGACCGCCGAGATGACCTAGAGGATACTTTAGAGAACTGTGACTTGGCATCGTTTGCTGGGAGAGCTGTCGGTGACGACGGTCTGCTGGACCGCCGAGATGTTCTAGAGGCTGCTTTAGAGGACTGTGACTTGGCCTCATTTGCTGGGAGAGGCTCATTCTTCTCGATTGGCTGGTCGACTTCCTCTAGAGTATATTGTTTTCCTGAGCGTAGACTCATGGTAGCTGAGTGGTATCTTCCTGTGCTTGAGCCCGCTGTGCTGTTGTCTTTTTACTGTTCTGCCCTCGCAACGCGATCCTATGCAGAGCTCGACAGATAGCGAACAACTCGATATCTTCCAATAAAATCACAAGGCTTGACTTTTCTTGTAACGCTTTACTGAAAGATTCTTACTGTAAAACTGAAATACAACACAGAAATGGAAGGACACATTAGTATACAGACGCGTAATTGATATGTATACACAAATTTAGGTACGCCTGGGCAACACGGTACATCTGGCAACGAATTACATTTAGCAAGCTGGAAGGCATTCTCTTTAAATTAGCCCTGTACATAGTGTATCAAATACGGCTGCTAGTTAACCAGCTAGACAGAGAAAGTTACAACTAAACATTTTCTACAACATGCAGTGTACGCTAATCGTCTATAGCATTCTAAGTACTCACAGACAAACAATTTCCAAGACTGAAGCATGGGGACAATACAACCGAGGAGCACCGTGGCGCAGGTCTTGTTCCGGCGGCAGCTCCACGAGGAATGAACTTGCAGTGCCGTGGGGAGCGTGGTGACCTCATCACGCTCGGGGTCGTGACGTCGTCGCGTTTGCCGGTAGTTGCGTCGCTGGCCGTTGGGGCCTAGGTCAGGAGCAGGAGCTGGAGGCCAGGCTGGGCCGGTGCTTGCCGCGGGAGCGGAAGATAGCGGCGCTCCCGGCGGCTGATCGATGCGGCCGAAGACGCTGGGCCGGGCTGTGCCGGCAGCCTTTCTGGAGAGCCGAGTCGGGCCGGCAGCCGCCTCACGCACGTCACGTCGTACGTGACGTGACGTCAGCACGCTAAGGCGCGTCTTAAAGGGGCAATGGCCCTAAACGGTGAGTTAAAGGGGCAACGGCCCTAACAGGTAAGTTATACATATATAAGTAGGTTATGTACATGCAGTAAGGTTAAGTTAGAGGGAGAGACAGCACAAAGGGACTGGGGGAGCGCTATTTAAAGGCGACCGCTTCCTGCCTTTTTTTGTCAGCGACATTTTTGCACCATGCATTCTGAGAGAGACCTCTGGAGAGATTCAACACTGTGTGAAGGAGTTTTGGGTACTCAGCAGCACTTTGCAGGTTCATTTTGATTTGACCTTCCTTGCATCAATTTAGAAGAGACCATGGGGTCTGCACTCTGAGCTCATTCCCTGGTTCTCTCCATTGTTCTTTCCAGCAGATTTGATGTACAGGTCACTCCAGGCTGCAATGAGCAGAGTATGGATGGAGAGCAAGATCGACCCTCCCCTTTAAGAACTGGCCGGCGCCAGTGTGTCGGTTCCATTGCTGACTGACATCACATGAGTTTTGCCAGCGCTCTGAGGTAGCGCCTTGCTCCTCGGCGTTAGCGCCTTAGAAGAGGTGTGTAGCACCTGATTTAGTGCTCCAATCACCTCCAGAGGCGATAGAAATCAAGTTTGTAGTCGGAGGCGATAATTAGCGCCAGGCGCTAAACTTTGCGCCCGGCTGATAATTGCGCCCCAAATGGGGCAATACCGAATTTCTCCCCATAAGGTTAGAAATTGCGGTCGGAGGCGTACCTACGGAGTACACCTCCGACCCGTGAAACCTTTCCGAAGCTACCTCCAGGCGCCTAGGCTGTGCAGACCTCCAGTCTCGGGCCTCCAGGTGTATGGCAGTGTAAAGACCCATGGATCCCAGGGACGCAGACAGTTCAGAAGCCTCCCTGGGATCACGTGGGCCCGGTCCTCCAATGACAAAGGAGGATTCCATTGCATTCATTTATGAAGGGAATTCCCTAATGATATGCAATGGAATCCCTAAATAATTACACAATTTACATAATTCTACTAAATATTAATGTACTGAATTTCAATTTTATTCATAAATCCCTTCATTGCACCAACCTCATTAAAAATTACATTTTTTGATGAATAATTTAAAACATCTTAACCTGGGCCAATATTTGCATAAACTAATTTATGTGCATAATTTTTGATTTTTAAATATTTAATTTGTGGCTTATATATGCCCTTACGTTGATGAAAGCAGGCCCTACGCTTGCTTTTACCAGCCGTAAGTGTTTCGTGGGCAATTGCTGGGCAGTTGTTGGGCAAATAACCCAACTCTGCGCCAGCAATACTGATTGTCCATGTGGTTCGGATGAACTGTCAAGCGCACCGTGACAGATCGCAAGTTCTGGATTTCATGCATGCGCAAGCTTGTGCAGAAACCCAGAAGTCGTGGGGCCTTTCAGGGAGACCACAATTTCAGGGCCATTAATCACTGGTTAGTGTAATGTGTTGGAATGAAATCAGTATTTGTAGGGAAATAGTGTTAGGGAAATTGATGGGATTGAAAGCTGATAAATCCCCAGGGCCTGATAATCTAAATCCTAGGGTACTTAAGGAAGGGGCCCTAGAAATAGTAGATGCATTGCTGGTCATCTTCCAAAATTCTATAGACTCTGGAATAGTTCCCATGTATTGGAGGGTAGCTAATGTAACCCCACTATTTAAAAAAGGTGGTATAGAGAAAATGGGGAACTATAGACCGGTAAGCCTGACATCGGTAGTGGGGAAAATGCGAGAGTCCATTATAAAAGATGTAAGAGCAGAGCACTTGGAAAGCAGTGACAGGATCGGACAAAGTCAACATGGATTTACAAAAGGTAAATCGTGCTTGACTAATCTACTGGAGAGAAAGCAGGGACAGGGTACTGAATTTGGATGATCAGCCATGATCTCATTAAATGGCGGAGTCGGCTCGAGGGGCCGAATGGCCTACTCCTGCTCCTATCTCTAATGATCAATAACATGTCATTCTATAGTGGACACTAGGTGGAGCCGTAGAGCTGTGTAGAGCTGTATATAGCTGTATGTATAAGACTACACTACCCAGCTGTATATATATTAAGACTACATTACCCATGAGGCTAGGCTACCCACAAGGCAACAGTCAAGATGGCAGCCTGCACACAGGAGCACACATGCTGCATCTCTACAGATACTGTACCTAGAGAACGTGTACTGAATAAATGACTAGCTAGAAGCTAGCTGTGTTCATAATAAGAATGTCTAGTTATTAATGAACATAAGACTATCTTCTATGTTTCTATGTAAGTTGAAGGGCCAATTGCACTCACTGGCCTATCACTAGAAAGGGAAAATGAGGGTTACACTTGGTTGCTCTGGCACAACCCCCCCAAGTCGTGGCTTTCAGAGCAACTACTGTTGCGTCCGAGGGAGCGATTTTCGCTGAATATTTTAGGTGCTAAAGAGCCACCGAGGTGTACCAAGTTGGTGTCTTAAGTGGCAACGCCGGTTTAGCCCTCATTTAGCACAAGATTCCATCTTGGTAAAGGAGTTGAATCCAGCGCTAAGAACGGCTGTCCGCAGGCTCGTTAAACAGGTGATTGCCACTTAAAATGCCTGCTACTGCTCATTAAAGAGGCTGCATTGCATTTTAGTGGTTAGCGCTTGTCCTAATGCCCTTTCCTAACAGCGACTAGCTGTTTGGGAGTAAACATGGCGCTGATGTCAATTTCAAGCCCTACTTAAGGGGATACTCACCACTTAAAGGGATACTCACCATTTCATGTTCATTGCTGCTAGAGCTCTGAAAGGATCTCTGAAACACAATGGGAGACTCGAGTAACATTTATTCCAGATATTCTCTGTGGATGTCACCTAAAAAGAGTAAGGGGGAAAAATTGAGTCATGCCCCCTTTGGGGCGCTAGCTTCACCGTAGCGCCCCGAAAAAATTAGCACCCCCACGCCTGCTTTTCCCAGGTAGCACCCTGAGAGGCGCTGCGAGGCAATATCGCGGCGCTACGTGCTGTGGTACTGCAGGCCTTCCTCCCCTTATTAAAGGGGCGAGGCCTGCGCAGCACGTCCCAGCACCCAGCTGGGCCACCAGGGATCAGGAGTGCCAGCAAACGAGCCCGGCACTCAAGAGGAGTGCCGGGCTCATGGAGAGCAGCCAGCACCCCGCGGGGGGCTTCACGGGGGCCAGGGACAACAGCAGGAGCAGGTGCTGGCAGCCGGCCAGCAACTATAATGGCTGCCCGCCACCTCCCCTTTAACTAGCGCCGCCCCGGCCGCAGGTAGGCCTCCCTGACCGCGGCGGACATAGCGCCCGGCGGTAAGTCAGGGGGCGCTACCGAAGTACGTGGCCAGGGCATGAGCGGGGCGCTGCGCACGGCGATGACGTCATCGCCGTGGGGCGCTAATAGTTATCGCTGCCGCTAACCTCACGCTGAATTTTGCGGGAGGCGCTGGCGGCGCTGTGCCCACGCGCTAGCTGCCTTGCACCCCGTTAGCACCCTCTTAGGGTGCTAACAGGAGGCGCAAAGCAACCGAATGTTTCCCCCTATGTGCTGGGCTACTCCACCTTATTAGACACCTTATAGGAGTCACCAGGAGAAAGAGCGCGCTTGGTCATTGGCATCTTGCTAGGGGTCCCCCTTGGTCTGGATGAGGAATGGGAGGAAGACATGAGGCCAGGCAGAGCAGCACCAGCTGCTGCAGGAGAGAGGGACAGGAGGGCGAGGTGGACTCCATCCCAACTGCAGGTACAGGATATCCTTCCTCCTCTGCACCTCCTCCAACAGGATCTCCAGTGCTCTATCTGAGATCCTGTGTACCCTCTCCCTCGGTCCCAGAGTCACCCTGCAACATGCTGCTGTGTGCCAGCCATCCCACTCCACCCCTTCAGTGGAAGTGGGTGCAAGGAGCCCACATATACTGCTGCACGAAAATTGCATCTAATCAGCACTTGAATGCTAAACTTGCAGGTTTGTGGTTTAGAACCTCCAGGCAAGTTCAAATTATGGTAATCAACAATTAGGACCAAAATTGTGTGCTAAATCCAGGGCTAAAAATTCAATTGCCTAGCGCCCATTGTTTGGGCACTATGTTTTGGGTTGAAAATGCTGTCCGAGCCGGGTGCGCACAATTCTAGTGTCGGCCGTGCCAGACAGCATCTTGTTGAGGGTGTTGCTGCCGGCGCTGGGAGCGGCAGCAGGAGTATGTAGAGTAGGCAGATTGTGGCGTCAATCAGTGTGCAACGTTGATTTGATGCCAGCGCTGCCATTTTTGTCCTCAAGGGTGGAAGTAACCTCGCACAGCTGAACATGTGTTCAGCAGCTGCAAGGAACCCCACCAGTGATATTTAAAGGGATCATCAACCATTCTCAGGTCGGTTGCTGATTAATTTCTACTGGCTCTGTGTAAGTTTGTGGAAGTTCTTGGAGCTTTCTAGAGCTGTTTAAAGTTGGTGAGGTGACAGGGAGTGGTGCTGCAAGTGGAGAAGGCCTTGCTTCTGACAGCAAGGGTTCTGGTCAGACCACTTGCTCCCAGTCATGGGTGCTCGAGTTGTCATCCCCCTTGGCCTGCAGCATGGATGGAGCAGAGGTAGTGAAGAAGAGGACAAGCTGCTCACAGAGGGAGGAGGAGGAGGGGGAGAAGGGCTCTCAGCAGGAGGCCTTACCCACCTAGGATCTTCCAAGAGCAATTCTCTTACCTCAACCTTCGGGTACAGTCGAGGTACATTCCAACAAAGCGGAAAGGTAGGGCAACCAAAGTCAGAGCTCCCTGGATGACGACAGAGAGTAAAATGAAGCAGAAAAAGGGGGCATATGACAGATGTCAGATTGAGAATACAAGTAAGAACCAGGCTGAATACAGAAAGTTCAGAGGGGAAAAAGGAAATAAGAGGGACAAAGAGAGAGAGTATGAGAATAAATTGGCAGCTAACATAAAAGTGAATCCAAAACTCTTCTATAGGCATATAAATAGTAAACGGGTAGTAAGAGGAGGGGTGGAGCCGATTAGGGACCAAAAAGGAGACCAATGCATGGAGACAGGGCATGGCTGAGTTACTAAATGAGCACTTTGCATCTGGCTTTACCAAGGAAGAAGATGCTGCCATAGACATAGTGAAGGAGGAGGTAGAGGTGATACTGGAGGGGATAAAAAGTGATAAAGAGGAAATACTAGAAAGGCTGTCTGTACTTAAAGTAGGTAGGTCACCAGGACTGTATGGGAGGCATCCTTGGACACTAAGGAATGTAAAGGTGTGAATTGCGGAGGTACTGGCCATAATCTTCCAATCCTCCTTAGATACGGAGGTTGTGCCAGAGGACTGGAGAATTGCAAAAGTTACACCCCTGTTCAAAAAGGGTGTAAGGATAAAACCAGCAACTACAGGCCAGTCAGTTTAACCTCAGTAGAGGGGAAGCTTTTAGAAACAATAATCTGGGACAAAATTAACAGTCACTTGGACAAGTGTGGATTAATTAAGGAAAACCAGCATGGATTTGTTAAAGGCAAATCATGTTTAACTAACTTGATTGAGTTTTTTGATGAGGTAACAGAAAGGGTTGATGAGGGCAATGCGCTTGATGTGGTGTACATGGATTTCCAAAAGGCATTTGATAAAGTGCCACGTAATAGGCTTGCCAACAAAGTTGAATCCCATGGAATAAAAGGGACAGTGGCAGCATGGATACGAAATTGGCTAAGTGACAGGAAACAGAGAGTAGTGGTGAACTGTTGTTTTTTGGACTGGAGGAAGGTATACAGTGGTGTTCCCTGGGGGTCAGTACTAGGACCACTGCTTTTCTTGATGTATATCAATGACTTGGGTGTACAGGGCACAATTTCAAAATTCGCAGATGACACAAAACTTGGAAGTACAGTGAACAGTGAGGAGGATAGTGAAAGACTTCAAGAGGATATAGACAGGCTGGTGGAATGGGCGGACACATGGCAGATGAAATTTTATGCAGAAAAGTGCGAAGTGATACATTTTGGTAGGAAGAACGAGGAGAGGCAATATAAACTAAAGGGTACAATTCTAAAGGGGGTGCACGAACAGAGAGACCTGGGGGTATATGTGCACAAATCATTGAAGGTGGTAGGGCAGGTTGAGAAAGCAGTTAAAAAAGCATACAGGATCCTGGACTTCATAAATAGAGGCACAGAGTATAAAAGCAATGAAGTTATGATGAACCTGTATAAAACACTGGTCTGGCCTCAACTGGAGTATTGTGTCCAATTCTGGGCACCGCACTTTAGGAAGGATGTGAAGGCATTAGAGAGGGTGCAGAAAAGATTTACAAGAATGGTTCCAGGGATGAGGGACTTCAGTTACGTGGATAGACTGGAGAAGCTGGGGTTGTTCTCCTTAGAGCAGAGAAGATTGAGAGGAGATTTGATAAAGGTGTTCAAAATCATGAGGGGTCTAGACAGAGTAGATAGAGAGAAACTGTTCCCATTGGCGGAAGGGTCGAGTACCAGAGGACACAGATTTAAGGTGATTGGCAGAAGAACCAAAGGTGACACGAGGAAAAACTTTTTTACGCAGCGAGTGGCTAGGATCTGGAATTCACTGCCTGAGAGGGTGGTGGAGGGTGGAGGCAGATTTAATCATGGCTTTCAAAAGGGAATTGGATAAGTACCTGAAGGAAAAAAATTTGCAGGGCTACGGGGAAAGGGTGGGGGGGTGGGACTAGCTGAAGTGCACTTGCAGAGAGCTGGCACAGGCTCGACAGGCTGAATGGCCTCCTTCTGTGCTGTAACAATTCTATGATTCTATTCTAACCTGAGCCAGGAGCAGTGTGTGAGGCGTCTGTGCTTTACAAAGGAGGTGCTCACAGAACTCTACAACCTCTTGCAACCAGACCTGCAGCCTCACACCAGAGCAAGGACATCGCTGCCAGTGGCTGTGAAGGTGACCGAGGTCCTGAATTTCTTCATGTCAGGATCCTTCCAGGCAGGAACAGGAGACATCTGTAACATCTCTCAGTTTGCCGTCCACTGCTGCATAAGAGAGGTGACAGACACTCTTTATTCTAGGAGAGGGGACTTCATTGTCTTCTCTCTGACCAGAGAGAAGCAGGCAGAGTGTGCACATGGCACTGCCAGGATAGCGGGCTTCCCCATGGTGCAGGGCAGCATCGATTGCACGCACGTGGCTTTGCAGGCACCTCATCTAAATGCTGAGATGTACCGCAACCACAAAGGTTACCACTCGCTGAATGTGCAGTTGGTGTGCGAACATGCTCAGCACATCGTGATGTTGAATGCCTGGTATCCTGGCAGCAGACATGATGCTTTTATTCTGCGCCAGTCCGCTGTTCCTTCAGTCTTTGAGCCACCACGACAACCAGAGGGTGGCTGCTGGTCGACAAGGGCTATCCACTGACCATCTGGCTCCTCACTCTGCACCGCAACCTAATCACACCTAGGCAGCATGCATACAATGAGAGCCATGGTGCCACATGGAATCTGATAGAGCAGACCATTGGCATCCTTAAACAATGTTTCCGCTGCCTGGACCGCTCTGGAGGAGCCCTGCACTACTCACCAGAATGTGTCTGAAGATTGATTGTGGTCTGCACAACCTCACCATCATGAGGGCACAGCCCTTGCCACCAGGCATACGGTGACAAGATGAGGAAGAGGAGGAGGAAGAAGAGGAGGAAGCGGAAGAAGAGGAGGAAACGGAAGAAGAGGAGGAAGCGGAAGAAGAGGAGGAAGCGGAAGAAGAGGAGGAAGCGGAAGAGGAGGAGGAAGAAGAGGAGAAAGCAGAAGAGGAGGAGGAAGCGGAAGAGGAGGAAGCGGAAGAAGAGGAGGAAGCGGAAGAAGAGGAGGAAGTGGAAGACGAGGAAGCGGAAGGGAGGAGGCAACCCAGACAGCCCCTTTTTGCCCGGTCTGTGATTGACTGATCCGCCTGTGGTACCAGTGAAAGCAACCCCAGTTCCCCATTCAACATTAGTCCCACACCTTCCCTTCCCTCTGTTGCTGACCATCACAGCATCCACTTGGCCACAATGCTGAAATAAAAGCCACCACAAAAGAAACATTCCAATCCAACTTTATCGATCCAATATAACCTAACAAAGTGAACTAATCACCATGTGCATTCCCTTAGTGCCTGTCTTCAGTGTGCCTTTGCCATCCATGTGCTCCCACGAAGTACTACCCCAGTGGCTGCAGCATGTCTGCTGTCTTTCAGTTGGGGAGACTGTAGATGACCTCGAGCACCTCAGGGCCTAGAAGTTCCAGCTGCAGACCACACTACCTCGGCATGGGTGCCAGCAGTCTGGGCTGGCTGGCTGACAGGCAGCAGCAAGGGCACTGGTGGAGTGGCAGTGGTGGGAGGAGGAATGCTGTCATCCTGAGAGAGGACAGCAGGTTCTTGCTCCATAGAGCCATTGTCCCTCCCCTGCAGCGGTGCCTCAGCATTCCTAACCATCTGTTGGAGGACAGATTACTGGAATGCCCTGACACCCTCCAAGCCCCCTTCCACAGTGATAAAGCCAGCCACGATGGCAGCAGCCTGAGCTTGTGTGGCAGCAAGCTGAGCCTGCATGAGAGCAGTCTGAGCTTGCATTACTTCAGCCTGAGCTTCCACTGCAGCACCCGGACATTGGGTGGCTTCTGCTTGTGCTGAAATGGAAGTTGAGACATCAGCTATCAGACTCTGTAAGATGGTTGGGTCCACACGTGCGCTAATGGATCTGCCCACCCGTTCCATGCTGGAAAGGGAGGGTTCCAAGATCTGCACAAAGCCCTGTGCAAGGTTTGTGCTGGACTCCACCAAATCCTTGACACTCAGGCTTTCTGACAGGCCTGCCAATGCACAAAGCATTTTGTTGTGTACACTCATCAGTGTTCTTCTGTAGAATGCCCCATTGAAGTCCTCATCTGAGTCCTCAGCAGCAGAACTCGTATGTGACCTCACCCTCTGGAGAGCTGGCGCCTGCGCTACCCTTTCCTCCTACTCTGGCTGCAGCCCACTTGTGCCCGGTGACTCACTAGGTACAGATCCCACCTCTATACTGCCCTCTAAAGTACACATTGTGCCAATATCTGAGCTGGTGCCTGCGAGTGTGTGATCGAGTCACGGTGTCTCTTCTACTCTATCACTCTCCTCTTGCACTTCCTGCACTGGCTGGCCGGGTTGGAGTTCGTGGGTATCTGAATGGAGAAAGGCACAAGTGTGAGGTTGTGTTGAGGGAAGGGGCGGGGGGGGGGACGGTGTTGGTGGGAAAGCAAGATGTACATGCTTATGCCATCAGCAGCTTGTAAGTGAGAAGTGATTGTGGGATGACGGGGAAGTGGGAAGAGAGAAGAAGGATTTGTTATGAGCATACTGTTGTAAGGGGGGGCTTCTTTAAACTGGTTTATGGTAATTCACCTGGTCAGTAGCCTTTTGCTGCTGCACTCTAAACCAATTTACAAACAGCGGTTTCGAATCGCTACCCCTCCTTCAGTTCTGAGTGGAGGAACTTATAATTAATGATTTTAAAACGGACAAGTGGTTTGGATGAGAGAAAAATCAAGTTTTATTACCTAAATAAACTACAATCAAAAGAATAAACTATACCACATGAACACAGTAATTACAGTAAAACTATATAACAGGGGGTTGCAGACGGCGAAAACGAGGGATAAAATGGCTCCAATGTTACTTAAACAATCTTAGCAATTACCCTCAAATCACCACCCCCTAACTCCTGCTAGGTTGCCTTGCCAAGGAGTCAGAACGCCCTGCTCACCTGTGGTCCAGTGAAGTAAAAAGAGTGATAGCTTCTCAGCAGCTATCTTTTATACCTGGTGAGGTCCTGCCGTTGTGCCCTGCAAGGGCTGTGTGCAAAATTCCCTGCCCAAAGGGTCCAATACACAAGAGAAAGCTGTGATTGGCTAACTCAAAGTGGTTGGACTGGGTTAGAGTCTGCACTGTGGGGCCGAAATGATCCCGCCCACATCGGGAGTTCACCTGGGCTAAAACAAAAGAGAATGCAACAGCCCTATTGTCCAGTGCTGGGTGATTTAAAAACCCATTCAGTTCTTAAACGGTTCCCATTCAAGATACAAAAGTCTCTTCTGCAGTTTAGATGTGTCCACTCGATATACAAACAAATGCTAATAGCATTCAATTGCTTTGTAAACAAAGCATTGTCCTTTGTCTTCGGCCATGTGGTGACAGCCATTTTTATCCCTGGAAATTTAAAAGCACAACGCCCAGGGATTCTTTAATCAAAAAAATTAATCTTCAGAGCTGTAAATTATTGCAAATTCTTACAGTCCGCCCTTGGATACTTCCAGCTTGCTTGTAGTATCCTCTTGCAGAAATGAGCAATAATTTCTGACCCTTCACAAACAACCATCCCCTGTATTTACCTAATAGCTATCTGCCACTGATCCCCATCCCGTCTATTCCCCTTAAATTCAAGAAAAAAACCATGGTACGGTAGGCATCTTACAGATACTTCAGTTTTCAATAAGGGGTCTCATACCCCTACACGCTTGTAAAATTATACAATGTAAACCAAATTTACAATCATTTTTTTTACATCATAACTTATTACAAAATGTTGCAATCTTAGTTACACAATGCAATCAAAATGATCCCAAGCACGGAGAGGGTCCTACGCCTCTGCTCAACTTGGAGTTGTCACAAAATGGTCCCAAGCACGGAGAGGATCCTACGGCTCTCCGCAACTTGTGGCTGCAACACCAAAATACAAAAAATCATTAAACATTTGAAGCAACATGCTTAAATAAACCCCGATCATCACGTGCCGATGATGGGTCGCGAAATTCGAGTGGGTATTGCTCCTCCCACTCGGGCAGTAAAAGTACCTTCCACCCCCCTTTGATCATCTTAAACTTTAAAACAGGCAGAATGGATCTACAGACCAGTCTGCTCCGCCAGCCCCGAGCCGTTCCCTTGTCCTTTTGTGGAGGCGGGTTACCCCTCCTGTTTAAAATATACTTTAGCACAGACCAAGACCGGGGAGCATGGGATCTCGACTCCCACTCTTTCCCCCTCCCATCTACCCTCGACAGGCTGTAGAAAATGATGGGTGCCTGTGTGGCGGCTCTCCCTGGCCCCACACTGATCCGGCCACCCACTCATCCTTCCCAGCCACACTTACCCTCACTTTGCCCGTGGGCCCCCGGGTGAGTTCCTCCCTTCCCCGAACGCACCCACGCAACTCTTGGGTCTCCCCCTCCTCTATACGATCTTTCCCGGGCCATCACCACCCATCCCCGAGGAACACGTCCCTATCACAAGGTGCCTGTGCTTCCCCATCGTGACTCCTCAACAGCGAGGTCTCCCGCAAGTGAACTTCGGTCAGGATAGTGCTGGGTTGGGGGCCGTGCCCCACCCAGCTGGGGCCATCTCCTCCCTGTAGGAGGAGTAGGCAAATTCCTCCGGACGCTGTCCGGTTTTTCCCGAAGATCGCTGCGGGGTCTCCTCATTTCGTCCGGTGGCGAGGTGAGCCCCAACATTCTATCTCCATAACTTCATTCGATGCCCAGCTCGGGCTGGGCGAACATGGCTGCTTCATTTTCCAATCTCCTGCAAAAACTTAAAAGGGACATGCAGCCAGGTCTCACTGACCTGCTGCCTTAGGTGGAGACATGGTCGGGTCCCTCAACCTCGGACCAAAATGCTAACATTTGGCAGACATGTAAACTTAAACTCTTTAAACTTAAACTTAAAATGAGTTATGTCAACAAAACTTAAAATACACCTTTAAAGCACGTTATATACGCACACATAGCTATAATACAAATGCCGCCCGTCTCCGGACGGCCAGGCTAATCTCTGGCACTGTCGCAGATTGCTGCTGGCTGCAGCGAAGCTGGACTGCCTCCTGTCTCTGGTCCCTCGCAACTTATGGCTGTTGATTGGGGACCTCTGTTCTGTGGCTTCTCCCTGGCTCGGGAGGCCGCCCTACTCCACTGCAAAGTGGGTGACCATGCTTTCTTAGATGGGGCACCCGCTGAGACCTTCTGAGGGGTGTCTCTATGGGGTAAACTTTGGCTGGCGGACCCTGAGCTTGGGTCACAGCCCCAGCTGGCTGGGAACCTTCTCCCCCATGTCTAAATAGCCCGCACTGTATAATGTACCTGGCAGCCTGCTGGTGCAAATCTCTCTCTGGGTTTGTCTGCTCTTCCCTGCCCACTCCTGTGCTGGGGGCAGGTATACTCTCACCACCCGCTGCTGGTGGCTGGAAATTTTCCTCCCCATGTTTAAATCCTGGTGTCAGCTCCCCCGCTATGTCTCCTGCAAGAGGGATTGCTATCCCTGCCCCCCCAGGGTCCCACATCATGGGGGGGACAACTCTAGAAGCTGGCTGAGAAGCTGGTCCCTTTAAACAGGCCACTGCACCTGCGTGAATCTGCTGTTCGGAAGACTGGGGGATTCCTGTCTCCAGACCAGTGACTGCGCATGCGCGGGCAGTTTCAGTGAATGAATGGGCAGCAGCCTGCTGATTTCCAATCCCAGGCTGCTGTTTCTCCATTTCTGAGCCACATAATCCTTTTAAATTTGAACTTTGGGCCAAACTAGGGTCCCACTGGGGTAGTGAAGTGTCCCAATTTGTGGGCTGGACAACTTTTCCCTTAGAACAAGCCACCGAGCCTGTCTTTACAAGCTGTGAACTTGAACTTGACTTGTACAATTTTTCTGAATTTCTCTGTGCCCCATCCCTGCCTGTAATCACTGCCACTGGCCTGGACCCATATGGGTCCCAGAAAGTGCCTGCACGTGCACCCTCTTTGACCAGCATACCGGCCAGTCATTGTGGGGAGGCAGAGGTGGGCGAGGGGGTTGCAGCACCATTGATGGCTGCTACCTTTCCCTGGTTGGCCAGGAGAGACCGCATTGCTTCCAGTAGCGACTCGACTGAGGCGGGGGAGATTCCTGTCTCTACCCTTTGGGCTGGGGCTGGGGGATTCTTTCCCTTGCTATCCTTCCAGGGATTCTTACAGTCTTTTCTCCAGTGACCGTCATTCCCACACCCATAGCAATTTAACCTAGCCTGGGAGGGACTGTTCCCCTCCTGGTGCCACTCTTTCTTATACTGAGCCCCAGGTTTAACCTCGTGGACTTTACCCTTTTGCTGGGGGCTCTCACTACTCCTCCCATTCCTAAATGTCACCGTGAGCTGCCGGGTTCCAGTCTCTTCGGTTACTAGGGGGTCTCAGGGGTCAAACCAAGCGTTGGCCTTTGCTCTTATCTGGGGCAGGCAATTGTACACCAGGCAACGAAGCCATTGGGTCTGCTGCTGCTGGTTCAGCTGTGCCCTATCTTCTCCCCCTGTACATGCATGGTTGTAGACTGGCCACAGCCTGTCTGCAAATGCCTGTGGAGTCTCCCCTTCCTGCTGCAGGGTTCTCCCTACGCGATCAAACGGATTGCCGTCGTTCGCACCCATGGTTTCCAGTATTTCCTCCTTCAGGTCCTCGAAACCCTTCTCTCCTCTCTTGGCCTCATCAGAAAGGGTCTGATAGAGCTTACTATCCACAGAGAAAAGCAACATTCTGGCTTTCTCTTCATCATCACAGCCGTTAACACCGGCTGCCTGGTCTACTTGTTGGAAGTGCAGTGAGGGGTCTCCCTTTTCAGAGAGCATGGGAATATGTTTCACCATACCCCTGAGCTGTGGGGTATAAGGGACCAGATAGGTATTCTGAACAGCCCCTGGGTCATTATTGTTCACGGGCTGACTGTACCTTCGTTGTCTGAGGGGATACACTGGTCCTGGTCCCCGCCTGCCTAGCGGGACCTGCTGGCGTTCTCCTACCACCCCATTGTCCACCCCTCCTTGCTGCCAGAGCTCCTCAAAACCCGGAGCTGTGGGCTGCTGTCTTGGGATCTCTAATTCCCTAGCCAGCCTTTCCCTGGGTGTTGCCTGTGGGGCGGGTTGATTTGGGCTGCTGGTAAAATCCAGCTGACCTGCCTTCGGGCTGATCACACAAATCGTCCCCTATGCTTTTAACGCCATGTTAAGGCTTTCTATCTCTGCCCTACAGGGGCCATGATCTGCTTCACTAAACCTTTGGGTGCAGGCCAGCTTATAAGCTGTCCTTACTTCCCTAAACCTTTCCTCCTGCTCTTTTACTTCTGAGATGAGGCGGGCATTCTCTTCCCGCAGCCTCATCTCACTTTTCCTGGTCTCAGTGACTTCCTGCACCAGGCGCTCCACAAATGCCTGGCATTTTTCAAACTGGGACTCCCAATTCTTGGCCTCCATAACCTCCTCCTGCCCCCTCATCTCACCCTTCCTAAACCAGCCACCTATACCCCAATAGGTCAGCCTACACACTACCGCTAAAATCTGCAGGGCTACCCACATACTGAAAATGAGAGAAACAAGAGCTGATGCTTTCACCAGATCCAGACCACTTATTAAATCAAAAACTGCCTCCACTCCTACCTGGCTCGCCATTTGTAAGGGGGGGCTTCTTTTAACTGGTTTATGGTAATTCACCTGGTCAGTAGCCTTTTGCTGCTGCACTCTAAACCAATTTACAAACAATGGTTTCGAATCGCTACCCCTCCTTCAGTTCTGAGTGGAGGAACTTATAATTAATGATTTTAAAACAGACAAGTGGTTTGGATGAGAGAAAAATCAAGTTTTATTACCTAAATAAACTACAATCAAAAGAATAAACTATACCACACGAACACAGTAATTACAGTAAAACTATATAACAGGGGGTTGCAGACGGCGAAAACGAGGGATAAAATGGCTCCAATGTTACTTAAACAATCTTAGCAATTACCCTCAAATCACCACCCCCTAACTCCTGCTAGGTTGCCTTGCCAAGGAGTCAGAACACCCTGCTCACCTGTGGTCCAGCGAAGTAAAAAGAGTGATAGCTTCTCAGCAGCTATCTTTTATACCTGGTGAGGTCCTGCCATTCTGCCCTGCAAGAGCTGTGTGCAAAATTCCCCGCCCAATGGGTCCAATACACAAGAGAAAGCTGTGATTGGCTAACTCAAAGTGGTTGGACTGGGTTAGAGTCTGCACTGTGGGGCCGAAATGATCCCGCCCACATCGGGAGTTCACCTGGGCTAAAACAAAAGAGAATGCAACAGCCCTATTGTCCAGTGCTGGGTGATTTAAAAACCCATTCAGTTCTTAAACGGTTCCCATTCAAGATACAAAAGTCTCTTCTGCAGTTTAGATGTGTCCACTCGATATACAAACAAATGCTAATAGCATTCAATTGCTTTGTAAACAAAGCATTGTCCTTTGTCTTCGGCCATGTGGTGACAGCCATTTTTATCCCTGGAAATTTAAAAGCACAACGCCCAGGGATTCTTTAATCAAAAAAATTAATCTTCAGAACTGTAAATTATTGCAAATTGTTACACTGTCATCTTCAATGGTTTCAGGCTTGCCGTTCGCCATGGCCTCAGTGATGGCCCCTCCAATTATGTTGAGCACTATCTCCTCCAGCTGGGTAAGGATATACAGGCTTGCCCATCCCTCACCAGTTAGCTGCTGTTGGTGAGTGTGGTGCAATGTGTTTGGGTGGTGTGTCTGTCATGGTTGAATAGCTGGCATCGTGTGAATGTAGGTCTGAGGCTTGCAACAGTGGTAAGTGTGTGAGGGTGAGGTGAAGCTATGAATATGAGGTATGAGTCATGACTGCTAGAGATTGTTGGTAGGTGAGTGATGTCGCTGTGGTGCATTGAGCAGTGTGCAAGGCTAGTGCTGCAGTTAGTGGGAGATGGTATTTGAAGATGCATTCACTGACTTTGACCACTCGTGTGAGGAAATTGAACTTCTTTCGGCACTGGATCCATGTCCTCGGGGCAAGATTGCTGAAATTGACCTCGTCGGTTATCTGCTGCCACTGCCTTCGCAGTGTATGTCTGGAGGGTCTCCTACCCCCCTGCGGATAGAGGATCTGTCTCCTCCTTTCCACCCCCTGCACTATGGCCTGTAGTGTTGTGTCTGAGACCCTTGGAGCCCTTTCTCTGGCCTGTTGAGCCATTATTCACTCTTCTTCTTTCTGAGCCTTACCTCTAAAACTAGTTGCATGAGATGCTGCAGGCAAAATGCACCTCCACTTTAAGACGTGCAGACTGACTTTAAGTAGTGCAGGCTAGTTTTATTTGCCTCGCATGAACTTGGGCCCCTGCTGAGTGTTCAGCCACTCAGCAGCGTGTTCAGTGCTGGGCTGAACATTTCAATCATTGTAATTAGCAGGCAGCATTAGCCTGCTGCCTGCATCCATTTCAATGGGCGCAGGCCGCTCGCACATCGCGATCCCCGTGTCCATTTTCGGGTGCTATCAAATTTTTAGCCCTTAACCTTTTTCATTCAATTTGGGTACAGTTTTGGGTCAGCGGAGCTGTGCATCATTTTCATCACAATAACATCACTTGCATGTGACAAATGCGTTTACTCAGTTCATGTCATTGTAGTACATTTGTCAAACATGAGAAAAGTTTGCAAACCACTTTTTCATGGAGATTGCGGCCTTTAAATAAAGGAAACATTTTAGTCAAATAGCAAAGAGAAGTAAACATTAGAATTCATTGCACGCCAACAAATACTAGTTCCTAAATGAGCTGGGCGGGCAGCTGGGTGGGATTAATACACCACTTTCATTCATCGATTGGTTTGTTGATCAATAAACAAAGAATTAATCCTTGTCCCATGATAAAAACCAGCAATCTTAAATTTACCTTGATAATTATTCTTTGGAACAGAAAAAGAGTATATGGCCCTAACTGAAACCTTAATGATGAAAAATGACCTACATAAATCAGTGAAACTCAAAGCGAGATTTAAATCATCTCTGGTTTTGCACTGGCCCTGAAAGCCTCCAGTTTTCACTGCACCAAATACACTCATTCTCATAAAACAAGCATTTCCATTGCTAGAAGCTTTCAAGCAGGAATGTCCGAAAGCTAGATGGTAGGTTGGGTCAGACTGTTCCGCATCTGGGGAGAGTTCACAGCCTCTAGTAGGTTAATTTAGGATCCATCAAGCACCAGCCTGACATAGTCATACTCACAGAATCATAACTCTCAGCCAATGTCCCAAACTCCTCCATCACCATCCCTGGGTATGTCCTGGCCCACCGGCAGGACAAACCCACCAGGGGTGGTGGCACAGTGGTATACAGGTGGGAAGGAGTGGCCCTGGGAGCCCTCAACATTGACTCTGGACCCCATGGAGTCTCATGGCTTCAGGTCAAGTACGAGCAAGGAAACCTCCTGCTGATTACCACCTACCGCCCTCCCTCAGCTGATGAATCGATACTCCTCCATGTTGAACACCACTTGGAAGAAGCACTGAGAGTAGTAAGGGCACAGAATGTACTCTGGGTGGGGGATTCAATGTCCATCACCAAGAGTGGCTCAGTAGCACCACTACTGACTGAGCTGGCTGAGTCCTGAAGGACATAACTGCCAGTCTGGGCCTGCGGCAGGTGGTGAGAGAACCAACACGAGGGAAAAAACCTACTTGACCTCGTCCTCACCAGTCTACCTGTCGCAGATGCATCTGTCCATGACAGTATTGGTAGCAGTGACCACCGCACAGTCACTGTGGAGACAAAGTCCTGTCTTCACACTGAGGACACCCTCCATCGTGTTGTGTGGCCCCACCACCGTTCTAAATGGGATAGATTCAGACCAGATCTAGCAGCTCAAAACTGGGCATCCATGAGGCACTGTGGGCCATCAGCAGCAGCAGAATTGTATTCCACCACAGTCTGTAACCTCACGCTACCATTACCATCAAGCCAAGGGATGAACACTGGTTCAGTAGAAGAGCATGCCAGGAGCAGCACCAAGCGTACCTAAAAATGAGGTGCCAACCTGGGGAAGCTGCAACACAGGACTACATACATGCTACAAAGAGGAAGCAGCATGCTATAGACAGGGTTAAGCAATCCCACAATCAATGTTCTGCAGTCCTGCCACATCCAGTCGTGAATGGTGGTGGACCATTAAACAACTAACGGGAGGAGGAGGCTCCATGAATATCCCCATCCTCAATGATGGTGGAGCCCAGCACGTGAGTGCAAAAGACAAGGCTGAAGCGTTTGCAACCATCTTCAGCCAGAAGTGTCGAGTGGATGATCCATATCGGCCTACTCCTGAAGTCCCCACCATTACAGAAGCCAGTCTTCAGCCAATTCGATTCATTCCACGTGAAATCAAGAAACGGCTGAGCGCACTGGATACAGCAAAAGCTAGGGGCCCCGACAACATCCCGGATATTGTGCTAAAGACTTGTGCTCCAGAACTAGCTGCGCCTCTAGCCAAGCTGTTCCAGTACAGCTACAACACTGGCATCTATCTGACAATGTGGAAAACTGCCCAGGTATGCCCTGTCCTCAACAAGCCGGACAAATCCAACCTGGCCAAGTACCGCCCCATCAGTCTACTCTCAATCACCAGCAAAGTGATGGAAGGTGTCATCGAAAGTGCTATCAAGCGGCACTTACTCACCAATAACCTGCTCACGAATGCCCAGTTTAGGTTCCGCCAAGACCACTCGGTTCCCGACCTCATTACAGCTTTGTTCCAAACATGGACAAAGGAGTTGAATTCCAGAGGTGAGGTGAGAGTGACTGCCCTTGACATCAAGGCAGCATTTGACCGAGTTTGGCATCAAGGAGCCCTAGTAAAACTGAAGTCAATGTGAATCGGTGGGGAAAACGCACCACTGGCTAGAGTCATACCTAGCACAAAGGAAGATGGTTGTGGTGGCTGAAGGTCAATCATCACAGCCCCAGGACATCGTTGCAGGAGTTCCTCAGGGCAGTGTCCTAGGCCCAACCATCTTCAGCTGCTTCATCAATGGCCTTCCCTCCAACATAAGGTCAAAATGGGGATATTCGCTGATGACTGCACAGTGTTCAGCGCCATTCACAATTCCTCAGATAATGAAGCAGTCCATGCCCGCATGCAACAAGACCTGGACGACATTCAGGCTTGGGCTGATAAGTGGCAGGTAACATTTGTGCCACAGAAGTGCCAGGCAATGACTATCCCCTTGACATTCAACCGTTTTACCATCGCTGAATCCCCCACCATCAACATCCTGGGTGTCACCATTGACCAGAAACTTAACTGCACCAGCCACATAAATACTGTGGCAACAAGAGCAGGTCAGAGGCTGGGTATTCTGCAGTGAGTGTCTCACCTCCTGACTCCCCAAAGCCTTTCCACCATCTACAAGGCACAAGTAAGTACAAGGCACAAGTAAGGAATGTGATGAAATACTCTCCACTTGCCTGGATGAGTGCAGCTCCAACAACACTCAAGAAGCTCGATACCATCCAGGACAAAGCAGCCCGCTTGATTGGCACCCCATCCACCACCTTAAACATTCACTCCCTCCACCACTGGCGTACCGTGGCTGCAGTGTGTACCATCTACAAGATGCACTGCAGCAACTCGCCAAGGCTTCTTCGGCAGCACCTCCCAAACCCGCGACCTCTTTCACCTAGAAGGAATGGGCAGCAGGCGCATGGGAACACCACCACTCTTGGCATTGCAATCTGAACACGGGATATCAGAAATAGTCCACAGAAAAGACAAACAGACCTCACCTGCTGAAGTATATTGGAGCGCCACCTGGTGCATGGAACGCAAGGGTATCAGTGGCCCAGATTTCTTGGAAACTTTTGACTTAACTATAACGTAAGAGTGGAGTTGCACCATTTTTTTCTGAGGAAATCCGCCATAACCGGTTTATGCTCGTCTTTTACTAAAATATCACAATGGCGAATTTCCACGATCATTTGCACCATTTCCGAGATACAGCCGCCAAAACCATCTGCCACTCATCTACTCATGTCATGTCAGGTGTGGTTCAGTGGGCAGCACTCTCTCGCCTTTGAGTCCGAAGGTTGTGGGTTTCAAGACCCACTCCAAAGACTTGACCGCAAAATCTAGGCTGACACTCCACTGCAGAACTGAGGGGGTGCTGCACTGTCAGAGGTGCTGTCCTTTGGATGAGACGTTAAACCGTGGCCCCATCTGCCCTCTCAAGTGGATGTGAAGTATTATGAGCTGGATTTTCCGCCCGGGTTCAGTCTTCAGCGGGTTCCGGTCCCGCTCCCAGTTACAGCTGCCCTCCATTAAGGATTTTCCCTAGATTGGCCTCATTAAGACCGCCGTGCGAGCTCACCCGCGCTTGATGACGCGCTAGGAGCCTGGATATTTTAAGGGGGCCATGGCCCCTTTGCTTTTCACTTGCTTTATTCTGCTTCCGAATACTGGTTGCTGCAGGAATGGCAGCTCAAAGGTCCAAGGCTGCTCCCCGTTTCGATGATGATTCCCTCCATGCTCTTGTGGAGGGAGTAAGAGGTCGAAAGGAGGTCCTCTTCCCTTCCGATGGATGGAGGAAGCCTCCTCAGTACACACAGGCAGCCTGGCAGCAAATTGCTGAGGAAGTAAGTGCAAGGTCTGTGTGTACACGGGTGCAGTGCCAAAAAAGGTTCAATGATCTGCTACACTCAGCAAAAGTGAGTACAACATCACACTTATCTTCAGTCTGCTTCCCATCTCCTCTCACCCTCATCACTCTGCATTGTCAACCTGCTCCGCCACATCCCAACTCACCCTAACATCCCTTGCACTGTAAGATCCGCAAAATTAATATTGTCAGATAAGGGTCCTGTGGCAAATGCATGTGTCGTGGGATTATAGATAGGTAATTACAGGGGATGGTTTGATTGTGGAGAGTCAGAAAATTTTGCTCACCCAGATTCATGATACTTCAAGCAAGTTATAGTATCATCAGGGGGGACTGTAAGATCTGCAAAATTAATATTGTCAGATAAGGGTCCTGTGGCAGAAGAGGCCTTTACTTTTAAAAGACTGTTTTAAAAGAAGCCCAGAAAAGGGACACACAAAATGGCCACCAGACCCCGTGACTAGCTTTCTGGACACTTTAAAATGGTTCCTGCAGTCCCCAGACAGCCTTTGTGGATTCAGCCCACAGTAAGTTCTGGAAGGCCGTTTCGGAGAAAACGAAACCAGACACAGCCACATACATATGGATTGGATGCAGATCCAGTCAGATCGGCCTGTAGATAAAGGCCATCTAAATGTTTACCCAGACAAAGGGATACAGTTTTATATTCATAAGGGGAGCATCAAAGACCCATTAAAGACATCAAGAAGACATTCAAAACAATACAAGGTCATTCCAGACCAGAGATGGCCATCACCAGCCATCCCAAAAGCAGTTTAAATATAATAACTGCCCCGTTGTGATACAAGCCCGCCAAAAGTTAAACAAAGACTAACCTTGATTTGGCGGGAGATAAAGGCTTCTCTTGAGAAGTATATTTGGAGTCTCGGGGTAGCCAGGGAGAGCGATCAGCGAGACGCGCCTTTGAGCTTGTCCTTTTGAGAACCATGGAAGAACGTCAATCCAGAGACAAAGAAGGTGATTCGAGTCTGTGTCCCACCCCGGGGTAACCATCATCGACAAACCCCGGGCCGTTGACGAGACAAAGGGCAGCAGCCCTACAGAAGAAATCTAGCTGAAAATGGTAATCAGCTAGACTCCGTGAAGAAGACCTCTCCAACCATGGTCAAACAGGTGGTCGCCATCCCCGTCGACGTCCAGGCCTGCCAGTGTCCAGCCTGTCCGTGACCTTCACCTCGAGGAAGCAGAGAGAGTGTCGCAGCCCGCAGCGCTGACCACGTGGAGACAGGACGCCTGAAAGGATCAAAATGCAGTCCTGTTTCAAAACTCTATACTTTCCAACTGGATTGGTGAGCATGTTTCTGGCCCCTCACAATCTGATCTAGCTAGGCTTAGGGGGTAGGCATCTTAGGGGTAATGAATTGTTGCCACTCGATGTTCCGTGTGTTTCCCCATTTCATGATGACTGTTGTAAAGTATAATATGCCTGTATCTATCTCAGTTTGTAATGTATCATGAGTTTGTTTTTCCCTCCCATGTACCCTTTTATTGACGTGCATTTGATTTATTTTACTCTATGCAATAAAATTTCATTTTGTTTCCATTAAACCTGGCCTATTGAGTATTCTCTACATTGTAGTTCCTGCATCCAAGTTCAGTGTCTAGAACCTAAGGGGTGAGTGGGTCGAAGCACTCAAGATTTTACTGTGCAAGAGAGAGAGGCCTCTAGAGAGAGAAACCTCTGCGATCTGAGAACCCCTTACACACCCTCACCCATCCCTCTCTCTTTATGTACATAATCTCTTCACCATCCTACTATGCACCCCTCACACTCGATCTCACTGTTACGCAATGACAACTACTAACAATGTACAGGGAGGCACCTTGGTATTGGCACCTCACTCCATCAAAGTCTCCCTCTAAACATCTATGTTATCGATTCTTTACACTCACTCCATCAATCTCGCTGAAACTCCACTTGTCTCCCTCATTGCAGGAAAAGAGAGCCCACAATAAGAGGGAGAGAGGGAAGACAGGAGGAGGCCCACTATTCCTGGCACATCTAACGAATGTTGAGGAGGCAGCTCTGGAGATTGTCGGAGGTGCAGAGGAGCTGGAAGTGGGGGACGGAGAGGCGGGCGCAGTAGAGCAAGCTGGTGACACAATAGATTTGCAACCCTCTCATTTAGATTTCATGAGTGACTGAGATGGCAGATGCGCATAGAAATATAGTTGTGATCATCTGCACAATGGGATGTGTCTGCTCCCTAAATATCACATGTATAACTCATGCCTTTACTCCCCCACAGAACCATCGAGAGCCCCCTCCCCACTGTCCATGAGGAAGAGCCGGAGGACTCCTCAGAGAAATCTGCAGCCTCAGAGGGAGCAACAACAGCAGAAATGAGTGCACCCAGCACCAGCTCAGAGACACACACCTCGGTGGGTAGTTTGCGAGATAGAGTAGTGTTGTCACCTAGTGTATCACAGCTCACAAGTGAGCATGAGCAGATGGTGGAGACAGGGACAGCAGTGGAGAGTCCTCGTCGGAGGCCACAGGACTCTCCCAACTCGGCTCAGCTGCATGTAGAAGCTGTGCCTCTGGGGCCATCGAGAAAGAGAGCAGTGCTGGAGATTCAGGAACAAGCGCAGGAGGCTTTGACTGGGTTTGCAACCATGGTAACTGCAAGTATGCAGAGAATGGAGGAGTCCATGTCAAACATGAGCAATGCCGTGGTGCACGCATTGGCGAATGTAGGTACCATCATGGAAAGGATGGCAACCTCCATGGAGGACATAAATCGGCAGACTCAGGAGAACATTGTAACACTTCTAAATAGGTGGTCATCTATGGAGGATAGATGGGCATCTATTGAGGAGCGAAACCAGTGATTAATGGACGCCCTTGTTATGAGGAATATCAGCACAGGAATGGATCCTCATGGCCCCACTGATGTGCAGCAAGATGCTCTCCAGCTACTTGCTAACAGTGAAGTGTGGGTGATCCATGAGAGGGATGGTGGTGGTCGACAACAAGGAAGTGTGGGCTCCTCTCCAAGTGCTCACACTCCCATGCCACTGCGGATTCCTTGGTCAGAGCCCCAGATGCCTCACCCAACTGAGATGGCTGCCTCTGTCCCTACACATACACAGGAGGAGCAGACTGTTGTGGAGCCCTCCAAGGCTTCCAAACCCAGAAGACACCTGCCAAAGACGTCTAAGCAGGTGCAGCAGGGAAGTGAGCTTGCTGCCTCTACATCTGCTAAAGCCATAGGGGAAACACCACGCAGAAGCACACATAAGAGAAAGCTAAAGCACAAATAGTCACAAGGTAGTCACTTGGGTGATTTCATAGTATACCAATTTACATTTGTGATGTTTATTTCTAGTGTATTAAAGTTATGTGATGTGAATAATTCAATACGTTGCTCTATGTGTGCTCAGAATTGGAACATTTCACAGTAAGGACTGAGGGCACCTTTCATCTGCAGTGATGGTGGGGGGACTGATAGGAATGCATAGTTCATTGTTCAGATGCTGTATTGTGTGTAATGGAGGTCGTGCCAACCCTCATGTGCATGTGCCAACCACATGTATGTACAGCGTAAAGTTATGCGAATCTGGCATGGATTAGTCCATCCCTTGCCTGACGGCCAGCAATGAGGTTGCGTGCTGATAGCACTCGGATAGCCGCCCCTGCCAGGTGTTCCTTATCTGCAGCCTCATTCAGCTCTTCCTCCTCCTCTGAGGAGGAGGCTCTGCACTGAACCATTTGTTCCTCAAGTGGCGGTAAGCCACGCTGCAGTGCGATGTTGTGCAGGGCACAGCAGATCACGATAATTCTGGACACCCTGGCTGGTGCATATTGTAGGGCTTCACCAGATCTGTCCAGGCATCTGAATCACATTTTGAGCAAGCCGATGGTTTGCTGTATGATACTGCTGGTGGAAATGTGGCTCACATTGTAGCGCTCCTCAGCTTCGTTTGATGGCTTCCTCGTCAGTGTCATTAGCCACGTCTTCAGGTGATAGCCCTTGTCTCACACATGCATAATGTTCTTCCTGTGGTTACACACCAGCTGCATGTTAAGGGAGTGGAAGCCCTTGCAGTTCACAAATACAGCTGGGTTGTGATGGGGTGCCCTAATGGCCACATGTATGCAGTCTACGACGCCCTACACCCTTGGGAAGCTTGCCATACCGCACGCAAAGTTACACTTGCTTCATCCGTTGAGAAGTGCATGTAATTGGCAGACTTGCCAAACAGGGCATCGGTAACCTGCGTTATGCATCTGTGTGCGACAGACTGGGAGATGCCACTGATGTCTGCAGATGATTCCTGGAAGGATCCTGACTCAAAGAAGTTGAGTGCGGTGGTGACTTTGACAGCCACTGGTAAGGAATGTCCACACACTCCTCTGGGCTCCAGGTGTTGGTGCAGCATTGTGCAGATGTCTGTGACTACCTCTCGTGGAAGTCTCAGCCTCCTTTGGCACTGCTGCTCACTCATGTTGAGGAAGCTCATCCTTGGCCTGTAAACCCTGTGTTGCGTGTATCTCCTGCGGCAAGGTGCAGCCCTGTGCTGATGGCTTCTGCCCTGTGCAGCATCAGGTGACTCAGGGGAAGGTTGGTGCGCTTGTTGTCGGTGCTGCTGGTGTGCTTGGTTCTGCTGCTGCCGAACCGCTTGTCCTCCGAATCTGAGGACCAGGATGAGAGAGTATAAATGGCTCCCCTTCAGCTGGTATATATGTCACTTGAGGATGAAATGTTATAAGCGCTCAGTCAATGAGGAGAGAGGTTATTCCAGGGAGGTCACAGTGTATATAGATCTCACAACACACACTTACAGCCTCAAGAGACCTGGAAAATCTCTTCAACATCCTGCAATCAGAAAGTTCCGGCTTTTGAAATTGAACTGATGTGGCAGGTTAGCTTTAATACTGCTTGTTGGAACACCCGACACAATCAGCTGGCGTGTTCCTGGAACACCGTGGAACATGCTGAAAATATTGCAAAATTGAAAAGCCCTCTCAAAATAGCATTAAACAGGTAACTGCCTCTCCCGCCGCTTGGAGTCAGATCTGGTCAGGAGTCACAGACACGACACTTTGGAAAGTCGCATGGAGGGGGGTCCTGTAGGGGGTGGTGTGTTGAGTCAGCTTTTCCCCTGACTGTTTTGAGTGGTTCAAATCGCTCCCACACCCCTTGATTCTAGACTCTGGACTTAGGTACAGGCTGCGATACAAAATTGGAGTAGACAACTGGTTTGGTACAAGAAAACTGTGTTTATTCGGGTCACAATAAAATTATACACTTAGATTACTGGAGTAGTTACAGACATTCAAGAGTACACTTAATTAAGAATGGGGAACACACAGCACAACGAGGGAAAATCACATTAATAATCCCCCTACCCTTGTCCCACCCCCAATATCTAACTAAATTGTATTAAAAAGAGCCAGGGGTCATGCTCACCAATAGGAGTTTCTTGACAGTTTGAATCCTGTCAATTAAGCATTTTGGGGTTCGCTCTTTGTGTCCTTTGGGGCCTGCCGTCCCCACGTGGTGCTAGTCTTAGAATCTGCGAAGGTTCTTCAGTTGGGTGGAGTCCACTGATGCGGTTTGGGCGCAGTTGTGGATTTGTCTGGTAAGTACCACTTTTCTTCATTAGAAATAGGGAGAATAAAGTCTTTGTTGGGTACTTTAGCTTGTAGAGTGGAAAACTTCGGGTTTTGTTCTTCCGGTGGTGGTCTGGTCATCGAGTTTTTTTGCAGTTGGGGTTCGGTTGGCGGTCTTCGGTGTCGGCTCGGTCACGGTGGCCTAGATCATTACCTGTGTAGTGGTAATGATCTGAAGGTATGGTTTACCCGGCCCTCTTGTTACCGCGGTGCTCATGGTCGGTCCTTGTGTCGGGCTGCGGTTGCGGTCTTGTTGTCTTCGGTCGAGCCTGCCCCACCGTGCCCCCTCGCCGTGACGTTGTGTGAGCCTTCCTGTTGGCTTCCGAATGAAGATGCAGGGTGGTGTGCCTTCCTTGGTTACCAGTGGGCCTACAGTTATACTGTTTTTGAGTTTGTTATCTGCGCGCCAAATCAGGGTTAGCTCTTTGTCCGATTTTTGGCGGGCTCGTTAAGGTGATTATAGCTATTCACCGTAACTGGTTTTTGGGTGGTTGTCTCATTGCTAAATGGCTTGAATGTCTTGGGTGTTTGTTATGCATAATGTAAATCGGTGTCTTCCTGGCTTGGTAGCTAGTTCAAAATGTAAGTGATTATTTATGCATAGTTTTGATAGGCTTTAGGTTTGTGCAAGATTAAGTCTTTTCCTGAGTTGATTTGTTTAAAGGGAAGAATGCGTGTTCTGTCTCCTCCAGTTGTCTGGTTTTGAAATAACAAATCAAAGCTGTCTCCCACAGGCCCGGGCATGTCAAGTTTTGAGCTTTTGAACTTGACATGCTGTCTACAGGGCCCTGCTTTAGCCTTGCAGTTTTTGCCATAAAGTCCAAAAGCCATTCTCTTCAGGGTTCCCTTATCGATAACTCATCCTACAGGGTCCCTTATTAATAACTTGGGAAATATGGGAATTTTGAGAATCCTACACTCCCCCGTGATGCTGAAACTTGCTTCAAGTATCATACTTACAAAGGTGAGCAAAATTCCTGACCCTCCATAGCCAATCTCCCCCTGTAATTACCTATCTAATATCCCATGACACACACATTCCCCATTCTTTAAGAGTGTAGTGTACATAAGTATGCATAGGCAAAATACAGTTATTTACATACATCCAAGCATGGAGGGGGTCCAACACCCCTGCACCACTTGGTACACTTACATCTTTATTAAAAATAACACGTCAAAGTCTTTATTAAAAATAACAAAACACACTAAAAAAAACAATGTTTATTTCAGAAACACAAAAATAAAAGGTTCAAACAGGTGTATCTCTCTCCACCTTAACATAATGCTTCTTCCAAGTCCTTTGGTTTCAGAATTCTAGTGTTTTGCCTTTTCCCTTGCACTGAGAGCACACTAGGTACAATTCTATTCCCAGCTGGCAAACCACGAGGATGTGGGAAGCCATTCTAACCCATGAAGGGACCCCCATGTTTTTGAAAATGTCCCACCAGGGTGGGACTATGATACCTTGAATCTCTCCCTCTATCTCATTTGTTTTCTGTTCTAAAGTGTAGAAATGCTTTTGTCATATCTCCACAGCTTTTAGTAACTTGGTAAGATGTTCTGGTAGAGGGGGGATTTCATAGCTGAAATGCGCAACATATTTTTGCAGGTTGGTAAAATTTTCTTTTACAGTGAGGTGAACAGTGGAGGGTTCAGGAATGGGGACAATCCGTTCCTGGGCCACTTGAACTTCTGCCTCGGGTTTAAAGCAGAAACTGCTGTCACTTACCGGACACCAGTTATGCTGTCCAAGCTGGTAGTGGGGCGCACTGGTGGTGACACAATATGTCCCACCTCCTAAATACGCTACCTGTGGGGGAACATGGTCTTGTGCCATTACCTCCATGGTACAGTTTATAGGTCTTGCACCAGCAGCTTTAAACCCGCACTGTGGTTTTGAATAGGTGTTCAAGTGCTGGGGACACAGTATTATGTGTGCTCCCCAGCTCCGGCACCACGAGAGGTCAGTACCTGTCATAGCGTGCTCCCATTTTATGACATAAGGTGGGACCGCTGTGAAACGGATGTGTGCACCCCCTTGAATGACTCCAATGTTCTCCATCCTGTATACCGGTGTGGGTCGGGCTGTCCCACCCATGACCGGCATCCTCACTACTATCTCCATGATAGTGTGATTGGAGTGCCCACAATCTACTGGGACAGGGTAGGCCTCAGAAGCTAGCCGGAGTTGGCACGGGCTCAATGAATTCTCAAATGGGTGGAGGGCTGCGAGGTGCTTGTTGCTGATCCAGGAGGGGACTAAACCTTGCTTTAAATCCTCCAGGTTACTCTGGCCCCCGCCTAGCAACCATGCCCCGTACAGTATGCACACCATGTTCTGTGCAGCCTGATCTGAAGCATTCCTGTCCTCTCTTATAAGGGCATTTACAGTTTTTGCGTGCCTCTCCAGCTCAGCAATGATCTCTTTTAAATGGACCGTCATAGCTTGGTCCTCGTGTAGCTCTGAGCCTACTATTGTATTTTCATCCATTAAGATTTTCCATAATTGTGTTTTTAAACCGTTCATCTGTGTCTGCAATTCTATGTCATCCAGGCTGTTTATGACAGGGGATCCCGTGTTATGTGCAGTGAAAACATAATTCCAGGTTCCCCTGCTTTGTCTCCCCGTGTTGCTAAAGTACTCAGTGTGTGTAGTGTACAGTTCGGTTTTGTCTACATTGGCAAAATCGAACTCGTAAAACTTCCTTAACATTTCTCTTAACAGGGCCTGGTGTAGCTATTCTGTCTCCGTGGGGCACCACTCAGGTAAGTGTACCTCTGTAAGGTTTAGAATCACGGAAGCTACCACGTAGTGTACCCCCTGGTATAGCACCTTTTCGGTCGACACTAGTACCAGCCCATTCCCTGGTCCCTTGGTGGTGGCAGGGCACCTCTCTAGGTGTGTCCTTGCTGTCTGGGTCATAGGCAGGGGCTTTTGGGCGCGTGCCACGAGTTCAGTGGCTTTAACTGGGGCTGGGGAGTGTGGGACTATGCAAGTGTGTAGGTGGGAATCCCATTCCACCCCCTTCCCCTTATCCTGCCATGATGCAGAGAAGATGATGGATTTGCTCGTGGGGCAGGCCCTTTGTGACCCCCACATGCAGACATAAATTCCCTGTTGTGACTCCCACCACTTATCCCAGCACACACTAGCTCCCCCTTGGGTCCCTGTGATTGTCCGGTAGGTGTCGTTCCCCAGTCGTTCCCAGTCAGCTGTGCGGTCCCCCATGTCTCTACTCAGCTTCCTGAGCCACCACCCCCTTCCCAGGGGAATCTGTCCTCTGCAGGTCAGGCACACGCGTTTCCCCTCAGTGACCCCGACCCGTGTGGCCACAACCTGTACGCTGGGGCAGGGGAGGGAGGCCTCCCCGTAGGTGAACCCGGTCTGGCTGGAGTACCGGGTGGAGTTAGATCCCAGCCACCCTGGCCATCTTCCCTCATGGGAATAGATAGCGCGCTCCTCCGCGCCTTGTTCGCCGCCCCCAGCAGTCACAACCGGTGCTCTCTCTCCTGAGCACCCATAGATGTGGGAGTCCTCCACGTCACCTCACTTCCCAGTGCTCATTCCTATCAGGGCGAGTAGGAGTATGCCCCCCTTCATTTCAAAATCCCTTCTGTAAAGAGTCACAAGAGCATATAGCCAGGTCCCGAGAAGATTCTCTGGCTTGGGTAAAGCATAGCCGAGTCTTGCGACCTCGACTCAATACAAACACTCTTAAATAATAACACTTAAACTACCAATCACCTTGTTTAAAATTAAACTGAAACACCCAAACTTAACAATCCCAAAATTACATTACAGAAACTATGTACATCCGCCGCCCGTCTCCGGGCGGCCAGACTAATCCCTGTTCGGGCTGCAGCACACTACTCCCTTCGGTGTGGCTGCCTTGTCCTGTCCATTTGGTCCCTCGCAGCCTGCAGCTGCTGGCTGGGAACCTCTGTCTTCAGATTGATCCCTGACTTGAGAGGCTGCCCGTTTAAACTGGGGAGCTGGTGACCACGGTTCCTTCGGCCATGGCGTTTGTAGGGACCTTCTAGGGACTTTGGCTGGTGGGGTTTTTCCTGGCTGGTGGGTCTTTAACACGAGCCACTGCCCCCTCCTGTGCGGTCTGTGAACTTTCCACTACCGCTGGCTGGGGATTTTTATCCTCAGGCTTTACCTCTCCTAAACCTGTGCTGGGGCAGGCAACTCTACCCAGCCTGATGCTGCAGGCTGAGGGTCCCCGCCCTCACATCCCACCTCTCCTAAACCTGTGCTAGGGGCAGGCAACTCTCTGCAGCCTGATGCTGCGGGCTGAGGGTCTCCGCCCCCAGGTCCCACCTCGTCTAAGTCCCAGATGAGTGGGGGAGTGTCCCAAATGGTGGGTGGGATGGCCCTTCCCTTAAAACAGGCCACTGCACCTGCCTGTGCAGTCTGTGAGTTCGCTTCTGCTGCAGACTGAGGATTTCTATCCTCAGACCTTGCCCTAACTGGCTGTTCCCTTCTCTCGGGCTTAAACAATTTACATTGGTTAATGTGGAACCATTTGATGCGCTGAGGCATCTTTATGGCATATACCATGGGGCTTGCCTTGTCTACAATGCTGTAGGGCCCCATGTATAACGGTTCTAGACTTCCTACCCGGTTCCTCACCATAACCTGATCCCTGTAAGATTCACGAAATTTTCATTAAATAATCACGTAGGAAAATAGGGTTAATAAAACAGCTTTATTGACCAAAAGAAGCTTTTACAGAGAAACCTTTGATAAAAGGGCACACAAAATGGCCGCCAGACCTCGTGACCAGCTTCTGGGACCATTTGAATTTCTGTTACTGCAAGCCAGACAGGCTTGTGGATTGAGGGCATTAAAAGCCCGTGAAAACCAGTTTTGGGAAGCCGAAACTCATGGAACTGAGCATACATATTGATTAGATTATAAGTACAGGACAGATTTGGGTGGCAGGATGAGACCCATCAAGAAATGGGCGGACAATTGAACGAACGCTTTAACCCATTACACTGTACAAAGAGAAGCCGTTTAACAGCCATCCAGGGCAATCTCCAGACCGGTCAATATAAAACCAAGTTACGGTAACAAAGCAAAGACATTATCGGCCCAGGAAGGGCAGTTAAGCTATCACCGACTCCCGTTATGAAGACAAAACACCCCTGCAGAGAGTTCTGCCCGCCAAAATTATTACAAAGACAGGACTATGATTTTGCGGGAGATAAGAATGTTCCACAAAAGTATAACTGTGGATTGAGTAAAGTCCATCGGTACTTCTCAGCTTCGGTTCGGAACGTGTTCGGTTCGTGGTTCGGTAAACGGTGTCCAGCGGGGTGTTCAGCCGTGTGTCCCGCGACTTTGGGAGGCTCGGCCCGACAAGGCCCGGCCACGACGAGAAGACGACGAGAAGAATTCGGCTTGGAAGACAGCCCGGCCAAGCAAGGCCCGGCCACGACGGGAAGACGACGAGGGAGGCCCGGGTACTTTTGTCGGGAGATCATCGACGACCCAGGCCGGAGAAGAAGACACTCAGGTCCTGGAGTGTGCATCCAGTTCTTAAAAATCACATCGGTAACGGATCCATCCGTGGCGAACGCTCACCAAGGCTGTATCGGCTGCCTCCATCGCAGGAGACCCAAGAGGAAAACAAGCTGCGCCAGAAGCTTCCAAACCCACGTGACGACGGAAAGCTGTGTCGAAAGGCTGCAAAGCCTTTTTTGCAATTCTTAAAGTGGTGAGCATGATCCCGAGTCCCTCAAATCGAAACTTAGTTAGGTTTAGGGGAGGGGGTTAAGGGTAATTGTAATGTGTTACCCCTTTCACGATGTGCCGTGTGTTCCCCATTTCTATAGAGTTAAGTTTATAGATGTGTGCATGCTTGTAGTTGCTTTAATCTGTGCATATGACATGTATTTTATAATGCTGCAAACTGTTCAATAAAGACATCCATTTCATGCTATTCGACCTGGTCTATTGAGTTTTTCTGCACTACAGCTCCCTGCACCTAAGTCCAAGGTCGAGAACCGTAGTGGCGAGTGGGTCGAACCACTCACGGGTAATTATTGCAAGAAGCCTGGCAGGAGACCAGAGCAAGCAAGAGAAACCCCCTACATCCCCTATCTCCAACTCGTGGTGTGTTCGGGGTTCTAACAGCTATCGGTTACTCCGATGCTGCCTTCCCACGTTCCCAGCCATATGCCCGTGGACCTGTTTAAGATGCTCAAATAGAAACATATAAACATAGAAACATAGAAGATAGGAGCAGGAGTAGGCCACTCGGCCCTTCGAGCCTGCTCCACCATTCAATGAGATCATGGCTGATCATCCAAATTCAGTACCCTGTCCCTGCCTTCTCCCCATATCCCTTGATCCCTTTAGCCTCAAGAAATATATCCAACTCTTTCTTGAATATATTTAATGAACTGGCCTCCACCGCCCTCTGTGGCAGAAAATTTCACAGGTTCACCACTCTCTGGGTGAAGAAATTCCTCCTCATCTCAGCCCTAAATGGCTTACCCCTTATCCTTAGATTATGACCCCTGGTTCTGGACTCCCCAGCCATCAGAAACATCTTTCCTGCATCTAGTCTGTCCAGACCTGACAGAATTTTATAGGTTTCGATGAGATCCCCTCTCAATCTTCTAAACTCCAGTGAGTATAAGCCCAATTGACACAATCTCTCCTCGTACGTCATTCCTGCCATCCCAGGTATCAGCCTGGTGAATCTTCGCTGCACTCCCTCCATGGCAAGAACGTCCTTCCTCAGGTAAGGTGACCAAAACTGCACACAATACTCAAGGTGCGGTCTCACCAAGGCCCTGTACAACTGTAGCAAGACATCCTTGTTCTTGTACTCGAACCCTCTTGCTACGAAGGCCAACATACCATTTGCCTTCTTAACCGCCTGCTGCACCTGCATGCTTACCTTCAGCGACTGCTGCACAAGAACACCCAGGTCTCATTGCACTTCCCCTTCTCCCAATCTATTGCCATTCAAATAATAATCTGCCTTCCTGTTTTTGCCACCAAAGTGGATAACCTCACATTTATCCACATTATAGTGCATTTGCCATGTTTCTGCCCAATCACCCAACCTGCCCAAATCGTACTGGAGTTTCACGACATCCTCCTCACAGCTTACCCTCCCACCCAGCTTTGTGTCATCTGCAAATTTGGAGATATTACATCCAATTCCCTCGTCCAGATCATTAATATATATTGTGAACAGCTGGGGTCCTAGGACCGATCCTTGCGGTACCCCACTAGTCACTGCCTGCCACTCGGAAAACGACCCGTTTATTCCAACTTTTTGCTTTCTGTCTGCCAACCAGTTCTCTATCCAAGTCAATACCTTGCCCCCAATCCCACGTGCCTTAATTTTGCACGCTAATCTCTTATGTGGGACCTTATCGAAAGCCTTCTGAAAGTCCAAATACACCACATTCACTGGTTCTCCCTTATCTATTTTACCAGTTACATCCTCAAAAAATTCCAGTAGATGAGTCAAGCATGATTTACCTTTTGTAAATCCATGTTGACTTTGTCCGATCCTGTCACTGCTTTCCAAGTGCTCTGCTATTACATCTCTTATAATAGACTCTATCATTTTCCCCACTACCGATGTCAGGCTTACCGGTCTATAATTCCCCGCTTTTTCTCGACCACCTTTTTTGAATAGTGGGGTAACATTAGCTACCCTCCAATCCATGGGTACTGTTCCAGAGTCTATCGAGTTCTGGAAGATGACCAGCAATGCATCTACTATTTCTAGGGCCACTTCCTTAACCATAGGTTCCTGGCGAAACTGTCCCGGTTCACCTCCCTGAGCTGAACTTCTGTTAGCACCAGGGCTAGTACATGGGTGGGGGTCCGCATAACTCTGCCAGTCATCAGCTCGTGTGGGGAATACCTTGTGCTTTTTGACTGGCTGGCTCGGATCCCCATCAGGAGCAATGGTAGGACCTCCACCCATTTTCTAGGTGAGTCCACCGTCTCTTTCCTCAGCCTTTCTTTCAAGGTCTTGTTCATCCTCTCCGCAATCCCTGAGGACTGTGGGTTGTGTGCAACGTGCCATTTCCCCTCAATGCCGAGTACCATAAGGGTATTCTGCATGAACTGCCCGGTAAAATGACTCCCTTGGTTGGACTCCACATACTGTGGTAGCCCCCATCGCGAGAACACCTCCCTGACCAGGATCCTGGCTATACCCAGAGCTGTGGCTGTTCGGCAGGGGAAGGCTTCTACCCACTTGGTGAACATGTCCACCAGGACTAGGCAGTACTTATAGCCTCCCTGGGCGGTGGGTAGGGGCCCGATGTAGTCGACCTGTATCGACTGCCTTGGTCCCTCTACCGTCCTGATGTGTCCCATAGGTACCTTCCTTTTGTGGGGGTCAGGGTTGTTAGCAGCACACACCAGATAGCTGGCACAGAACTCATGGACATCTTCCCTGAATCCTGGCCACCATCCCGCCTGTTCCACCCGCTGCCAGGTGGTCTCAGGCTCGGGATGCCCCGCTCCTGGACCCTCATGGGCCAGTTGAAGGAATACCCTCCTGTGCTGCTATGGCACTACCCATTGTTCGCCCCTAAACAGCATGCCTTCCTTCACAGAGAGAGCTGCTGTGCCGTAAGGGCCCTCTACCCTTTTCCCCTCAGCCACTGCACTGAGGACTGCCTTGAGGACGGGGTCTTGGGTTTGGACCATCTTAAGGTCCGGGGTTAAAGCTATCCTGCACTGCCTTGTATCCCATTCCTTCCCCTGACTGCTGCTATAGGGCTGGACCCATATGGGTCCCAGAAAGTGCCTGTACGGGCACCCTCCTTAGCTAGCACGTCAGCCTGCTGGTTGCCCTTACTACGGGGTTCTGTGGCGGAATGGGCTTTCACCTTATGGATGAAAACCTCCCCTTCCTCCCCCACTGCTGCTAAGATGTTCTCCAGCAGGGGTTTCACTGTGAGGGGTCTCCCGTCAGCGGAGGTGTATCCGCGGCGGGACCAAATGGCCAGGTATTCCATACATGAATTGCATGTGAACATGCTGTCCGAGCAAATCGTGTATGGGGTGGGGAAGATTTCGGGGTGTGTAACAACGTACACTACCGCGGACAGTTCAGCCTGCTGGGCGCTCATGGTGCTGGGGTGCTTAATCGCCAGGGCAATGTTTGCCGCTGGGTCATAAACTCCACACCCTGTGAGTCGCTCACCAGCAGATACTGTGCTAGAGCCATCCACATAGATTTCGTGGCCTGTAGGATGTATCCCGGCCCGCAAACCTATGTCTACTTCCCAAACTCCCAAACCCCAAACCTGTTCCAGGATATACCAAGTTAGCTGCGAGCTTTGGCTCGCAGAGCCCTTTTACTTTCAGGTCCATCTGTGAGAGAAGCAGGGTCCAGCGAGCAATGCGGGCACTGCTCACTGTCCCATCCTTGATTCTTCCGTCCAGGAGCATCTGGGTGGGCGTGTGATGGGTGAGGAGGGTGATGGGAGAGGTGCCTGTAAAGATCAGCGATCTTTTCACAGCCCAATGTGTGGCCAAGAGGTGCCTCTCACAATTGGAGTAGATCTTCACCACATCAGTGAGTATCCTGGAGGAGTAGACCACTGGTCTCAGCCGGCCATGCCGCTCTTGGAGCAGCACAGCACTCAGGCTGTCCCCGCTGGCTGCTACCTCCAGGAAGAACTCTTTCCCCCCATCTATGTCCCCTAGAGCTGGTGCGGTCTGCAAGTCTTTCATGAGCCTGACAAACGCTGCCTGGCAACCCTCATCCCAAACCCACTCCACTCCCTTATGTAGGAGTCGGAGCAGAGGGGCTGCTGTGGCTGCATAGTCCTCAATAAAGTCTCTGCAGTGCCTGGTTAGCCCTAGAAAAGATCGCACTCCCGTGACTGTGTTGGTGACTGGTAACTCCTGCACTGCTTCCCTTCTAGCTTTATCTATGGCCCTTTCCCCAGCGCGTATGGTCAGGCCCAGGAATTTCACCTCCTGCTGGCCGATCTGCACTTTCTTTGGGTTCACTTTAAAGCCTTCCTGCCTGAGCAGCTCCAGCAATTCGGCCAGTAGTGGGCCATGCTCCTCTCTCGAATCGGTGAAGTGGAGCAGGTCATCCACGGACTGCACCAACTGTCTGGGCTGGCTGAAGCCCTTTAGACTGTTTGCCATGCACTGGTGGGAAATGCTAGGGCTATTATGGAGGCCCTGAGGCAAACAGTTCCAGGTGTACTGTTGCCCTTTAAAAGTAAAGGCAAACTTGTACTGATCCTCTCTCCTTAAAGGGATGGACCAAAACCCGTTGGAAATATCCAGCACCGTGAAAGTGGTCGCGGATGCTGGGATACTTCCTATCAGGTTGGCAACTGCTGCCACCGTGGGTGCACAGGCTGGGATGTTACTGTTGAGCACTCGATAGTCCACCGTGCCCCTCCAGGAATTGTCCGGCTTTCTAACCGGCCACAGTGGAGAGTTCACGTGGGTGGCTATCGGTCTCAAGACTCCCTGCTGCACTAAGGAGGACATGGCTGCTTCCATGTCTGGCTCCGCTTCCCTGGGGAAGTTATACTGCTTTTGTGGTCGGGCCATAGGGTCCCCATCTACTCTGACATTGAACCCGTTGACCCTCCCACAGTCGTGCTTGTGTGTGGCAAATATGGCTAGGTGGGCTTGCACAAATGCCTGGAACTCCCTTGGGGTATTACTGACCATGAGTTTGAGGTTATAACCCTCTTTAGGCTTCATGGTGCACAGGGTCCCCTTCCCCTGTTTCCCTGGGATGACTACTACTCCGCCTTCCTTTCCTGTACTTGCCCCCCATAGGCAGTGATTCCTTAAATCCACTAGGATCCCATGGCCTACAATAAAGTCGGCTCCCAGGATCCCTTTTCCACCCTCCACTTCCCACTTCATTAGGGTACAGGTCCACTTAGAGCAGAGTGTTCCTAAACGAATGGACAGCGGGATGGAAAATGAGCCGGCCTGTTCTTTACCTGTGAATCCCGACAGACTATATGGGAGCCCGTTAGATAGAGGTGAGGTGGTGGGGTTAGCTGAATGGATCACGGTGCATGATGCTCCCGTGTCTAACAGATAGGTCCCTTTTACCTTTTCTACTTCCATCTCAACGAGGGGTCTCTTCCATAAGTCGTACTGAAGGGAACACAGGTAAACTGGCTCTAGTCAGGGCTGTGGGTTGGATGGGGCGGATGGGGTCAGAGCACCAGTGGTAGCTGCTACCTTCCCTGGGCCAGTCAATAGGGTCCTCATTGCGTCCAAAAATGACTCGACCGTGGCGGGAGTGATTCCTGTGTCTGTCTTTTGGGCTGGGGCTGAGGAATTCTTTCCCTTGTTATCCTTCCAATGATTTTTACACTCCTTCCTCCAGTGTCCATCCTTCCCACACCCGTAACAGTTAAGCTTTGTGCTGGAAGGGTTATTCCCTTCCTGATGCCACTCCTTCCTACCCTGTCCGGGTTTCATTTCATGCACCTTCCCCTTAGGTGGGTGTGCATCGGTTCCCTTACCATTCCGGTAAGCTAGGGTCAATTGTCTGATCACTGTCTGTTCGGTAGTCGGGGGATGCTTTGGGTCAAACCACATTTCTGCCTTGGCCCTGACCTGTGGCAAGCTGTTTGCCACCAGGCAACGAAGCCAGTGGGCCAGCTGATCCTGGTCCAGGTTAGCCCGGTTAGGTGCCCCAGGACAGGCACTCCTATACACCGGCCACAACCTGCCCGCGAAAGCCTACGGGGTTTCCCCTGCGAGCTGAACTGTCTTCTTCACTCGGGTGAAAGGACTTCCCTCATTCATCCCCATGGCCTCAAGAACTTCCTCCCTGAGCTCCCCATACTCGCACTGTCCCTTCTTACACTGGTCAGCGAGGGACTGGAGGAGCTTACTCTCCAGGGAGAATAGTAGCATTTTGGCCTGTTCAGCATCATCGCACTCGTTGATGCTGGCTGCCTGTTCCGCTTCCCTGAAGTGGACCGAGGGGGTCCCCATTTTCTGTGAGTTTTGTTATATGGCTTACCATGGCCCTAAGCTGTTGGGTGCCGTGGGGAACTACGAACTGGTTTTGGAGGGGTCCCTCCTCCCCGTCATCAGTGGGGGGGGCCAAACCTTCGCTGCCGGGCCGGGCACATCGGCCCCGGTCCCAGCCTCTCTTGCGGGGGTTTTTCCACCTCAGCTTCTACCCCTGACTCCACCCCCCCTTGTGGCCAGACCTCGCTGTAACCTGGCGCTACGGGTGGTGGCTGTGGGTCCTCCTGCCCCTCAACTGGGTCGTCCCTTGGCCCTACCCGTGGTGTCTGAACCGTTCTCCCCTCGTTCCCTGTAAAGTCGACCTGGGCTGCACTCGGGCTTATGAGGCACACCATGCCTTTTGCCTTCCTTAGGGCAAGGTTCAGATTCTCTATCTGTTCCTGGCAGGGGCCATGATCTGCATCTTCAAACTGCTGTGCGCTCGCTATCTTATAAACTGCCCGTATGTCTCTTACTTTCTCCTCCTGCTCTCTTACTTGTCTTGCTAGGCGGGCATTCTTTTCCTGCAACCTCAGCTCATTGTTCTTGGCCTCAGTGACCTGACACTGTAAATATTCCTGCCTGATCTTATGCTCCCCCAGTAATTGCACCCTTTCCTGGTTGAGAGCCTGCAATCCTACCAGTAACTTCTCCCCTGCTAGAGCCCTTGCTTGGGCTTCCAGGGCTGACTCCCGTATCTCGGCTGCCTGTGCTTCAACGAGCCTATCCAAAAGCTGGATCTGTTTCTTGAAGCACATCAGCCAGACTGCCTTTTCTATGGACCTTCCCTCCTGTCCACTTAGCTGCAGCATCTACCAGACGCTCAGCCTTTAACAGATTAGTGATCCACTTCTTAGTGATATTCACCTTACTGAAAACATAATTTGAAATCTTCTCTTCCATTAAAGTCTGCTCTTCCAAATCAGTGTCTGCTGTATCGCACCACTGTTGCCAGAGTCCTGCCGTGGTCACCATTCTGTAGGGGGTGTTGTGTTGAGTCAGCTTTGCCCCTGACTGTTTTGAGCAGTTTGAATCACTCCCACACCCCTTGGTTCTAGACTCTGGACTTAGGTACAGGCTGCGATACAAAATTGGAGTAGACAACTGGTTTGGTACAAGAAAACTGTGTTTATTAGAGTCACAATAAAATTATACACGTAGATTACTGGAGTAGTTACAGACATTCAAGAGTACACTTAATTAAGAATGGGGAACACACGGCACAACGAGGGAAAATCACATTAATAATCCCGCTACCCTTGTCCCACCCCCAATATCTAACTAAATTGTACTAAAAAGAGCCAGGGGTCATACTCACCAATAGGGGTTTCTTGACAGTTTGAATCCTGTCAATTAAGCTAGTTGCATTTTGGGGTTCGCTCTTTGTGTCCTTTGGGGCCTGCCGTCCCCACGTGGTGCTAGTCTTAGAATCTGTGAAGGGTCTTCAGTTGGGTGGAGTCCACTGATGCAGTTTGGGTGCGGTTGTGGATTTGTCTGGTAAGTACCCACTTTTTTCATTAGAAATAGGGAGAATAAAGTCTTTGTTGGGTACTTTAGCTTGTAGAGTGGAAAACTTCGGGTTTTGTTCTTCTGGTGGTGGTCTGGTCGTCGAATTTTGTTGCGGTTGGGGTTCGGTTGGCAGTCTTCGGTGTCGGCTCGGTCGCGGTGGCCTAGATCATTACCTGTGTAGTGGTAATGATCTGAAGGTATGGTTTACCTGGCCCTTTTGTTACTGCGGTGCTCATGGTCGGTCCTTGTGTCGGGCTGCGGCCTTGTTGTCTTCGGTCGAGCCTGCCCCGCCGTGCCCCCTCGCCGTGATGTTGCGTGAGCCTTCCTGTTGGCTTCCGAATGAAGATGCAGGGTAGTGTTTCTTCCTTGGTTACCGGTGGGCCTACAATTATACTGTTTTTAAGTTTGTTATCTGCGCATCAAATCAGGGTTAGCTTTTTGTCCGATTTTTGGCGGGCTCGTTAAGGTGATTATAGCTATTCACCTTAACTGGTTTTTGGGCTGTTGTCTCATTGCTAAATGGCTTGAATGTCTTGGGTGTTTGTTATGCATAATGTAAATCGGTGTCTTCCTGGCTTGGTAGCTAGTTCGAACTGTAAGCGATTATTTATGCATAGTTTTGATAGGCTTTAGGTTTGTGCAAGATTAAGTCTTTTCCTGAGTTGATTTGTTTAAAGGGAAGAATGCGTGTTCTGTCTCCTCCAGTTGTCTGGTTTTGAAATAACAAATCAAAGCTGTCTCCCACAGGCCCGGGTGTAATATATATACCTTTAAGTGGGGAACTATCTTTTACAGCTCATGTATACTGCAGTACCGGCAGTGACCACACCTGTATATAGACCTGAGTAGTAATCTGTACAGATTAGTTGCAGTGTGAGCCACGTTGAGTAAACACCTGTTGTACCGTTCTCCGCAGTCTGTGTCTTACTATACACGGACACTACATTGGCGACGAGGCAGGTTAGAACCTACCTACAACTCTGCATCACCTCCCGGAGATTTGTTCCTGGAGATCAGTGGATTGGAGGTCAAGGCCTGAGGTTCTTACTCCCTGTGGGGACAGGAGCAGGGACTGCAGGGAGGATGAGCAACCTGGCCACAGCACCGTGGAACGGGGGCCATTCAAGAGGGATGAGTAAATAGAAATGTTGTAGTGGTTGGGGATAGTATTATTAGAGGGATAGATGGAGTTCTCTGCATCCGAGAGCGAGAGTCCCGAAGGCTGTGTTGGCTACCCGGTGCCAGGGTTGAGGACATCTCCTCTGGGCTGGAAAGAAACTTGCAGTGGGAGGGGGTGGATCCAGTTGTCGTGGTCCATGTTGGTACAAACGACGTAGATAGGACTAGGAAGCCGGTTCTGTTAAAGGAGTATGAGCAGCTAGGGGTCAAATTAAAAAACAGAACCTCAAGGGTAATAATCTCTGGATTATTACCTGAGCCACGAGCGAATTTGGATAGGACAAATAAAATTAGAGAGTTAAATGCGTGGCTCAAAGACTGGTGTGGGAGAAATGGGTTTTGCTTCCTGGGACACTGGCACCAGTACTGGGGCAGGAGGGAGCTGTTCTGTTGGGACGGGCTTCACTTGGCCAGTGCTGGGACTAGAGTCCTGGCGGATCATATAACTAGGGCTGTAGAGAAGGCTTTAAACTAACTAGTGGGGGGGGGAGGTTCCTAGAGAGCAAATAATAAAAATGACAAAAGAGAAGGTCATATACTTAGGTAGCAGTGGGGAAATTAAAAACCAGAGCATGTCAGGAAGGGGCAGAAGGTATGGAGTAAAAGGTAAAGTAATAAAAAGGGCAAAAGCAGGAACTAAGTGTCACAAAACATATTTGAAAGTTCTCTATCTGAATGCACGTAGCATTCATAACAAAATAGACGAGTTAATGGCACAAATAACTACATATGGGTATGATCTTGTGGCCATTACAGAAACATGGCTGCAGGGTGACAATGCCTGGGAATTAAACATACCAGGTTATTTAACGATCAGGAAAGACAGGCAGGAAGGAAGGGGAGGTGGGGTGGCTATGTTAATAAAGGAAGGAATCACTGTAATACAGAGAAATGATATTGGGTCAAAAGATCAGGATAATGAAACAGTTTGGGTGGAGGTAAGGAATAATAAGGGGAAAAAAACACTAGTGGGCGTAGTCTATAGGCCTCCGAACAGTTGCAACCCTGTTGGACAGAGTATCAATCAGGAAATAGTTGAAGCTTGTAATAAGGGAACATCTATAATTATGGGGGATTTTAACTATCATATTAATTGGACAAATCAAATTGGGCAGGGCTGCCTTGAGGATGAGTTCATTGAGTGTATTAGGGATGGGTTTCTTGAGCAGTATGTAACTGAACCGACCAGGGGGCAAGCAACCTTAGATCTGGTCCTGTGTAACGAGACAGGATTAATTAAAAATGTCCTAGTAAAGGATCCTCTTGGAATGAGTGACCATAACATGGTTGAATACCATATTCAATTAGAGGGTGAGAAGGTTGGATCTCAAACAAGCGTGCTAAGCTTGAATAAAGGAGACTATGAAGGTATGAGAGCGGAATTGAGTAGAGTGGATTGGGAAAATAGATTAAAGGGTAAGAGGATACATGATCAGTGGTGTACATTTAAGGAGTTATTTTACAACTTCCAAAAAATATATATTTCACTGAGAAGAAAAGGGTATAAAAGAAAAGACAGCCATCCGTGGCTAAGTAAAGAAATTAAGGATAGTATTTGACTAAAAACAAGGGCAGATAAGGTAGCCAAACCTAGTGGGAGGATAGAGGATTGGGAAAACTTTAAAAGACAGCAAAAAATAACAAAAAGATTGATTAAGAAAGGGAAGATAGATTATGAAAGTAAATTAGCCAAAAATATAAAAACAGATAGTAAGAGTTTTTGTAGTTATATAAAAAGAAAAAGGGTGGCTAAAGTAAATGTTGGCCCCTTAGAGGATGAGACCAGGAAATTAATAGTGGGAAATATGGAGATGGCAAAAACACTAAATGAATATTTTGTATCAGTCTTTACAGTAGAGGACACTAAGAATATCCCAACACTGGGCAAACAGGGGGCTATAGGGGGGGGAGGAGCTAAACACGATCAAAATCACTAAGGAAGTGGTACTCGGTAAAATAATGGGACTCAAGGCAGATAAATCACCTGGACCTGATGGCTTACATCCTAGAGTCTCGAGGGAAGTGGCGGTAGGGATTCTGGATGCATTGGTAATAATTTTCCAAAACTCCCTGGATTCAGCAAATGTCCCGGCAGACTGGAAAACTGCTAATGTAACACCCTTATTTAAAAAGGGCAGTAGACAGAAGGCTGGAAACTATAGACCGGTTAGCCTAACATCTGTGGTCGGTAAAATTTTGGAGTCCATTATTAAGGAGACAGTAACAGGACATTTGGATAATCATAATTTAATAGGACAAAGTCAGCATGGTTTTATGAAGGGGAAGTCATGTTTGACAAATTTGCTGGAGTTCTTTGAGGAAGTAACATATAGGGTGGATAAAGGGCAACCAGTTGACGTAGTGTATTTAGACTTCCAAAAGGCATTTGACAAGGTGCCACACAAAAGATTATTGCTTAAGATAAAAAATCACGGGATTGGGGGTAATATTCTGGCATGGATAGAGGATTGGCTATCTAACAGAAGGCAGAGAGTTGGGATAAATGGTTCATTCTCAGACTGGCAATCAGTAACTAGTGGTGTTCCGCAGGGGTCAGTGCTGGGTCCCCAACTCTTTACAATCTATATTAACGATTTGGAGGAGGGGACCGAGTGTAACATATCAAAGTTTGCAGATGATACTAAGATGGGAGGGAAAGTAGTGAGTGAGGAGGACATAAAAAACCTGCAAGGGGACATAGACAGGCTAAGTAAGTGGGCAGAGATTTGGCAGATGGAATACAATACTGGAAAGTGTGAGGTTATGCACTTTGGCAGGAAAAATCGTCGAGCAAGTTATTATCTTAATGGCAAGAAACTGGAAAGTACTGAAGTACAAAGGGATCTGGGGGCCCTGGTGCACGAAACTCAAAAGGTTAGTATGCAGGTGCAGCAAGTGATTAAGAAGGCGAATGGAATGTTGGCTTTCATTGCTAGGGGGATAGAATATAAAAATAGGGAGGTATTGCTTCAGTTGTACAAGGTATTGGTGAGACCGCACCTGGAATACTGCATACAGTTTTGGTGTCCATACTTAAGAAAAGACATACTTGCTCTCGAGTCAGTACAAAGAAGGTTCACTCGGTTAATCCCGGGGATGAGGGGATAGACATATGAGGAGAGGTTGAGTAGATTGGGACTCTACTCATTGGAGTTCAGAAGAATGAGAGGCGATCTTATTGAAACATATAAGATTGTGAAGGGGTTGGATCGGGTGGATGCGGGGAGGATGTTCCCGATGATGGGTGAAACTAGAACTAGGGGGCATAGCCTTAGAATAAGGGGCTGCTCTTTCAAAACTGAGATGAGGAGGAACTACTTCACTCAGAGGGTGGTAGGTCCATGGAATATGCTGCCCCCAAAAGCTGTAGAAGCTACATCATTACATAAATTTAAAACAGAAATAGACAGTTTCCTAGAAGTAAAGGGAATTAAGGGTTACGGGGAGCGGCAGGAATTTGGACATGAGTCTAGGTTCAGATCGGACATGGCCCTGTGGGTAGCGGAGCGGGCCCAGGGGCCGTGTAGCCTGATCCTGCTCCTATTTCGTGTGTCTAATTCTGTTAGATTCAGGAGATGGTTCTGTGATAGTAGATTGGCAGTTAGGATCAGATCAGCCATGATCTTATTGAATGGCGGAGCAGGCTCGAGGGGCCGATTGGCCTTCTCCTGCCCCTATTTCTTATGTTCTTATGAGACTCGGGCGTCGACCTCGGGCAACTGCCCAGTCATCCAGCAGAGACTCGAGAATTGCGGGGGAGGCTGTCGAGAACCAGGCTTGGCTTTCCAGTCAAGGTGGTCCAGTGAAACGGGCTGCCAACAGGTAGTGCGCAGACCGTTCCTGGACAGCGGTGGGCCAGAGCCCGACCAAGAGGCACAGCAAAGGGCCGAGCAGCATCGATGGGGGAGAGAGAGAGATGGCAGAGCGCACAGGGCGCAGCCGGTGTTCAGGGGCCGAGCAGCATCGGAGAGAGGGAGAGAGAGACGCACAGAAACACGCAGGGCGCTGCCATTGCCACGAGAACCGCCGGGAGCGGCGTCGGCAGCAGTGGGGGAGGAAGGAAAGCACGGGAGATGCTATTTTAAGCCATTGGGAGACGCCATTTTAAACCACACCCAAAATGCCGAAGAGTGGCAGTATCACCGCATTTGACAATAAAGTCGAAGATTGGACTACATATGTCGAACGAATTGAGGTGTACTGCAAGGAAAATGGGGTGTCAGATGACAAGAAAGCGTCGGTATTGTTAAATTTAATGGGTGCAAAGACGTATGGGTTATTACGAAATCTAGTAAACCCAACAAAGCCAATGGAAAAGAGTTTTGAAGACATAGTAACGATACTAAAGGAACATTTAAACCCCACACCGCTGCTGATAGCAGAAAGATTCAAGTTTCACAAACGGAACCAGCATAAGGATGAAAGCAATGCTGATTATTTAACAGAACTGCGCAAACCATCGAAACACTGCCAGTTTGGAGCGGGACTGGCAGATACCTTAAGGGACAAGTTTGTGTGTGGGCTTCAAAGTGAAGGAACCCAGAAACGGCTTTTACCTGAAAAGGACCTTACGCTGGAAAAGGCTTTCAGCATTGCGGTATCATATGAAGCAGCAGCACGGGGCGCTGCAGAGATACAACAGAGACCGCAAGAATATGGCACAAACAAAATGTCATATGGAACAGAGAAGTGGTATCGCTGCGGCAGAACAACACACGACCAGAATGATTGCTGGTTCAAAGACAAAGTGTGCAGACAGTGTGAAATAGTAGGACACATAGCACGGGTCTGCAGGTCGGGAAAGAAAACCAGCAATAAGAAACCGACCAAAGGAAAGTACAAGAAGGTACATAAGATAACGAAGAATAGTTCAGATGAACAAAAGAGTGATAACGACTCCGAAAGCAGGGGAGCTGAGTTGTCTGAAACTACATAATGTGATCACAACGGAGGATCACCGAACCATTTGGGTTACTCTCAAGATAGCAGGAGTCCAGGTAAAGATGGAATTGGACACAGGATCAGCCCTAACAGTCATCAACCGACGGGACTACAAGTGGCTATTCTCACACATACCCTTGAGAGACACAAAAATTATTTTGAAGACGTACACGCGGCAAAAAGTCCACCCCAAAGGAAAAATAAGGGTGACCGTTATATATAACGGTAAGGAAACATCAAAACTAGACCTGTATGTATTGCAAGATGGAGGACCACCATTACTGGGACGTGAGTGGATCCGGAAAATACAACTGGATTGGCATTCCATACAGGCACTGACTGTGGCTGACAAAAAGGATGACGACGTCACACCTGGGCGACTGTCAAAGATCCTAACTGACGCGAAAGAAGTGTTCCAGCAAGGACTCAGAACACTAAAAGGCATGACAGCGACGAATAAAATTGAAGAAAACGCAAGCCCAAAATTTTTTAATGCCAGACCGGTACCTTATGCGATCCGCCCAGCCGTCGAAGCAGAGCTGGAGAGTCTGGAGCGTTCAGGTGTACTGTCCAAGGTAGACTGGAGTGAGTGGGCTACACCCATCATCCCTGTGATGAAAAAGTCATTGAGCAGCACGTCTGGGGAACCAAGGAAGGTTCGCATCTGTGGGGACTTTAAGGTAACAGTGAACCCGATCCTTCACACCGTACAATATCCACTTCCGCGGATTGAAGATATTTTCGCCTCGCTATCTGGAGGGAAACGCTTCACTAAGATTGATCTGGCCCAGGCGTATCTGCAAATGGAGGTAGAAGAAGCATTAAAAAAATACCTCACAATCAACACCGATAAAGGTCTCTACCAATACAACCGGCTGGTATTCGGGGCAGCATCAGCTCCGGTTATTTGGCAGAGGGCAATGGAACAAGTCCTGCAAGGGATCCCAGGGACCCAGTGTTATTTGGACGACATCCTGGTCACGGGCGAAAATGACAGTGATCACCTTGCCAACCTGGAGCAGGTGCTCACTAGATTGCAGGAATATGGGCTCCGAGCTAACCGCCCCAAATGTGAGTTTTTTAGAAAACAAATCTCGTATTGTGGCCACGTTATCGATAAAGAGGGGTTTCATAAGTCCCCAGAGAAGATTGAGGCAGTGGTCAAGGCTCCAGCACCGGAAAATGTGTCACAACTGAGGTCGTTCCTCGGGCTGGTAAACTACTAGCATAAGTTCTTGTCAAATTTGTCTACAATACTACACCCACTGAACACCCTACTGCAAACTGGGGTGCCATGGAAGTGGAGTGACGAATGTAGACGAGCTTTCCAGAAGAGCAAGACACTAATCACATCGAAAGAGGTATTGGCCCATTACAACCCAGCATTACCAATTCGGTTGGCATGTGATGCGTCACCCTACGGCATTGGAGCGGTGCTGTCGCACAAATTCTCGGACGGCTCAGAGAGGCCAATAGCCTTTGCGTCACGATCGCTAACCTCAGCCGAGCTTAACTACGCCCAGAATGACAAGGAGGCCCTCAGCCTAGTGTGGGGAGTGAAAAAGTTCAATCACTATCTGCACGGGCAGAAATTCACCTTGCTGACTGATCACCAGCCTCTTGTCTCCATTTTTAATCCAAAAAAGGGCGTTCCAGTGATGACTGCGCAACGACTACAGAGATGGTCACTTTTTCTAGGGGCGTACCACTATGCGATTGAATATAAGGGCACGAAACAGCATGGAAATGCTGATGGGCTATCACGCCTGCCACTGCCTACTGCGGAGGAAGCACCAGCAGTGGATCCTGTCGAAATATTCCATTCGACTATAGTTGAATACCTACCGGTAACTAACGCTTGTATCGAAAAGGAAACCCGAAATGACCCGACACTGTCTCGGGTATATGATTTGACGGTGAAGGGATGGCCAGCACATGGCGACTCACTGTTGCCAGCATTCTCGACAAGGAGAGAACAGCTGTCAGTGTGCCGGGGGACCTTGATGTGTGGATCCCGAGTGGTAATTCCACCCAAGTTAAGGGATAGCGTGCTCAATGAGCTTCATGAGGGTCATCTGGGAGGGGTATAAATGAAAAGCCTAGCCTGGGCTTATGTGTGGTGGCCGGGAATCGATAAACAATTCGAGGACCTGACCAAGAGCTGCTCAGGATGCCAGAAAGTCCAAAATGCACCACCACAGGCCCCTCTACACCCATGGGAGTGGCCCTCATCTCCATGGCAACGGGTGCATATTGATTTTGCTGGTCCATTCATGGACTCAATGTTTTTAATAGCCGTGGATGCGCACTCGAAATGGCCTGAGGTCATAGAATGTCCTCCACTACCACGGAGAAAACTATTGCAGTCCTACGGACCATTTTTGCCAGGAATGGCTTGCCAGAACAGATTTGCTCCGACAACGGACCACAGTTTGTGTCCAAAGAGTTCCGGAGGTTCTTGAAAAAGAATGGGGTAAGGCATTACACATCCGCCCCGTATCATCCAGCCACAAATGGATTGGCTGAGAGGTTTGTACAAACCTTTAAGAAGGCAATAAAGGCTATGTACAATGACAACATTCCGCTGCAGCACAAGGTGGACAATTTCCTGTTCGCCTACCGGAATGCGACACATGCAGTCACCAACCAGGCCCCAGCCATGACGTTCTTTAACCGAAGGTTAAGATCTCGCCTGGACTTGCTCAGACCAAACATACGAAGAGATGTTGAGAGTAAGCAATTCCAGCACATCCATGAGAAGCCAACAAGGAGCTTCAATGTAGGGCAACCAGTCTTGGCCCGCGACTACCAAACAGAAAAATGGCAGCCAGGAACGATATGCACACGGCAGGGCCCACTAATGTACACAGTGGACGTTGGGGAGAGCATCGTGAGACGCCATGCTGACCAGATCCTAGAGTCACAGGAACAAGTCAACCCCATGCCTCGCCCATACGTACCTGGTGATGAACCCGACGTACAGGTCGCATCTACCCCAGAAACAGTAGCATCGGAAGCTGATGAACCAACCGACGACAGGGGGCCAGAATCGCCTCTGCACCAAGAGCAAGACACTCGGGAAAGGCGCTATCCAGAAAGGATCAGGAAGCCTCCCCAAAGACTGAATATATAAATAGACTATTTTCAGCTAATGTTGCATGTTAAAAGTGTTAATTGTAATTAGTTTGATATTTAATTGTTAAATGAGTGTTATGGTACTGTTAATCTAAAAGGGGAGGAATTGTAATGTATATACCTTTAAGTGGGGAACTATCTTTTACAGCTCATGTATATTGCAGTACCGGCAGTGACCACACCTGTATATAGCCCTGAGTAGTAATCTGTACAGATCAGTTGCAGTGTGAGCCATGTTGAGTAAACACCTGTTGTACCGTTCTCCGCAGTCTGTGTCTTACTATACACGGACACTACACCGGGCATGTCAAGTTTTGAGTTTTTGAACTTGACGTGCTGTCTGCAGGGCCCTGCTTTAACTTTGCAGTTTTTGCCATAAAGTCCAAAAGCCATGCTGTTCAGGGTTCCCTTATCGATAACTCGTCCTACTGGGTCCCTTATTAATAGCTTGGGAAATGTGGGAATTTTGAGAATCCTACAGTTCTCAGTGGGTTTGCAACCTGCCATCAATCATCTTGAATTTAACTCTAGACCCGCCTCCAAACCCGCCCTCTGAGCGCTGGCAAAATCGCGGCCTCTATGTCGTTATTTCGAACAAGAGCAGGGGGCACATTTATCTCCCCGATGACCTGGCCAATATTTATCTTTCAATCAACATCACTAAAAAGAGATTATCTGATCATTTTCTCATTGCTGTTTGAGGGAGCTTGCTGTGCATAAATTGGCTGCCACGTTTCCTACATTACAACAGATTACCCTTCAAAAGTACATCAGAGGCTGTAAAGCGCTTTGGGGCATTCTAGCGTCATGAAAGGCGCTATAGAAATGTTAGTCTTTCTTTTTTTGTTATTTGGCTACTCCCCCATGCAAAAGACCAGCTAATGTGAGTTTTCTGCATTTACACCAGTAATGCATAAGCTTAGATTTACCCCAAAAATGTTAGGTGCAGCAGGACCCAAAGTCACCTGATATCAGTGTAACTGGAGGAGCTACTGCATTTCTCAGGTCTGAAGGTTTAATTTTTTCTTTAGAAAAGTGACACTTTTATAACAATGCTTACTTGTTCAAAAATACCATTTTAATTCTTTTCATATAAACAATGTTCACTCTTAAATAAAAATTGCAGTGTCTGCCCTAGAGAATTAAATATTTTTTCAAGTTCCCTTGCAGTGCAACATCAGCATATTTAATGCACATTTAACCTGAATACATAAATTGTAAAATGTACAGCATTCTCCATAGTACGATATTAGTGCACGTGTCATTTCAAAAGAACTGCAGTCATAATGTTTCATTCAGCCACTTATGTTTTGTAAATACCTAAAACACAAGTGGAGAGTTCTTGCAATCGCTTACTTCTTTATTATTATGTGATTTGCTGAAATAGAGATTGCTGCATTGGGTAGGAGAGATTTTGCAAGTACCCTATCAAAATAAATAAATACCGCTTCAATTCAGAAATACAATTATAAAGGTGGTTGCATGAAACCATCAGATCCAGATGTAGCTATTATTCAAATCTGGTTTCCTAAAAATTCACATTTGGGCTTCCTGAATTATCTGCACTCATCAAGGACTGACATAGTGAAGAATAAAGGGGGAGAAATTCAGTATCGCCCCGTTTCGGACACTAACTTTTGAAATCTGGGAAACTTAGCGCCAGATGCTAATGATTCCCAGCTTTTTCAAAATTTATTGTTTGCGCTCCAGGAAGGAAATGCAGCGCTGCCGCGATCCGAGGCTCCTTCCCTCCTTCCCTTAAAGGGAAGGGCCATCGCTGCAGGCTCTGCATTGGGACCAGTTAGCTGGTCCCCAATGGTGGCCGTGATCCAGCCCGATCAGCCCCATGCACTGCAGCCAGGAGCAATCGAAAAAAATCACTTACAACGTTGTAACAATTTTTCTCTTGCCTGCGCCAGCATCCCTTTTTATTTGCGCCTCCAAAGCTCTCGGCCTCCCGAACAACGCCACCTGCTGCTGTCAGTGTTGTCGCCCGGCGACACTGTAGGTGGCGGAACCGAAGTTCGGGTCAGGGGCGATGCGCACGGCAATGGCATCACGATCTCCAGGCGCAGGAGATCGTGGCGCTAGTGCTTATTGCCGCCGCAAACCTCCACGTCAATTTTGCGGGCATCGGTACTGTTGTCGCGCCCAGGTGCAAAGCCGGTAGCGCCCCGTTAGCACCCCCGGAGGCACTAACGAGAGGCGCTAAGGTGCCAAATTTCTCCCCCAAAGTTTTATTTATTAGCAAGTTGATTATTTAAAGAAATATACAATGAAGTAAAATTGTTAGCATACAGGCGTATAGATTTGAGCAACTGTATTTGGACATGACTAAAACAGCAATTAATTTGAGCCACTGACCAGTCGTTTGGAATATGGAAATTAGAAAGCAAGATAATACTGCTAAATTTGCATTTGTTTTATGCGGGTTTTTAGGTTCCAGCGTAGGCAAATGAGCTCCGCGGGAATTTTGGGCATTTGCTCCCATCGGCAAGATTGGCGCAGAAACCAGTGTAAATTTCAATGTAATTTCTGCGTAAGTGTGGTCCAGGAAATTCCAGGCCATAAAATTCTGTCTACTGGATTTTCACTATCAGATTTCGAAGGTTAGTGCTGTGCATTATACTTGGTGGTAAGTAGGTATTTTAAAATGGTATCTTAGGAGCTATTGATGATTTTGGGGAGTTTTGTGGGGTCAGAGGAAGCTTGTAGACTCGCTGCTAACGCACACCTACACAGGAAACGTTTAGGATGGCTTGTTTAGGCAACCAAAATATTTGCCTGAAAAGATAAAAGGCCTATTTATCTTATTTGACAAAAGTGTTTTAATACAAATGGTAAAATATTGTTCAAATTATTGGTCACCCCACAGCGTAAGAATGAGTAGGCAGCGAGGGAATGGTTGACCGTCAGACCGACACGGAGGACCAGGCAGGTAGTGCAGGAGTTCCCTGAGTGCATCTCACTCTCCAACCACTATACTGAATACTTGCGAGGGCTATGGTTCATCTAGGGAGTACAGCCAGAGCCAAATCCACGGCACCACAGATGGCTCAGCTGTATAGGGGTGGGGTGGGGGGGGGCGCAGTGAGGGAGGCGGGGAGGAGGAAGATCAGGAAGGCAATAGTGGTAGGGGATTTGATAGTTCGGGGAACAGGCAGGCGTTTCTGCGGCCTGTAGGGGGTGGTGTGTGCCCAGTCAGCTCTGCCCCTGACTGTCTCTGAGTGGTTCGAATCGTTCCCACACCCCTGGGTTCTAGACACCGGACTTAGGTACAGGCGGCGATACAGAAATAGAGTCGACAACTGGTTTGGTACAAGAAAACCATAATTTATTAAAGGCACAATAAAGTCACAACATTAAGAATTTCTAGAATAATTACAGGCATATAAAATTACACTGATTTGGGAATGGGGAACACACGGCACATTGAGGGAACAAACAGATTAAAAATCCCCCTACCCTTATCCCACCCCCAATACCTAACTAGATTAAGTTCAATTCAATTCAATTTTATTTGTCACATGTAACCAGTACAAGTATAATTACCATGGAATGCTTACTCCCCGTAGGGACACGTCAGCTATTCATACAGCACCATGGGGGTTATGAGGGGCCAGGGATTTATGCTCACCAATGGGGTTTCCTTGACAGTTCGAATCCTGTCGATTAAGCCGGTTGTGGTTTTATGGTTCGCTCTTGTTGTCCTTTGGGGCCTGCCGTTGTCACGTGGTTCCAGGGCGCGGCGGTGGAGTCGTTTGTGTAAAATACCCTCCTTTTTCTCCGTTAGAGATATGGTGTAAAGTCTTTGTTGGGTACTTTACTTTGCAGAAATGGTTGTTCTTCTGGTGGTGGTTTGGTCGCCGGCGGTTTTGCTGCGGTTGGGGTTCGGTTGGCGGTTTATATTGTTAGCTGATTTTCCTGCCCATGCTTCAAACGCCAGCTTATAACTAGGCCGGGGTGTGTGCCCGCTCATCCCCAATGTTCCTTTTTTGCTGCCCTTCTCTGCTTTATCGGTTTTGCTGTTCGTCTCATCTCGCCTGCCCGTTTGCGGCCCTGTGTGTCCTGTGTGTCCTGTGTGTGTTCGAATTCGGGTCCCGTTCTCCTCCCGCGTTTGGCCCCCGGTGTTGTAATGGGTGTCCTCGGTGTCGAGCAGCGCGGGGAGGGAGGAGAGGACGAAGAGAGTCAGCGAAGAGGCACGAGGCAAGAGAGAGACCTTGGCTACTGGTGGGCCTACAATTATATTCGGTTCTTCACCCCTTATCTGCACGCCAAATCAGGTCAGTTCTTTGTCTAATTTTTGGCGGGCTCATCTAAAGTGATTACAGTCATTCACTTTAATGGCTACTGGGGTGGTTGTCTCCTTGTTTAATGGCTTCGATATCCTGGCTGTTTGTTATTTATGAAATTTAATTGTCTTTTCCTGGTTTTGGCAGCTGCTGTGAGCTATTACCGATTATTTATGCAAAAAGTTAATGGCCTCAAGATTAGGTCCATCCTGATTTGATCTGTTCCAAGATGAAGAATGCATATTCTGTGTTTACCTAGCTGTCTGGCTTTAGAAAAGGGCAAAGTCCTTCACAGATTCATGCATGTTAGGTTTCGTTTCAGGATTTGAATGGGCCTGCCTTTTGCAGGGCCTTGCTTTTAAAATCCTGTAGGCATTGGTCACGAGGTTTCAGAAGCCATTTTGGGTACCCTTTTTAATAACTTGTCCATACAGGGTCCCTTTATCCATAACTTTCGGGGAATGTGGGAATTTTGAGAACCCTACAGTCCTCCCGTTGATACTAAACTCGCTTTAAGTATCATCCTGACAAGGTGAGCAAATTTCCTGACCCTCCATAGTCAATCTTCCCCTGTAATTACCTATCTATGATCCCATGACACATGCATTTCCCATTCTGTAAAAATGTAGTATACATAAGCATACATAGACAGAATACAGGCGTTTACTCATATCCAAGCATGGAGGGGTCCAACACCCCTGCACCACTTGGTACACACACATCTTTATTAAAAATAACAAATCGAAAGTCTTTGTTAAAAATAACAAAAAACACAAAAAAAACGATCTTTATTCAGAAAACACATGAAAAATTCAAACAGGTGTATCTCCCTCCACCTTAACATAATGTTCCTTCCAGGCCCTTTGGTTTCAGAATTCTAGTATTTGGCCTTTTCCCTTGCACTGAGTGCACACTAGGTACAATACTATTCCCAGCTGGCAAACCACGAGGATGTGGGAATCCAGTCTAATCCATGAAGGGACCTCTATGTTTTCAAAAATGCCCCACCAGTGTGGAACCACAACATCCAATATTTTGGCCCCTATCTCTACCGTCTTCTGCTCCAGAGTGTAGAAATGTTTCTGTGAGACTATTACTGCTTTTAGTATTTTGGTAAGATGTTCTGGGAGAGGGGGAATTTCGTAGCCGAAATGTGCCACATACTTTTGTAGGTTGGTGAAATTCTCTTTTACAGTGAGGTGAACAGTGGAGGGTTCAGGCATGGGGACAATTCGTTCCTGGGCCACTTGAACTTCTGCCTCGGGTTTAAAGCAGAAACTGCTGTCACTTACCGGACACCAGCTATGCTGTCCATGCTGGTAGTGGGGCGCACCTGTGGTGACACAATATGTCCTACCTCCTATATATGCTACCTGTGGGGGAACATGGTCTTGTGCCATTACCTCCATGGTACAGTTTATAGGTTTTGCGCCAGCAGCTTTAAACCTGCACTGCAGTTTTGAATAGGCAATCAAGTGCTGGGGACACAGTATTATGTGCGCTCCCCGGCTCTGGCACCCCGAGAGGTTAGTACCTGCCATAGCGTGCTCCCACTTTATGATATAAGGTGGGACCGCTATAAAATGGATGTGTGCACCCCCTTGAATGACTCCAATGTTCTCTACCCTGTATACCAGTGCGGGTCGGGCTGTCCCACCCATGACCGGCATCCTTACTACTATACCCATGATAGTATGATTAGAGCGTCCACAATCTACTGGGACTGGGTAGGCCTCAGAAGCTAGCCGGAGTTGACACTGGCTTAATGCATTCTCAAATGGAAGGAGGGCTGCAAGGTGCTTGTTGCTGATCCAGGAGGGGGCTAAGCCCTGTTTTAAATCCTCCAGGTTACTGCAGCCCTCGCCTAGCAACCATGCCCCATACAGTATGCACACCTCGTTCTGTGCAGCCTGATCTGAAGCATTTCTGTCCTCTCTTATGAGGGCATTTACAGTCTTTGCATGTCTCTCCAGCTCAGCTATTATCTCCTTTAAATGGACCGTCATGGCCTGGTCCTCATGTAACTCTGAGCCTACTACCTTATTCTCATCCATTAAGATTTTTCTCAATTGTGTTTTTAAACCGTTTATCTGTGTCTGCAATTCTATGTCATCCAGGCTGTTGATGACAGAGGATCCTGTGTTAAACGCTGTGAAAACATCATTCCAGGCTCCCCTTCTTTGTCTCCCTATATTACCAAAATACTCATGGTGTGTGGTGTACAGTTCTGTTTTGTCTACATTGGCAAAATCGAACTCGTAGAATTTCCTAAACATCTCTTTGAACAGGACCTGGTATAGCTATTTTGTCTCTTTGGGGCACCACTCCGGTAAGTGTACCTCGGTGAGGTTCAAAATCACGGAGGCTACCGCGTAGTGTACCCCCTGGTATAGTACCTGATCCGTCGGCACTAGTACCAGCCCATTCCCTGGTCCCTTGGTGGTGGCAGGGCACCCCTCTCTGTGTGTCCTTGCTGCCTGGGTTGTGGGCAGGGGCTTTCGGGGGCGGGTCACAAGTTCAGTGGCATTCAGGCTGGAATCCCACTCCACCCCCTCCCCGGCATCTTGCCATTGCCGGTGGAAAATGATGGATATGCCTGTGGGGCAGAGCTTCTCTGACCCCACATACAGACATAAATCCCCTGATACGGTTCCCACCACTTGTCCCAGCACACACTCAATCCCCCGTGAGTCCCTGTAATCGTCCGATGGGTGTTGTTCCCCAATCGTTCCCACTCGACTGCGGGGTTTCCCATATCCTTGCTCAGTTTTCTGAGCCACCACCACCTATCCAAAGGAATCTGTCCCTTGCATGTTAAATATACACGTTTCCCTACAGTGACGCTGACCCTTGTGGCAACGACCTATACCCTGGGGCACAGGAGGGAGGCCTCCCCGTACGTGAACCCGGTCTGGCTGGAGTGCTGAGTCAATTGGACCCCAGCCACCCTGGCCACCTTCCCTCGTGGAAGTAGATGGCGAGCTCCTCCACATCCCATTCGCCACTTCCATCGGTAACTATAAGTGCTCTCTCTCCTGAGCACCCATAGACGTGGGAGCCCTCCACGTCACCTCGCTTTCCAATGCTCATTCCTATCAGGGCGAGTTGTACGTCCCCCTTCATCCTGAAATCCTCTCGTGCAAAGAGACACAAGAGCATATAGCCAGGTCCCGAGGAGATTCTCTGGCTTGGGTGAAGCATAGTCGGGTCTTGCGACCTTGACTCAATACAAACACTCTTAACAATACTACTACTTATTTAAAACTACCAATCACCTCGTTTAAGCTTACACTAAACACCAAAACTTAACAATATCACACTTAAATTGCCTAACTATGTACATCCGCCACCCTGTTTGGGCTGCGGCACACTGCTCCCTTCGGTGTGGCCGCACTGTCCTGTACTTTCGGTCCCTTACAGCCTGTGGCTGCTGGCTGGGGACCTCTGTCCTTAGATTTACCCCTGGCTTGGGAGGCTGTCCCTTTTAAATGGGGAGTCGGTGACCATGGTTTCCTTGGCTGGGGCGTCCGTGGGGACCTTCTGGGGACTTTGGCAGGTGGGGTTTTTCTGGCTGGTGGGCCTTTAACACGAGCCACTACCCCCTTCTGTGCGGTCTGTACACTTACCACTACCGCTGGCTGGGGATCTTCATCCTCAGGCTTTACCTCTCCAGAACCTGGGCTAGGGGCAGGTAACTCTTCGCAGCCTGGTGCTGCAGGCTGAGGGTCTCCGCCCCCAGGTCCCAAATCTGGGTCCAGGGCGGGGTCTTCGCCCTCGGGTCCCTCCTCCTCTAAACCTGGGTCAGGGGTGGGGTCTTTGCCCTCGGGTCCCTCCTCATCTGAATCCCAGAAGAGTGGGGGAGTGTCCCAAGTGGTGGGCGGGATGGCCCCTCCCCTTAAACAAGCCACAGCGCCTGCCTGTGCAGTCTGTGAACTTGCTCCCGCTGCAGGCTGAGGATTTCTATCCTCAGACCTTGCCAAACTGGCTGTTCTCTCCTCCCAGGCTTAAACAGTTTACACTGATTAATATGGAACCATTTGGTGTGCCGAGGCATCTTAATGGTGTATACAATGGGGCTGGCCTTGTCTACAATGCTGTAGGGCCCCATGTATAGCGGTTCTAGACTTCCCACACGAGCGAAATTCCTCACCATGACCTGATCCCCTGTTTCCCACTCATGGTGTTTTTGGGGTTCTAACAGCAATCAGTTACTCCGATGCTGCCTTCCCATATTCCCAGCCGTCTGCTTGTGGACCTGCTTAAGGTGCTTGTACCACCCTCCCTACGTGTATGTGTCTGTACGCAGTTAGACAGCCAGCCAAACTCCTTTCAATAATGACATGGGAGTCAGGATGTAGCGTCCAAGCTCTGGTGTTTAATGATGCCACACTTGCATGAGGTCAATGAAACAATACAAATCAGTTGTATTGGGTTGGAGTAAAACTGAGAAAGAAAAAAGAAAGAAATGTACCTTGTTACATACACGAGATATAACTAACATCTAAACATGAATATGTAATGAAACCATTCAACTCACAGGCAATGCTTTCGAAGGTGTAACAATGTAAGATTACAGCAGATTAATTTGCAGCACACTTCATGCTGATGTGACCTCTTTGTTTGCTTATCACTATACTACTTCCTGTTCCTGTTGAGTGACCCTACGGGCCATTACCATCTACTGCCACCTACTGGCGGCAACAAAACATAACACCTGCAATTATAAGGCAGAACACTCCCTGCCTGGCGTCTATTAGATGCCACTACTTATAAAACATACAGAACTGTGGAATCAATAACACTCAGTCCTCCTTAGGTAAGAGGAGTACGACCTCTGAGCTGGGTCTGAAGAACTTTCTGACCGTCCCTTGAACAGAGGCCTTCACCTCTATCTTTCGCACCCTGTCGTCTTTGCTGGGGAAGACAGAGGTGACAAGACCCATAGGCCACTCATTGCGGGATACTTGGCTTTCTTTCAGTAAGACGATGTCACCTTCTCGGAGACTCCGACGAGCCTCGTTCCACTTCCGCCGGCTTTGCAAAGTGGGAAGGTACTCGGAGCGCCAGCGGCTCCAGAACTTACTGGCCAAGGCTTGTACTCTTCTCCACTGGCTCTTCAGGAGGTCTTTGTCAGTGAAGTCTCCAGGAGGAGTGGGTACACTGCCCTTCTGTGTGAGTAACATGTTTGGAGTCAAAAGGAATGGTGAATCTAGATCGGAAGAAACAGGAACAAGGGACCTCGCATTAATGATTGCTGACACTTCAGCCATGAAGGTGCACAACACTTCGTGCGTCAGCTGAGGTGGTCTGTTCTGTCGCAACATGGAGTCCAGAATGCGCCGCGACACTCCAATCATGCGCTCCCACGCACCACCCATGTGTGAAGCATGTGGAGGATTAAATTCCCATGTGCAACCTTGCTGGCTTAGGTATGTCAGGATGCTTGGCCTTTGGTTGTGTTCATTCCCTAACTCTAGCTCTCGACAGGCTCCAATGAAATTTGTTCCACAGTCGGATCTTTACTGCTTTGCTGGCCCGCGGATGGCGAAGAACCTTTGTAATGCATTAATGCAGCTGGACGTGTCCATGGATTCGATCACTTCTATATGCACAGCTCTTGTGCTCATACAAGTAAATAGCATAGCCCAGCTTTTGCTATGAGCGGCGCCTCCTCTGGTGCGGTGAGTAGTGATAGTCCAAGGGTCAAAAACATCCAGGCTGACGTATGAAAATGGTGGCGATGAACTAAGTCATTCTGGAGGCAGATCAGCCATCTTCTGCTCCTCCGTTCTCCATCTGAGCTTTCTGCATGTGACACATTGGTGTAAGACAGATCCAATCAACCGTTTGCCGCTGACAATCCACAAGCGGCTGCTCGAATGGCTCCCTCAGTGAACTGGCGGCCCTGGTGTTCTATCAGTTCATGGTGGTGTCTTGTGAGCAATGTTGTGATGAGGCTTTGATGTGGCAGGACAACAGGACTCCTTTCTTGCAAGCTCAGTTCTGCATGCGTCAGCCATCCTCCAATTCTGATGAGGCCGTCATTCAAAACTGGATTGAGTTTCCACAGTGAACTGGTCTTGGTAATGGTTCTTTTTTCAGCAAGTGCTCTGTGCTCCTCAGAGTACGCCTGAACTTGAATTGACCTGTTGATAATGTTCTCAGCTGCAGCCAACTCGTCTGGGGAACGAGGCTTCCTGCACCAGTGCCTGTTAGATCCGTGATTCTGAGAGTATGATGTTTTTCAATAATCACACGGATGCTGTAACTTAACAATAAACAGGTATTTACTGGAGGAGGGTAGTCTCAAGACTGGGGGGACAGAGGCATGTGCAAGGCTTATATACAGGTGTGGTCACTGCCGGTACTACAATATGCAGGAGCTGTAAAAGTAGTTCTGTCTTAAAGGTACATACACTACAATTCCTCCCCTTTTAGATTAGTAGTACCCCTAATATTCAAATAACAATTAACACATTAACATGTACATTAAACAACAATAGTCCATTTATAGATTCAGTCTTTGGGGCGGCTTCCTGACCCTTTCGGGATAGCGCCTTTCCTGAGGTTCTTGTTCTTGGTGCAGAGGCGATTCTGGGCCCTTTTCATCGGGTAGTTCATCGGTTTCCACTGCTACTGGTTCTGAGGTAGATGCTACCGGTATGTCGGGTTCATCCCCAGGTACTCGAGACATGGGGTTGACTCGTTCCTGTGACGCTAAGATCTGATCGACATGGCATCTCACAATGTTCTCCCCGACATCCACTGTGTACATTAATGGCCCCTGCCTTGTGCATATCATTCCGGGTTGCCATTTCTCTGTTCGGTAGTCACGGGCCAAGACTGGTTGTCCTACATTGAAGCTCCTTGTCGGCTTCTCATTGATGTGCTGGAATTGTTTGTCCTCAACATTTCTTCGCACATTTGGTCTGAGCAAGTCCAGACGAGATCTCAACCTTCGGTTAAAGCACATCATGGCTGGGGTCTGGTTGGTAACTGCTTGTGTCGCGTTTCGGTAGGCTAATAAGAAATTGTCCACCTTATGCTGTAGTGGAATTTCATCATCGCACATGGCCTTTATCGCCTTCTTAAAGGTTTGTACGAACCTCTCAGCCAATCCATTTGTGGCTGGATGATACAGGGCAGATGTGTAATGCCTTACCCCATTCCTTCTCATAAATTTTTGAAACTCTTCGGACACAAACTGTGGTCCATTATCAGAGCAAATCTGCTCTGGCAAGCCGTTTCTGGCAAATATGGTCCGTAGGAATGCAATCGTTTTCTCTGTAGTGGTTGAGGACATTTTTATCACCTCAGGCCACTTCGAATGAGCATCCACTGCTATTAAGAACATTGAGTCCATGAATGGACCAGCGAAATCAATATGCACCCATTGCCATGGAGAGGAGGGCCACTCCCATGGGTGTAGAGGGGCATGTGGTGGTGCATTTTGGACCTTCTGGCATCCTGAGCAGCTCTTAGTTAGGTCTTCGATTTGTTGCCTCACCGTCAAATCATATACCCGAGACAGCGTCAGATCATTGCGGGTCTCCTTCTCTATATCCGCGTTTGTTACTGGCAATCGTGCAATTATTGACGAATAAAATATCTCGATAGGGTCCACTGCTGGTACTTCCTCCACAGTAGGCAGTGGCAGGCGCGATAGCCCATCAGCGTTTCCATGCTGTTTCGTGCCTTTATATTCTATTTCATATTGATTCGCCCCTAGAAACAGGGACCATCTTTGTAACCGTTGTGCAGTCATCACTGGAACGCCCTTCTTAGGATTAAAGATGGAGACAAGTGGTTGGTGGTCAGTCAGCAAGGTGAACTTCTGCCCATGCAGATAGTGGTTGAATTTTTTTACTCCCCATACTAGGCTGAGGGCTTCCCTGTCAATCTGGGCATAGTTGCGCTAGGCTGAGGTTAGTGACCGAGACGCAAAGGCTACTGGCCTCTCCAACGCATCTGGGAATTTGTGCGACAGCACCGCTCCAATACCATAGGGTGATGCATCACATGCCAAACGAATTGGTAGTGCTGTGTTGAAATGGGCCAACACCTCTTTTGATGTGATCATTTCTTTACACTTCTGGAAAGCTCGTCTATGTTCGTCATTCCACTTCCATGGTACCCCTGTTTGCAGTAGGGTGTTCACTGGGTGTAATACCATGGACAATTTTGGTAAGAACTTGTGGTAGCAGTTTACCAGCCCGAGGAACGACCTCAGTTGTGACACATTTTCCGGTGCTGGAGCCTTGACTACTGCCTCAATCTTTTCAGGGGACTTATGTAACCCCTCTTCATCGATGACGTGGCCACAGTACGAGATCTGTTTCTGGAAAAACTCGCACTTGTGGTGATTAGCTCATAGCCCATACTACTTTAATCTGGTGAGCACCTTCTCCAAGTTGGTGAGATGATCACTGTCATTTTCGCCTGTGACCAGGATGTCGTCCAAATAGCACTGGGTCCCTGGAATCCCTTGCTGGACTTGATCCATTGCCCTTTGCCAGATAGCTGGAGCCGAGGCTACCCCGAACACCAGCCGATTGTATTGATAGAGACCTTTATGAGTGTTAATCGTAAGGTATTGTTTCGAAGCTTCTTCTACCTCCATTTGCAAGTACGCCTGGGCTAGATCAATTTTGGTGAAGCGTTTACCTCCAGATAGCGAGGCGAAAATATCCTCAATTCGTGGAAGCGGATATTGTACGGTGTGAAGGATTGGGTTCACTGTCACCTTAAAATCCCCACAGATGCAGACCTTCTTTGGTTCCCCAGACGTATTACTCAACGATCTCTTCATTACAGGAACGATGGGTGTGGCCCACTCACTCCAGTCCAGTTTGGACAGTACTCCTGAACGTTCCAACCCTTCCAGCTTTGCTTCGACAGCTGGTCTGATCGCATAAGGCACTGGTCTGGCCTTAAGAAACTTTGGGCTTGCATTTTCCTCTATTTTAAGCGTTGCTGTTGTGCCTTTTAGTGATCCGAGTTCCTCCTGGAACACTTCTTTTGCGTCAGGTAGCATTTTTGACAATCGTCCAGGCGGACGTCGTCATCCTTTTTGGCCTCAACCTTCAGTGCCTGTATGGAGTGCCAATCTAATTGTATCTTCCGGATCCATTCACGTCCGAGCAGTGGTGGTCCTCCATCTGGCAATACATATATATCCATTTTAGGTATGTCCTGGCCTTTATATATCACTTTCACCCTTATTTTTCCTTTGGGGTAGACTTTTTGCCCCGTGTATGTCTTCAAGACAATCTCTGTAGCTTTCAAGGGTATATGTGAAAATAGCCGCTTGTAGTTCCTTTGGTTTATGACTGTTAGGGCTGATCCTGTGTCCAATTCCATTTTCACTTGGACTCCGTCTATCTTGAGTGTAACCCAGATAGTCTGGTGATCCTCTATTTTGGTGACATTATGTAGTTTCAGACAACCCAGCTCCTTGCTTCCGGAGTCTGTGTCACTTTTCTGTTCGTCTGAACTACTGTCCATCAGCTGGTGTACCTTTTTGTACTTCTCCTGTGGAGATTTCTTACTGTTGGTTTTCTTCCCAGACCTGCAGACTCTTGCTATGTGTCCTGCTTTTCCACACTGTCTGCGCACTTGGTCCTTGAACCAACAATCCTTCTGGTCATGTGTTGTTCTACCGCAGCGATAGCTCTTCCCTGTTCCATAGGACATTTCATTGGTGCCATATTCTTGCGGTCTCCGTTGTATCTCTGCAGCGCCCCTTGCGGCTGCTTCGTGTGATACTGCCATACTGAAAGCCTTGTCCAGCGTAAGATCCTTTTCTGATAGAAGCCGTTTCTGGGTTCCTTCACTTTGTAGCCCACACACAAACTTGTCCCTTAACGCATCTGCTAGTCCCGCTCCAAACTGGCAGTGTTTCGATAGCTTGCGCAGTTCCGTTAGGTACTCAGCATTGCTTTCGTCTTTGTGTTGGTTCCTTTTATGGAACTTAAATCATTCTGCTATCAGCAGCGGTGTGGGGTTTAAGTGGTCCTGTAGGATTTCTACTATGCTTTCAAAATTCTTGTTCACCGGCTTCTCTGGGGTTATTAGATTTTGCAGTAACCCATAAGTTTTTGCACCCATGGAATTTAACAAAACCAGTGCTTTCCTAGCATCTGGCACTTCATTCGCCCTGCAGTACACCTCAATACGTTCCACATATGTCGCCCAATCTTCGACTTCATTGTCGAATGTAGAGATGCTGCCACTCTTCGGCATCCCTGGGTGTGATTTAACTGTCAAAAATGGCGTCTCCCGCGCTTCCCCTTCTTCTCCGCTGGCACAAAATGGCGTCTCCCGTGCTTTCCTTCCTTCACGCGCTCGCCCTTCTTCTCCGCTGCGGCTTCTAAAAATGGCATCTCCCGCGCTCTTCCTTCTTCTCCGCGGCTCAATTGCGTCTCCCACGCTCTCCCTTCTGCTCCCCGCAGACACTGTTCAGCCCTTGAGCCCTGGCTGTGCTCTGCGTGTTTTTTTTTCTTTTCTCGACGCCGCTCGGTCCTGAACCCGGCTGTTGCTTTACCCTCTCTCTCTCCGTGTTGTTTTTTTTTCTCTCTCGACGCCACTCGGTTTTTAACCCCCGGCTGTGCCCTGTGCGCTTCACCCTCTGTCTTACCCCGTCGACGCTGCTCGGCCTTCTCTCCGCCGTCGGTCGGCTCCAGCCGCCGCTGTCCAGGAAGGGTCTGCGCTGGACCTGTCATCAGTCTCTTGCTGATCATCGTGGCTGGGGAACCAAGCCCGGCTCTCCACAGCCTTCCCTGCGATGTTCACTCTCTGCCGGACGACTGGGCGGCTGCTCGTGGTCGACGCCCGTGTTCCTGGCCTCGACTTTCTTACACCGCCCTCCCGGAGCGAATCCTCGAAGGGAAATGCAGAGTTGCAGGTAGATTCGAATCGACACTCGTCACCACTGTTTGAGCCATGATTCTGAGAGTATGATGTTTTTCAATAACCACACGGATGCTGTAACTTAACAATAAACAGGTATTTACTGGAGGAGGATAGTCTCAAGACTGGGGGTACAGAGGCATGCGCAAGGCTTATATACAGGTGTGGTCACTGCCAGTACTACAGTATACAGGAGCTGTAAATGTAGTTCTGTCTTAAAGGTACATACACTACAGTGCCAACCTCTGCATTTGTTTGATGAGCTGCCAGGATCGGACTTGTGAGAGCGAGCCACATGGATTAAGAAAGTTATGGCTCTAACGAGCGATCGCCAGTATTGAAAAGCGCTCAAAGCGCTCACAGGTAAGTAGGCTCCCTTGGGTGTGAGTCATTAAGCTGATCACATGAGGACGGACCTCGACATCTAGTTCTGGGCTGACGAGCTTGAATGATTCTTGTGCCGTATGGTCAGCTTGGTCAGGTTTGTGTAAGAAAGCTGGCCCGGTAAATCACATTGTACTGGAGAGCTGGGAGGCAGGCATTGACCTGGTGGTGAGGTCAGCTGGATTCAGCTCTGTGGGCACATAGTGCCACTGGTCGGGGCATGTTGATTGTCTTATTTGCTGAACTCTGTTGTGTACATATATGAAGAACCTCTTTGACTCATTGGAGATGTAACCGAGCACAACTTTGCTTTCACAGTAGAATTTCACTGCATCAAGCTTGAAATCGATCTCATCCAGGATGAGATCCGCCATCTCCACCGCTAATACTGCAACGCATAACTCCAGGCGTGGTATGGTGGGCTCTGGCCGGGGTGTCAACTTCGCCTTTCCCAGGACAAATCCCATATTGCTTTGGCCCTCATCACCCAGGGATCTCAGGTAGGCTACCGCGCCAATAGCTTTCTCGGACGCATCTGAGAATACACACAACTCGGTGCGTTTGGATTTGGAGAGTGTGTCTGGTGAGTAGGTGTGTGGGATATGAAAATTTTTTAGATTTTTGAGAGAATTTCTCCATGTCTCCCATTCTGTTAACCTGCCTTCGGGGAGTGGAGAGTCCCAGTCGCTCATGTCTGTGCAGAGTTCTCGTAGTAGGGCTCTTCCCTGAATAGTCACGGGCGCCACCATGCCGAGAGGGTCAAAGAGTGAGTTGACCGTTGACAGCACTTCACGGCGTGTAAATGGCTTGTCACCTACAGACACTGCAAAGGTGAAGGTGTCAGATTCAATTTCCCAACGTAAACCAAGGCTTAGCTGGGCTGGCATGGTTTCGTCACTGAGGTCTAAGTCTTTAATGCCCTTGGCGAGATCCTCAGCTGGGAAGGCCTTCATTACTGCTACACTGTTTGAGGCAATTTTGTGCAGCCTCAGGTTGGACTGTGCTAATGAAGCTTGAGTTCGCTTCAGCAGATTGATGGCTTCTGCTTCTGAAGGTAAGGTAATGAGGCCGTCATCAACATTAAAATGTCTCTCCACAAACTGTCTTGTGTCTGTTCCATGCTCGTGTTCTCCCTCTTTGGCTGCACTTCTGAGCCCATAGATGGAGACTGCAGGGGAGGGGCTGTTACCAAAAACGTGGACCCACATCCTGTATTCAGTGATGTCCTTTGACATGTTGTTGTCGCGATACCAGAAGAAGCTCAGATAGTTCCTATGGTCCTCTCTCACCACAAAGCAATAGAACATCTGTTGGATGTCTGCGGTTACTGCTACGAGCTCTTTCCTAAAGCGAATCAGCACGCCAAGGAGGGTGTTGTTTAGGTCTGGACCCGTGAGCAGAACGTTGTTGAGTGAGATGCCACAGTGCTGAGTGCTGGAGTCGAAAACTACTCTTATTTGACTCGGCTTCTGGGGGTGATAAACTCCAAAAATCGGGAGATACCAGCACTCTTCTCCTTCTTTGAGTGGAGGTGCTAATTCAGCATGGTTACTCTCGAAAACCTTTTCCATGAAGGCAATGAACCGTTCCTTCATTTCGGGCTTTATATCGAATGTGTGCCGCAGTGATGCGAGGTGTGACAGTGCCTGATCACGATTGTTAGGCAGAAGAAGCCGGGGTACCTTGAAGGGGAGAGGCGCAACACAGCTGTTCGCCTCATCTTTGTGAAATTCTTTCTCCATAATATTCATGAAAACTTCGTCTTCAAAGGAGAGAGCACCTTTGTTGCCATCTTTTGTCTTTTCAAACACAGTGTGCCCCAGTTTGTCGACAGCGCTGGTGTCAGCCGAGCACCCCCATGCTGTGTGAGAGAAATCACCTTGTAGCTCCCCGCCGTAGCTCGCTCTCTCTTTCAGTTGGATGTGACTTGGGCAGGGAGTGAGGAAAGAGGGTCGTCCACTTCCTAGCACGTTGGTCTTAAAGGTGCTTACGTTGGGCTTGTGAGCTTGGCCTAGGCACATTTCTCCCACGAGCACCCAGTCTAAGTCGAGTCTTTGGGCAAAGGGGGCATCGTGTAGTCCGTTAACTTGCTCTCTCACCTTATGCACCCTCACCACATCTCTCTCGAGCAGGAGGAGAATCTGGGCCTTTGGATCCAATGTTGGGATGCGTGATGCTATGGGCTTTAGGTGGGCATGGTGAAGTGCTGTCTCAGGCGTTGGTATCTCCGATCGGTTGTTCGGGATTTCACTGCACTCTATCAGTGGCGGTAAGTCTATGCTCACCCCTTCACTCACTGCCTCGGCACAGAACCCATCTGCTTTCCTTCCTGCCATCTCCAAGAGTCCGGCACAGGTTCTCCGTGAGTAAGGGGCTGGGTTACTCTTGACGCCAAATATGTCAAAAAAGTCTGACCGTGCAAGTGACCGGTTACTTTGGTCACCGAGTATTGCGTTCATGTTAACTGAGCGGTCGCGCTGTCCTTGTGGGTACTCTTACAAGGCATATTTTGGAACACGATCGTCCTTTGAGGCCTTGGCCACACACCTCAGTGCATATGGAGCTCACCATTGGTGCAGTGGTGAGGGTTCCCTTTCTCTCGTCTCCGGGTTCAGTGTCTTTCATGGTTGGCTTTTCCGTTGTGGGGGTAGGACCTGGGTGCATAGCTGTGCTGTGGCGGTCACTCTCACACTCCCTGCATCTCAACGCTATCCTACAGTCTCTTGCAGTGTGGGAAACGGAGGCGCAACACCTAAAACATATCCCATTATCTTTGAGGTAGGCTCTGCGTTCATCTATGGTCTTGTTTCTGAAGCCTCTACATTTTGCGAGCGGATGAGGCTTATGATGGATGGGGCAGTGTTTTCCGGGATCGTCTTCATTCTTTGCTGCATCTATGCTGATGTCGGTCTTTGCAGTGACATCCGTCTTATGCACAGATATAGGCATTCTTGTGCCTACGTACTTTGACATGGGCTTCTCATACTTTGAGGGTCCACTACAATAGCTGGACAGGGCAAAGCTTGGATCATTTCTAATTCTGGCCTCTCTGCAGATAAAGTCCACAAAGATGGAAAATGGGGGAAACCACATGTGGTTGTCTTCTTTGAATTTTGAGCCTACGTTGATCCATTTTTCTTGGAGAGGGTGGGGCAACTTCTCCACTATTGGGTTGATGCCGCGAGCAGTATCTAAATAGGAGAGCCCAGGTAAGTATCCGTCTGTTTTGGCTGCCAGTAACTCCATTAAAAGGTCTCCAAGTTCTCTAAGCTTAAGGTAGTCTCTGTTACCTATTTTAGGAAAGTTTTCCAGCTTACTGAAGAGGGCTTTCTCTATCACCTCAGGAGCACAGTAACACTCCGAGTCTTGCCCAGACCATTCTAAGGGCTGTGCTTGGGTCATTTGTGTACACAAACCGGATCCTACGGGCATGTTCTGACGATTCTTTGCCCAGCCATGATGACAATAAATCCAACTCCTCACTAGCACTCAGGCTCAAGCCGTCAGTGGCATTAAGGAAGGATGACTGCCATGCTCTAAAACTCTCTGGCTTGTCATCAAATTTTGTGAGACCTGTGATTACAAGTTCTCTACGTGCCAAATATTGGGCAATGCCTGTCATATTAGGAGTCTGTGCATGGGTTGCCAGAGTATGATCGCATCGGAAGGGCTGCGATTGGATGGGAGACTGCCATGCCGGGTGACCTGTTCTAGCCTTTGAAAAGGGTTCTTTTTTGATGTGTGGAATTTTGGCATGAGTACCTTCCAAGTGGTTGGGAGCGGCGGATTGAGGCACAGGTTTCTTCGGGAGCGCTGCAAACTCTCCTTCGTGTGACCAGCCATCAATAACAAGGAAGGGGTCGTCATCAGTGTAGCGTGAATGATTCACCTGAGTGACCTCATGTTGGGCTGGTGATGGCGATTCCGTGTTCTCGTGCAATGGTTCAAAGTTTGGGAAGGAGGAGATGTCTGTGCGTATCCTAGCCTGCTCCTGGACATAGTCGCTTGTCCGCCTCTCAGTGCTTTGAGGTGATGCAGGACGAGCAATGCTGCGGTGCTCTCCCACCTCTGCTTCTAGTGCCGCTTCCCATATCTCCACCTCAGCAGTAGCGGCAGCTGCTTCTTTCTCAATGTGCAGTGCCTCCAGCGTGGCGTCCAATGTAGCAGCCTCTGCTTGTAGTCGGACCTTCCCTTTCTTCACAGCCAGTTCCTTTTTAGCAAAGGTCACGCGAGCCTGTGCTGCTTTAGCTTTAGCAAATGCTCTAGCTGCTGCTACACTGGCTGTTGATGATCTAGATGAGCGTGTACTTCTTGAGCTGCTCACAGATCTCTGCTCATCTTGGAAGCTCTTGCCATCCATGGCTGCACTGTGCTGCACTGCAAATGTTGCTTGTTGCGCCAGCTGATGACTTGCCTTTTACTGGACCGTCCTCCCTACGTGTATGTGTCTGTATGCAGTTAGACAGCCAGCCAAACTCCTTTCAATAACGACATGGGAGTCAGGATGTAGCATCCAAGCTCCTGTGTTTAATGATGCCGCACTTGCATGAGGTCAATGAAACAATACAAATCAGTTGTATTGGGTTGGAGTAAAACTGAGAAAGAAAAAAGAAAGAAATGTACCTTGTTACATACATGAGATATAACTAACATCTAAACATGACTATGTAATGAAACCATTCAACTCACAGGCAATGCTTTTGAAGGCGTAACAATGTAAGATTACAGCAGATTAACTTGCAGCACACTTCATGCTGATGTGATGTCTTTGTTTGCTTATCACTATACTACTTCCTGTTCCTGTTGAGTGACCCTATGGGCCATTACCATCTACTGCCACCTACTGGCGGCAACAAAACATAACACCTGTAATTATAAGGTAGAACAGTGCTCTAAGAGGTTTTGGGCGAACCTGTCCCGGTTTACCTCCCTGAGCTGACCTTCTGTGAGCACCGGGGCTAGTACATGGGTGGGGGTTCGCATAACTCTGCCAGTCATCAGCTCATGCGGGGAGTACCCCGTGCTTTTTGACTGGTTGGCCCAGATCCCCATCAGGACCAACGGTAGGACCTCGGCCCATTTACTAGGCGAGTGCACTGTCTCTTTCTTCAGCCTTTCCTTCAAGGTCCTGTTCATTCTCTCCACAATCCCTGAGGACTGTGGGTTGTGTGCAACGTGCCACTTCCCCTCGATGCCAAGCAGCATAAGGGTATTCTGCATTACCTGCCCGGTAAAGTGATTCCCTTGGTCGGACTCCACATACTGTGGTAGCCCCCATCGCGAGAACACTTCCCAGACCAGGATCCTGGCTGTACCCAGGGCTGTGGCTGTTGTGCAGGGGAAGGCTTCTACCCATTTCGTGAACACATCTACCAGGACTAGGCAGTACTTATAGCCTCCCTGGGCGGTGAGCAGGGGCCCGATGTAGTCGACCTGTATTGACTGCCATGGTCCCTCTACCCTCCTGATGTGTCCCATAGGTACCTTCCTTCTGTGGGGGTCAGGGTTGTTAGCAGCACACACCAGACAACCGGCACAGAACTCGCGGACATCTTCCTTGAGTCCTGGCCACCATCCCGCCTGTTCCACCCACTGCCAGGTGGTCTCAGGCCCGCGATGCCCCGCTCCTGGACCCTCATGGGCCAGTTGAAGGAATTCCCTTAGGTGCTGCTGTGGCACTACCCATTGTTCTCCCCGGAACAGCATGCCTTCTTTCACGGAGAAGGCTGCTGTGCCAAAAGGGCCCTCTACCCTTTTTCCCTCAGTCACTGCACTGAGGATTGCCTTGAGGACGGGGTCTTGGATTTGGACCATCTTAAGGTCCGGGGCTAAAGCTACCCCTGCACTCCCTTGTGTCCCATCCCTACCCCTGACTGCTGCTATGGGTCTGGACCCATATGGGTGAGAAAGTGCCTGTGCGGACACCCTCCTTAGCTAGCATGTCAGCCTGCTGGTTGCCCTGACTACGGGGTACTGCGGTGGAATGGGCTTTCACCTTATGGATGAAAACCTCCCCTTCCTCCCCCACTGCTGCTAAGATTTTCTCCAGCAGGGGTTTTACTGTGAGGGGTCTCCCGTCGGCGGAAGTGTATCCGCGGCAGGACCAGATGGCCTGATACTCCGTACACAAATTGCATGTGAACATACTGTCCGAGCAAATTGTATACGGGGTGGGGAAGATTTCGGGGTGTGTAACAACGTACACTACCGCGGACAGTTCAGCCTGCTGGGCGCTCATGGTGCTGGGGAGCTTAATTGCCAGGGCAATGTTTGCTGCTGGGTCATAAACGCCACACCCTGTGAGTCGCTCACCAGCAGATACCGTGCTGGAGCCATCCACATAGATTTCGCGGCCCGTGGGGTGTATCCCAGCTCCCAAACCTATGTCCACTTCCCAAACCCCTTCTATGGAACACCGGTGGGCTGTTCCAGGATATACCAGGTTGGCTGCGAGCTTTGGCTCGCAGAGACCCTTCACCTTTAGATCCATCTGTGAGAGGAGCAGGGTCCAGCGAGCAATGCGGGCACTGCTCATGGTCCCATCCTTGAACCTCTCATCCAGGAGCATCTGGGTGGGTGTGTGATGGGTGAGGAGGGTGATGGGAGAGGTGCCTGTGAAGATCAGCGATCTTTTCAGAGCCCAATGTGTGGCCAAGAGATGCCGCTCACAATTGGAGTAGCTCTTCTCCACATCCGTGAGTGTCCTGGAGGAGTGGACCACCGGCCTCAGCCTGCTGTGCCGCTCTTGGAGCAGCACAGCACTCAGACTGCCCCCGCTGGCTGCTACCTCCAGGAAGAACTCTTTCCCCCCATCTATGGCCCCTAGAGCTGGTGCAGTCTGCAGGTCTTTCTTGAGCCTGACAAATGCTGCCTGGCAACCCTCATCCCACGCCCACTCCACTCCCTTGTGTGGGAGTCGGAGCAGAGGGGCTGCTGTGATTGCATAGTCCTCAATAAAGTCTCTGCAGTACCCAGTTAGCCCTAGAAACGACCTCACACCCGTCACTGTGTTGAGGACTGGAAACTCCTGTACTGCTTACCTTCTAGCCTTATCTATGGCCCTTTCCCCAGCGCACACATTCAGGCGCAGGAATTTCACCTCCTGCTGGCCGATCTGCGCTTTCTTCGGGTTTACCTTAAAACCCTCCTGCCTGAGCAGCTCCAGCAGTTCGGCCAGTAGTGGGCCATGCTCCTCTCTCGAATCGGTGAAGAGGAGCAGGTCATCCACATACTGTACCAACTGTCTGGGCTGGCTGAAGCCCTTTAAACTGTTTGCCATGCACTGATGGAAAATGCTGGGGCTGTTGTGGAAGCCCTGAGGCAAACAATTCCAGGTGTACTGTTGCCCTTTAAACGTAAAGGCAAACTTGTACTGGTCCTCCCTCCTTAAAGGGATGGACCAAATCTCGTTGGAAATATCCAGCACCGGGAAAGTGGTCGCGGATGCTGGGATACTTCCTATCAGGTCGGCAACTGCTGCTACCGTGGGTGCATAGGCTGGGATGTTGCTGTTGAGCACTCGATAGTCCACCGTGGCCCTCCAGGAATTGTCTGGCTTTCTAACCGGCCACAGTGGAGAGTTTACATGGGTGGCTATCGGTCTCAAGATTTCCTGCTGTACTAAGGAGGACATGACTGCTTCCATGTCTGGCTCCACTTCCCTGGGGAAGTTATACTGTTTCTGGGGTCGGGCCATGGGGTCCCCGTCTACGCTGACCTCAAACCCGTTGACACTCCCGCAGTCGCGTTTGTGCGTGGCAAAGGTGGCTAGGTGGGCTTGCACAAATGCCTGGAACACTTTTGGGGTATTGCTGACCATGAGCTCGAGGTTATAACCCTCTTTAGGCTTCATGGTGCACAGGGTCCCCTTCCCTTCTTTCCCTGGGATGACTACTACTTCGCCTTCCTTTCCTGTGCTTGCCCCCCATAGGCAATGGTTTCTTAAATCTACCAGGATCCCGTGGCCTACAATAAAGTCGACTCCCAGGATCCCTTTTCCACCCTCCTGTTCCCACTTCATTAGGATACTGTTGAAGCGGTTCGAGTAAATCGCCACTAAATGAAAGAGTTTAACTTCGACGAACTATAAATAAGTTGTTTATTTACCAGAACAGGATAATTACAGCAGGTAAGGTAGCAGGTAAGATGGCTGACTGCAGGAGCACCATGTTGTAGGTCTTGTCCCAGCGGGGACTCCACAAGGACTAAGTTCCCAGTCCCGTGGGGAGCGTCATGACCTCATTACGCTCTGCTCTATATTCCCGCGCTTTGGGCGTCACGTGACCGCATCGTGACGTCAGCACGTTCGCGTGCGCTTAGGCGGTCACGTGACCTGCGCTGTTGCATCGGTACATCTCCCCGGTACGGAGGCTGGCCTTTGAGGCCGAGGTAGCGAGGCTGGGCTATGCCGGTACTTGCCGCGGGAGTAGAGGATCGCTTCACTCCCGCCTGCTGGCCGATGCGGCCGAAGTCGCGGTAGGCCGGGCTGTGCCAGCGGCCGTCTAGGAAACCCGAGTCGGGCCGGCGGCCGGCGCGCATGTGTCACGTGATGCGTGACGTCAGCGCGTTAGGTCGCCTCTTAAAGGGGCAACGGCCCAACAGGTAAGTTAAAGGGGCAACAGCCCCAACTGGTAAGTTATACAAATAAGTAAGTTAAGTACATACAGTTAAGTAAGTTATACATACATAAGTAAGTTAAGTTAAAGGGAATTATGTATCTCAATGTTAAGGACAACCAATGGGACCGCCACACAGGCCCCCTCAGAATTCGCTTTAACGAAAGTCCAAGGATGAGATGGTCTGACGAGCTGATGGTCACAGCGGTCATGCTGTCTCGACTTAGTAGACGAGGTATAAAGATACTACTCGTAAGCGGATCCTTACACGCGTCATGGCGAATAAAACTTATCCGTCAGGCGAAGGACCATAGAGACGTGCGAAACAGCAGGCCTTGTCAGAGTGACGGGCAGATTGGGCGAACGCGGGCGATGTCTCCGTTTGCTGGTGAGCGAAACCTTCAGGAGGCTGGAACGCACAGAACAGTGCGTGCCATACTGCTACGACATGAACGGAACGGAGGGTGAAGAGTTGCTGCGTTGATCTATGATCGGTGAGGCTAGCAACTTTCACGTGGCTAATCGCGACCGCAGGATGCCCGTTGGACCCGTCCTCGATGTGTGCAGCTTCAATAGACATTTGCGTTTGTTAAAGGGAAAACTGGAGAAAGGGCGGCAACGGTCCAGGTTGTTGTTGCTTTCAGGCGGCAACACTTGTAACAGTTGTAAATTTAGGAAAAAACAGCCAGAAGGGCGGCACACTTTTGTTCACGCTGAATCGTGTAGTAAGTAACACAACCAGCAAGCTGAAAAGCTGGTGCGTCATCAGCGAGGAAAGAGTCATCGGTGTTCACGAGGGAGGGGTTCTCGTGAGCGAGGACTGCGTCCTCGTATTTTGCGGGGATGAGTCCTCGTGGTATCCCCGCGGGGTGTGCTCCGATCTTGTGGGCCCGAACATGCTGTACCCCGCGCTTGGAGAGATGTATACTTGCTGTTACTTTGGATGTAGAGGCAGACGATCCGTGTGGCAGTAGAAGAATCGAATACGGAGACCGTAGTCTATGCCGCATCGATGTTCTCGGCGAACAGGGCTTCTACCTGCATAAAGCACGAGGGAGACCGTGGCTCCCTGGATTGTGGTAGCAACAGCAGAGCGGCTGATGCTTCCATAGCGTGCTTCGTTTGTGAAAAACGTTCACAAACCCACCAATTGTAGCGCTGGTGGACGACGGTTGCCGTTGGTCGTGCTCTACTTCTATGAAATTATTCATAAAAAATGGGCTCACCTCCAAGCTGCGCTTCCGTTGCGAAGACGTTCGCAAAGACGGGGTCGCTTTTGGTGGAATCGGTGTTAAGCTGTTGCTGTTCCGTGTTGTTCGTCGGTTGTGCATTGGTCGTCTTAAGTGAAGACGAGATTCAGGCGTGCGTTGCTACCGTGAAAATCGTTCACAGATACGGGTTCACCAATTGTAGCGTTGGAATTGATGAGCTCCCGTACTCACGTCGTGGGGTCACCAATGTAACGTTGGAATTGATGAGCTCCCGTACTCACGTCGTGGGGTCACCAATGTAGCGGTTCGAGGAAATCGCCACTAAATGAAAGAGTTTAACTTCGACGAACTATAAATAAGTTGTTTATTTACCAGAACAGGATAATTACAGCAGGTAAGGTAGCAGGTAAGATGACTGACTGCAGGAGCACCATGTTGTAGGTCTTGTCCCAGCGGGGACTCCACAAGGACTAAGTTCCCAGTCCCGTGGGGAGCGTCATGACCTCATTACGCTCTGCTCTATATTCCCGCGCTTTGGGCATCACGTGACCGCATCGTGACGTCAGCACGTTCACGTGCGCTTAGGCGGTCACGTGACCTGCGCTGTTGCATTGGTACATCTCCCCGGTACGGAGGCTGGTCTTTGAGGCCGAGGTTGCGAGGCTGGGCTATGCCGGTACTTGCCGCGGGAGTAGAGGATCGCTTCACTCCCGCCTGCTGGCCGATGCGGCCGAAGTCGCGGTAGGCCGGGCTGTGCCAGCGGCCATCTAGGAAACCCGAGTCGGGCCGGCGGCCGGCGCGCATGCGTCACGTGATGCGTGACGTCAGCGCGTTAGGTCGCCTCTTAAAGGGGCAACGGCCCAACAGGTAAGTTAAAGGGGCGTTCCTCATCATCATTTCCTGTAATCAGAATGTCGTCCAGGTAACATTGTGTGCCTGGAATTCCCTGTAATACCTGCTCCATGGCCCTTTGCCAAATCGCTGGAGCCGATGCCACTCCAAAAACTAGTCTATTATACCGATATAAGCCCTTATGCATGTTGATCGTGAGATACTGGCGTGACGCTTCATCAACTTCCATCTGTAAATACGCCTGCGTCAGGTCTATCTTGGTGAAGTGTTTCCCGCCAGCCAACGAAGCGAAGATATCCTCAATCCGTGGAAGCGGATATTGCACCGTGTGAAGCACCGGATTAACAGTGATCTTGAAATCGCCACAGATGCGAACCTTCCCCGGTTCCCCCGGTTTGTTACTCGATGAACGCTTCATGACGGGAACAATGGGCGTGGCCCATTCACTCCAGTCCACCTTTGACAGTACTCCGGAACGTTCTAGTCCTTCCAGCTCAGCTTCCACAGCAGGTCGTATCGCATAAGGTACCGGTCTAGCTTTGAAAAATTTCGGGTTTGCATGTTCTTCAACTTTGATGTTTGCTGTAATTCCTTTCAGTGTTCCCAGTCCCTGCTGGAACACCTCTTTAGCATCGTCCAATATTCTGGACAGTCGTTTAGGTTTGACATCTTCCTTTTTGCCGGAATCTACAGTTAGTGCTTTTAAGGAATGCCAGTCCATATTTATTCTCCTGATCCATTCCCGTCCCAGTAATGGTGGACCTCCCTCAGGTAACACATACAAGTCCATTCCTCGGCTTTCTTTATCCTTGTGGACCACCTTTACCTTTATCTTTCCAATGGGGTATACTCTTTGCCCCGTGTATGTTTTCAAAACAATCTCCGTATCCCTTAAGGGAATGTGTGGAAATAACCTTTTGTAATCTTGCTTATTCATGACCGTCAATGCCGATCCAGTGTCCAATTCCATCTTCACTTGGACTCCTGCTATCTGAAGTGTGACCCAGATGGTTTGGTGGTCTGCTGTGTTACCCACATTATGTATTCTTAGACAACCCAGTTCCTTACTGCTGGAGTCTGAATCTGTCTTCTGTTCATCCGAACTGTTCTCTGTCACCTTGTGTACCTTTTTGCACTTTTCCTGCGGTGACTTTTTGCTGCTGGTCTTCTTACCTGACCGGCATACTTTAGCTATGTGACCGAGCTTGCCACATTTTCTGCAGTCCTGATTTTTGAACCAGCACTGGTCCTGATCGTGCGTTGTCCTTCCGCAACGATAACACTTTACTGCACCCAATGCCATTTGATTGGTGCTGAGTTCCGATGACCTTAGTTGCATTTCCGCAGTGCCTCTTGCTGCGGCCTCGTGCGATGCTGCAATGGTGACAGCTTTCTCAAGCGTAAGGTCCTTTTCTTCTAGCAGACGCTTTTGTGTTCCTTCTTTTAATAATCCACACACGAATTTATCTCTCAGAGCATCTGCTAGTCCTGTACCAAACTGACAGTACTTTGATAGCTTACGCAGTTCAATTAAGAATTCAGCGTTGCTTTCCTCTTTCAGCTGCGTTCTGCTGTAAAATTTAAATCGTTCCACCATCATCAGCGGCGTGGGGTTTAAATGTTCTTGCAGGATCGTAACAATTTTCATGAAAGTCTGATCCGCCGGTTTATCTGGTGTTATCAGCTGCTTCAATAACCCGTACATCTTCGCCCCCATTGAGTTTAATAATGTTATTGCTTTCTTATCACCTGGTACTTCATTTGCTGTACAATAAACTCCAATGCGTTCTACATACGTGGTCCAATCTTCAACATCACTATCAAAAGCAGTGATGTTACCGTGTTTAGGCATCCTTGAATTTTTATTTTTTATTTTCCCAAGATGGCGGCTTCCCGCGCTTGGTGGCTTTTCCTGCGCTTGTCTTCTTCCCCCGCCGACTACAATGGCAGCTTCCCGCGCTTGGCGGCTTTTCCCGCGCTTGTCTTCTTCCCCCGCTGGCTACAATGGCTCTGACCGCGCTGTTGCCGTTCTCGCCTCCCAGCGGTTCTTACTTTCCCCCGACGCTGCTTTTGCTCCCCTGCGGTTCTCGTGGCCTCAACGCTTCCCTCGTTGCTGCGCTTCTCAGTCCCGATTGCAGCCCGGCCCTTTACACCGGCTGCGGTCAAGTTCTCCGCGGTTCTCGTGGCCTCAACGCTGCCCTTGTCACTGCGCCTCTCGGCCCCGATTGCAGCCCGGTCCTTTTCATCGGCCGCGGTCGAGTTCTCCGCCCTTTTTCCTCCGGTTTCCCTCCCCTTCTCCACTGACAATGCGGCCGACTTTCTGCCCGTGTCGCTAGATCGGCTTACCCACCACCGTGGTAGAAGGATGATCACTGCCTGTCGCTGATGGAGGACTTCGTGGTCAGTAATTTCCCCGGGTTCTCGATGCCTCCCGTGCGAATACGGTGCTCAGCAGGATGATGATGGCGGATGCCTCTTCTCGACGCCTGTTCTGGGGACGAAGCTGCCTTGGATGTAAACTGCCGCAGGGTAAGATCGGGCTCGTCACCACTGTTGAGTCTGAGTGTTCCAGATATGCTTAATATAAATCACTGGACACAGACAACAAGAATAACTAAAACAGGTCTTTACTAATCGAAGGTCAGGGCTGAACTGCTTAGCAAATTACTGCACAGAGTTTATATACCGGTGTGGTCACCACCGGTACTACAATATACAGTAGCCAAGAGAAAGTAGTCCATCTCTTAAGGTAGTCTCTTAAGGTGGTACAGGTTACATACACAACAGAATTCAGGTCCCGTTCTCCTCCCGCGTTTGGTCCTCGGTGTCGAGCAGCGCGGGGAGGGAGGAGAGGAAGAAGAAAGCCAGCGAAGAGGCACGAGGCAAGAGAGAGACCTTGGCTACTGGTGGGCCTACAATTATACCCGGTTCTTCACCCCTTATCTGCGCGCCAAACCAGGCCAGTTCTTTGTCTAATTTCTGGCGGGCTCGTCTAAAGTGATTACAGTCATTCACTTTAACGCCTACTGGGGCGGTTGTCTCCTTGTTTAATGGCTTCGATATCCTGGCTGTTTGTTATTTATGAAATTTAATCGTCTTTACCTGGCTTGGCAGCTGCTGTGAGCTGTTACCGATTATTTATGCCAAAAGTTAATGGCCTCAAGATTAGGTCCATCCTGACTTGATCTGTTCCAAGATGAAGAATGCATATTCTGTGTTTACCTAGCTGTCTGGCTTTAGAAAAGGACAAAGTCTTTCACAGATGTAGCCATGTAGCCTGATCCTGCTCCTATTTCGTGTGTCTTATTCTGTTAGATTCAGGAGATGGTTCTGTGATAGTAGATTGGTGGTTAGGATCAGATCAGCCATGATCTTATTGAATGGCAGAGCAGGCTCGAGGGGCCAATTGGCCTACTCCTGCTCCTATTTCTTATGTTCTTATTCATGCATGTTAGGTTTCGTTTCAGGATTTGAATGGGCCTGCCTTTTGCAGGGCCTTGCTTTTAAAATCCTGTAGGCATTGGTCACAAGGTTTCAGAAGCCATTTTGGGTACCCTTTTTAATAATTTGTCCATACAGGGTCCCTTTATCCATAACTTTCAGGGAATGTGGGAATTTTGAGAACCCTACAGGCCGCAGACATGATTCCAGGAAGGTATGTTGCCTCCCTGGTGCCAGGGTCAAAGGTGTCACTGAGCGGCTGCAGAACATTCTGAGGGGGGAGGGTGAACAGCCAGAGGTTGTGATCCACATTGGTACCAACGGTATAGGTAGAAAAAGGGATGGGGTCCTGCATGCAGATTTTAGGGAGCTAGGAAAGAGATTAAAAAGCAGGACCTCAAAGGTAGTAATCTCTGGACTACTCCCTGTTCTACAAGCTAGTGAGTATAGAAATAGGAGGATGGAGCAGATGAATGAATGGCTGGACAGATGGTGCAGGAGGGAGGGTTTCAGATTCCTGGGACATTGGGACCGGTTCTGCGGGAGGTGGGACCTGTACAGGCCGGACAGGTTGCACCTCAACAGAACCGGAACCAATGTCCTCACGGGGGGGGTTTGCTAGTGGGGAGGGTTTAAACTAATTTAGCTGTGGGATAGACGCCAGGATGTAGCATTGGAAAGGAGAAACAAAATGCATAAACGATTGGAAGAGACAGATAGCACTAGAGTAAGTAACAGTAAGGTATTAGGTGGGGTCAGACTAAGAGAGAATACAAGAGGGTCTAAGACAGATTTATAGTATGATAGCAAAATACTGCGGATGCTGGAAATCCGAAATAACACAGAAAATGCTGGAAAATCTCAGCAGGCCAGGCAGCATCCGTGGAGAGAGAAACAGAGTAAATGTTTCAGGTCGATGACCTGAAACGTAGGGCTCGATTTTCATTGAGCCGTGGAGTCGAGCTTGGAGGCGTGCAGGGGGTTAAAATCGCAAAAACTGGCGGGCGCCCCCCCCCCACCGTGGTTCCGGGCGGGGCCCCCCCTCCCGCCTGGTTCCCGACTCCGAGCAATTTTAACTCAGGCGTGTCTGATGGTCCCGGCTCCGTCCCGCATCCAACAGGCAGGACTGGTCTTTAAGGCCCTTAATCACCACTAAATGAACTCTATAATTCTATTTTAACAAGCCCTTGCAAATTTAACCCTTTCCCATGTAAAACACGCCTGGTGGGAATCACGAATGTGAAACCTGGCGGGAGCACTATTGGATTGCTGACTATCAACTGCAGGTCAACCATTAAAGAGGAGATTAGATCAGCCATCATTTGCAGGTGGCAGGACTTAGTGGTCTCAGGTCTGGGGCAACTTTTAGAAGGCTTAAGCACACCTGTGGAAGGTTGGAGCCTGACACCCATCTCCAGTGTGACCTCTTGGGAAACCCCTCTCGCCAACTTCACTCAGCGCTTCCTCAACGCAGGCGTATACCAGAAGCATGGGTGCCATTTATTTCCTTCCCATCTGGGCATTAGAGGAGCTCAAGCACCAGCCGCGGCACCAGCAGAACCAGGAACAACAGCAGCACCAGCAACAGCAGCAGCAGCAGGAGCACCAGGCTGCTGCTCACCCACCTGAGGCTGCACAGGCCAGAAGGGGCCAACGCCTGGAAGCCCGTCAGCACAGGAGAGACCCCCCAAATAGGGTCTACAGACACAGGGTCAGCTACCTCAACATGTCTGAGCAGCAGTGCCAAAGGCGGCTCTGACTTTCGCGAGAGGTAGTGACTGACATCTGCGCAATGCTACAGCAAGACCTGCTGCCCAGAGGACCAGGTGGACAAGCATTACCAGTGGCCGTCAAAGTCACCACCGCACTCAACTTTTTTGCCTCAGGCTCATTGCAGGGATCAGCAGCAGACATCAGCGGCATCTCCTAGGCGGCCGCACACACTTTCATCACGCAGGTAACCGATGCCCTCTTTGCCCTCGGGCACAATCACATCCATTTCATCAAGGATCGAGCAAGTGTCACGGCGCGAGCGGTTGGATTAGCTCATCTGACAGGCTTTCCAAGGGTGCAGGGCATCGTTGACTGCACACATGTGGCCCTTACGGCATCCCATCGCATTCCAGGTATTTTTGTCAACCGCAAGGGCTTCCACTCCTCAACGTTCAGCTGGTGTGTGACCACAAGAAGGAAATTTTGCATGTTTGTGCCAAGTACCCTGGCAGTTGCCATGACTCCTTCATACTGCGCTATTCAGTCCGCCAGACCAACTTAACGGATGGCTATTTGGAGACAAGGGCTATCCCCTGAGGACGTGGCTGATGACGCCATTGAGGAGAGCATCTAACGAAGCTGAGGAGAGCTACAACTCCAGCCACATTTCCACCAGAACCATAATCGAGCAAACCATCGGTTTGCTGAAGATGCGCTTCAGATGCCTGGATAGATCAGGTGGAGCCCTGCAGTACTCAGCAGCCAGGGTCTCCAGAATCATCGTGGTTTGCTGTGCACTTCACAACATGGCACAGCGTCGTGGCTTGCAGATTCCTGAGGACAAAGTGGCTCCTCACATATCCTCCTCAGATGAGGAGGAGGAGGGCAAAAACGAATATCCTGCAGAGGCCCATCAACAAGCGGCAGCATTACGCGAGAACATTGCTACCTGGGATGCAAGGAACGCACTCATCCTGGCCAGATTTGCTTAGTCTAGTCAATCAAACACTTTTGCCTCACAGCTTCTTACCAGAGCATTGACAATGGCCAAGAACCAGAGGATTCCTAGCACTCCGACCACCATACTGACAGTTGCAAGTATCCCAATAGCAAAATGACAGACGCCACAACTGCAACATTTGCCATCAGAATTTTTATGTACAATTAACACGTGATGGTATTTTTACACTAAACACAAAATTCCACCGAAGTGACTACCTTTGTGACTACTTGTGCTTTATCTTCCTCTTATGCGTGCTCCTATGTAGTGCTTCCTCTGTGGCTTTAGCAGATGTGGAGGGCCCTTGCTCACTTTCCTGCTGCTCCTGTCTCGACACCTTTGGCGGGCATCCTCTCGGGTTGTGAGCCTGTGAGGGCTTGTCAACAGTCTGTTGCTCCTGCGGCTGTGCAGGAGTTGAGACATCTATCTCACTTGGGTGTGGACTCCAGTGGGGCTCTGACTGAGGGCTCAGCAGTGGCATGGAAGTGTAAGCACTTGGAGAGGAGCCCCCACTTCCTTGAGGTATGCCACCAACCTCCCTCTCATGGGTCAGGTCCCCCTCAGCGCCTGCAAGTGGCTGGAGAGCACCTTGCTGCACATCAGGGGGGCCATGGGGACCCGTATCTGCAATGGCAGTCCTACTCAGAAGGACTTCCATGAAGGTCTGTTTTCTCTGTTCAATAGATGCCCATCGCTCCTCAAGAGATGTCATTCTATTCTGAACAATGACCATGTTTTCCATACCCTGGCGACTAAGCTCCTCCATGGCCGTAGCCCTCCTATCCTCTACCGTAGCCATCCTCTCCTGTATGGTAGCCAGCCTTACCACGGAGATGGCGATCGTTTCCACGGAGGTAGCCATCCTTTCTGTGGTGATGCGTTCATGCGCCAATGACTCCACAAAAGCTCTGCTCATGTTCGCTATGGACTCCTCCATTCGCTCCACACTCGCAGCGACCCTGGAGACAAAACCTGCCAGAGACTCCTGCATCTGTGCCTGGAGTTCCATCACCTCTGATCTTATGGATAGACCCAGAGGCAGAGGGTCAACATGCTGCTGAGCCGAGCTGGCAGAGCCCTGCGCCCTCTGACTAGGACTCTCCACTGCTGTCCTTGTCTCCACAATCTGCTGATGCTCACTTGTGAGCTGTGATACACCAGGTGGCAACACTACTCTATGTCCCGAAAGTCCCACTGAGGTGTGAGTGTCTGCGCTGGTTCTGGGTGCGCTGAATTCTGCTGACGCTGCTCCCTCAGAGGTTGCAGCTTCCTCTGAGGAATCTGGCTGCTCAGCCTCTTCTCCCTGGCTAGGGGGGACGGATGCTTGTGATGGCCCTGTGGGGGAGTAAAGGAAAGAGTCAGAGATGTGATGCAAAGGCTACATGCACATAGCTTTTTGCAGATGCTCATAAGTCCATCTGTTACAGCTTCACAATCATTATCAGCGACTCATGCAATATCAAAGAGAGAGATGGGAAACTTTTCTGTCACCAGCTTGCTGTGTTGCACCCGTCTGTCCGTCCCCCACGCGCAAATCATCTTCAATGCCCATAATTTCCTGTCCCTCCTCCTGTCCTGGCTTGCTCTCTTTTGTTGCGAGCTCTCTTTTCCTGCAATGAGGGAGACAAGTGGAGGTTGAGTGAGAATGAAGGAGTGAGTGTAGAGATTGCATAGCATAGATACTTAGAAGGAGACAAAGATGAAGTGAGCTTGCAAGACCAAGGGCCCTCCCTGTGTGTTGTCAGTTGTGTTCAAAGCATCAGAGTGATAGGGAGTGTGAGGGCTGCATGGTGGAATTGTTATGTGAATGTGAGCATAGAGAGAGGGAATGGGTAAGGGTGCATGGATGTCAGTGTCAAGGGGGATGTGGAGGAAGAGATTGCTAAAGCTGAGTGCATGTGAGGAAAGGCAATGGGGATCAGATTGAGGGTGATGGGAAATTCATACTCACTTTTCCAGTGCGCTGAAGGTCATGAAATCTTTTCCTGCACTGTGTCCAGTTTCTGCGGGTGACTCCCAAGGAGTTGACCTCCTCAGCCACCTGCATCCACACTGCCTTGGTCTGAGTGGGAAGAGCACCTCCTTGTTGGCCCTAGCCCCATCGACTAATGCCTGCAGTGCCACCTCGTCAAAGCGAGGAGCTGATCTTGCCCTCCCGCTTGTCATTTTTGCTGCAGCTCACTCACACTACACAGTCAAGAAGCTTGGCAGTCTGCAGAAGAAGCAAGGCTTGCTGTGGACCTTGAATGCAGCAGCAATGATGACATCATCGGAGGGGACTTTCAGTCATGAAAAAACCATTTGCAAAGGCTTCCCACACGTTGGAAATCAATTGGTCACTTAAGTTAAAATGCATCTTCCCCTCCCCTCCCCTTTCAGCATTCCATAGGGACCGCTCCCTCTGAGACACCCTAGTCCACTCCTCCATCACCCCCAGCACCCCTTCCCCTTCACCCGGCACCTTCCCGTGCAAGCGCAGGAGATGCAACACCTTCCCTTATACCTCCCCCCTTCCCACTGTCCAGGGCCCCAAACACCCCTTCCAGGTGAAACAGTGATTTACTTGTACTTCTTGCAATCTAGTATACTGTATTCGCTGCTCATGATACAGTCTCCTCTACATTGGGGAGACCAAATGCAGATTGGGTGGCCGCTTTGCGGAACACCTCCGTTCAGTCCGTAAGGGTGACCCCGAGCTTCCGGTCGCCTGTCATTTCAATTCACCGTTCCATTCCCACTCGGACCTCACCGTCCTCGGCCTCGTGCATTGTTCCACGGAAGCTCAACGTAAACTCGAGGAACAGCACTTCATCTTCCGATTAGGCACTTTACAGCCTTCCGGACTCAATATCAAGTTCAACAATTTCAGATCATAACCTCGGCCCCTATCATATTTATATAGTTTTTTATCCACACTTTTGGTTTGTGCCTTTTCCCCCTTTTTTTTCCTCTCCCACATGACAGCTGTCTTTCATTCTGCTAGCGCATTTCACACTTCATCTAGAGCCATCTTTTGTTTCTTAATCTGTCCTATTACCACCTCATCTCGCCTTAATATCTCTTAATATCTCTTTACTTCTCACAAACCTTCCCTTTTGTTCTTTCATCCCCTCCCCCATTTCCCAGCCCCCAACTTGCTTTTTCATCTGTTTCATTTCCTGCTTTTTTCTCAGTTCTGAAGAAGGGTTTCGACCTGAAACGTTTTTCCAGCTTTTTCTGTTGTTATTTATAGCATGTAAGTTCTTTGATAACTTACACTTCCTTGTGGAGATTAAAGTCAGTCAGAACAACTAGGGTGGATCTATCAGTTCTCACCAAGCTCAGTACAGAGCTTTTATTAGTGTTGAAAAGATGTTTTGTACCTCATCAAATCTTTCAGCTCTTGTCAGTGTGTGGATAGTAGATCTTAGCCAGGTGCAGGTTCGATAACATGTGAAGAACTCAACACAAGAAACAACGTCATGGTTTGCTTCTCACTCAAGATAATTGGGGAGAGCATTCAGATCTTTAACACTTATTCAAATAAACTAATTTTTCTGAAAAAGTGGTACTGCTGTACAAATTCAATTTAAAAAACTTTGCTTATAATGAATTTGGATGCAAGCTGTTATTAGTTTAGGCTGTCATCTCTCTCTATTTCGTGCAAGCAACAGTCTATGGATGGCATTGTGCACTGAGAATAGCCTTTTAGAAATGTGCACAAAACTTCAATTTTTCCACATCTGCATGCATCACTGACACATTGCATGTGAAATTTTGCAAATGACAAATAAAGTGCTCAAAATCATACTGCATTTGAAAGGCAGCAACCAATCTGTTTCACACATTGCAGTAAAGGAAAAAATAGAAAGACTTGCATTTATACAGAACCTCATCATGTTATCAAAACATCTCACAGTGCTTCACAAAATTAATTGCTTTCTCTTGGAGTGTAGTAGTGTTAAGTTGCCATACATGCCAACCATCACCATTTCACACTGACACTCAGCAACTTTGGGACTTTTTGGTGAGTGAGTCACTATTGCTTGACAAAAATCGGTGCAGACTGGGTCCTTCTCCTCTCAACACTGCTCCAGTCCTGCGAATGGACCAAACTGGCCCCCTTCTCCCCTCAGCACGACTCTAGTCCTGTTGCTAATAGACCAGACTAGCTTACTCCTCCCTTAGCACCACTCCAGTCCTGCAGCTAATAGATGGACTGGCTCCATTTCCTTTCAGCACTGCTCCAGCCTTGCCACTAATACAACAGACCAGGTCTCTCTCCCTCAGTGCCGCCCCAGTCCTGTCACTAGTCCAGGTCCCGGTTCCTCTCCCCTCCATATAGTTCCACGAGAGTCTTGAAGTGGATCCTTGCTCTGCACACTGTGGGGGGGAATTCTTCCTCTTGCGAGAATTGACAGCTATAATATGCAGAGTTGGGATCCCTTCTGCTCTGGTAAGACTGTCATGTAGCATTGCTGAGGGGTGTGGAGTCTGGTCTGCTCTATTAGCAACACCACTCAGGTAGTACTGGTGCTGAGGGAAAACAGTAGGGGGGAGGGAGAAGGGATGGTAATTAATGAGAGAGAAGGACAAAAATGATTTCAATGAAGAAGAAAAAGGAAATGGATGTCAATGTAGGAGAAAGAAGGGGAATGGATGGCAATGAAGAAGAGAGAAGGGAGAATGGATAACATTGAAAGGGAGTGAAATGGGAAATGGATGGAAAGAATGGAGAAATGGATGACAATCAAGAGGATAGGGGGAAATGGATGGCTTTGAAGGAAGGAAAGGAAAAATGGATGGGAATCAAGGGACGAGGGAAGGGGTAGAAGCTAGAAGCAATGCTTTGATGAAAAAGGGAAGGATCTTTGAAGTGGCATAGGAAGGGTGCCAGCATGAACTGGGGAGAGAGAAAGAATGTCAGTTTGAACTAGCAGGAGGAAATGCCAGCATTAACTCAAGTGGCAGAAAAAACTGCTAGTTTGAATGAAATGAGGGGGGAATATAAGAAATAGGAGCAGGAATAGGTGACTTGGCCCCTTGAGCCTGCTCTGCCATTCAATAAGATCATGGCTGATCTTGGGCTCAAAGCTACTTCCCTGCCTGCTCCCCATAACCCTTCACTCCCTTATCTTGCAAAAATCTGTCTATCTCCATTTTAATTTATTTAATGACCCAGCTTCCATGGCTCTCTGGGGCAGAGAATTCCACAGATTTACGACCCTCTGAGAGAAGAAATTCCTCCTCATCTCAGTTCTAAAAGGGCAACCCTTTATTCTGAAACTATGCCCCTGAGTTCTAGATTTCCCCACGAGGGGAAACATCCTCTCTGCATCTACCTTGTCAAGCCCCCTCAGAAACATAGAAACATAGAAACATAGAAGATAGGAGCAGGAGTAGGCCATTTGGCCCCTTGAGCCTGCTCCGCCATTCAATGCGATCATGGCTGATCATCCAAATTCAGTACCCGGTCCCTGCTTTCTCCCCATACCCCTTGATCCCTTTAGCCTTAAGAAATATATCCAACTCCTTCTTGAATATATTTAATGTATTGGCCTCTACTGCCTTCTGTGGCAGAGAATTCCACAGGTTCACTACTCTCTGAGTGAAGAAATTCCTCCTCATTTCTGTCCTAAATGGCCTACCCCTTATCCTTAGACTGTGACCCCTGGTTCTGGACTCCCCGACCATTGGGAACATCCTTCCTGCATCTAGTCTGTCCAGTCCTGTCAGAATTTTATAAGTTTCAATGAGATCCCCTCTCATTCTTCTAAACTCCAGCGAGTACAAGCCCAATCGACCCAATCTCTCCTCATACGTCATTCCTGCCATCCCAGGTATCAGCCTGGTGAATCTTCGCTGAACTCCTTCCATGGCAAGAAGATCCCTCCTCAGATAAGGCGACCAAAACTGCACACAATACTCAAGATGTGGTCTCACCAAGGCCCTGTATAACTGCAGCAAGACATCCTTGTTCCTGTACTCAAACCCTCTCGCTACGAAGGCCAACATGCCATTTGCTTTCTTACCCGCCTGCTGCACCTGCATGCTTACCTTAAGCGACTGGTGCACAAGGACACCCAGGTCTCGTTGCACTTACCCTTCTCCCAATCTATTGCCATTCAGATAATAATCTGCCTTCATGTTTTTGCCACCAAAGTGGATAACCTCACATTTATCCACGTTCCACGTTATATTGCATCTGCCATGCTTTTGCCCAATCACCCAACCTGTCCAAATCATCGTGGAGTTTCTCGGCATCCTTCTCACAGCACACACGCCCACCCAGGTTTGTGTCGTCTGCAAATTTGGAGATATTACATCTAGTTCCCTTGTCTAGATCATTAATATATATTGTGAATAGCTGGGGTCCAAGGACCAATCCCTGCGGTGTAGTGATCAGTAACCTGTCATTCTGGAATGGTACACTAGGTGGTGCTGTATGTATATAAGAGTGGGCTACCCATGATGCACTAGGCTACCCACAAGGCAGCAGTCAAGATGGATGCCTCTCCAGATACTGTACCTAGTCCACATGTGCTCAATAAAGTGTCTAACAAAAGCTAGCTGTTCTTAATAAAAATGACTAGTTATTAATGAACATAACATGGTACCAGGATTGGTAAGATCTGCTGAATATTGTGCAACGCGACATGGAGAATTTGAAGCCACCAGAGCATTTGAAACTCACAGGAAATATCGACTACAATTGGCAGACTTTTAAACAACAATTCGAACTCTACATTGCTGCCATCGGGTACGGTACAAAGCCAGACGCAAGGAAAATAGCGTTGCTGCTCACGGTTGCAGGCCCACAGGCGATCGAGGTATTTAATACATTTGTATTTAATCCAGAGGAGAACAGAGGAAAATTAGACGATGTGCTAAAAAAGTTTGATATGCATTGTTCTCCCAAAAAGAATGAAAACTATGAGAGGTACATCTTCTGTTCTCGGACACAGCAGCAAAATTAGACTTTTGATAGCTTTATAACTGATCTGAAACTGAAAGCACAGACATGTAATTTCTCTGAGCTGAAAGCATCCATGATTCGTGACCAGATTGTGTTTGGTATTCATGATAAAAAAGTCAGGGAACGTCTGTTGAGACAAACCGAACTAACATTGGAAATTGCTGTGAAAATATGCCAAGCCAGTGAGCTAGCTCGAAAGCACACGAAGACTTTCAGTGAAATCAATAATGATGCAATTGTAATGAGTGATAATGCTGCTGTTGGTGCTGTGTCCTACAAGGGGAAGAAACGTGGGCAGAACAGAAATGAAAAGCAATCGGAAAATAAAATTTTTAATTGTAAACGCTGTGGTTACAAACACCAGTTAAGACAATGCCCAGCGTTTGGAAAAATGTGCACAAAGAGTAATGGAAAGAATCACTTTGCCAAACAATGCTTTTCAAAAGTAAAAACAAAGAAAGGGCAAAGAGTTAATGTGATTGAGGACACTGATTTAAGTGAGACATTTTTTGTACGAATGGTGTCATGTGACAATATAAAAATTATACCGAAAATGTGCAGCCCTCAGATATGGACAATGCTGAACATAAAATTAATGCAGTAAAAGAAGAAAAATGGATGATCCCACTGCAGATAAATGGAGCATGAGTTACATTGAAACTGGACACTGGGGCAAAAGCAAACTTAATCAGTATGAGTGACATTAAAAACATGAAAGAAAAGCCCAAAATACAGAAAAAGTCAGTACTACTGAAGGACTATAATGGACAGAAAATAGATAGCTTAGGTGTATGCAGACTGAAAGTGACAGTGAAAGACAAAGTACATCATCTCATGTTTTCTGTTGTGGCTGAAGGACTTGATTCACTACTGGGTGACAAAGCTTGTGAGGACTTAGAACTGGTCAAGAGAGTATACCGTATAAACTGCGCCATAAACAGACCAGATGACTCAGTGGATTCTGTAGTAAATAATTTCCAGGATGTGTTCAAAGGATTTGGAGTTCTACCATTCACTTACAAGATCCAGCTAAAGGAGGATGCTCAGCCAGTGGTACATGCTCCACGAAGAGTTCCAGCACCCCTGCGTGACCGGCTCAAGAATGAACTGGACAGAATGACCACACTAGGAGTCATCAGGAAAGTCAAAGAGCCAACAGAGTGGGTTAACTCCATGGTATGTGTAAAGAAAAAGAACAATGATCTAAGAATATGCATGGATCCAAAGGACTTAAATGCAAACATAAAACGTGAACACTACCAGATTCCCAAGCGAGAAGAAATCACCAGTGAAATGTCAGGTGCCAGATACTTTACAAAGCTCGATGCCTCACAAGGATTTTGGCAACTAAAACTGGATGAAGAGAGCACCAAATACTGTACCTTCAACACACCATTTGGCAGGTATTGTTTCCTCAGAATGCCTTTCGGGATAATATCTGCATCTGAAATCTTTCATAGAGCGATGGAACACATAATTGAAGGTCTGGAAGGAGTTCGGGTCTATGTTGATGACATCATCATCTGGGGCTCCACACTGAAAGAACACAATGAGAGACTGACTAAAGTGCTACAGAGCATATGCTGGAATGGACTGAAGCTCAACAAAGCCAAGTGTCAGTTTGGCATCCAGGAAGTCACTTTCCTAGGAGATAATCTATCTGGTAAAGGAATAGAGCCAGATATGGAAAAAGTAAATGCCATACTCAAAATGCCCCGACCCACTGACAAAAAAGGAGTGCTACGCATCATGGGGATGATAAACTTCATTGGAAAGTTCATTCCTAACTTGTCAACCAAGACAGCCTGTCTGTGAGACCTGCTACGTAAAACAAATGAGTTCACATGGACAGAGAGACATGAACAAGAGTGGATAAACCTCAAAACAGTGCTGACAACCACACCTGTACTCACCTTCTTTGACCCAACAAAAAGAATCAAAGTGTCAACGGATGCATCAAAAGATGGCCTAGGTGCGGTCTTGCTACAAGCAGAGGGTGAAGATTAGAAGCCTGTTGCCTATGCCTCCAGGTCTATGACTGATACTGAGTGTCGATACGCCCAGATTGAAATGTAATGTCTAGGCTTGGTAGTTGGATTAGATAAGTTCCATGGCTACATATATGGACTTCCCACCTTCACAGTTGAGACAGACCACTGCCCACTGGTTGCCATCATAAAATAGAACCTGAATGAGATGTCTCCAAGGATTCAACGACTCATGATGAAGCTGCAAAGATATGACTTTGAACTGATCTACACACCAGGCAAATACATAGTGTTAGCAGATGCACTATCCCGAGCACCCACAATGAGTCATGTGAGCTCTACTGAAGAAGACGTGGATGTTCATGTCAGTATGGTCACTGCTGCGCTGCCCGTGTCAGACACAAAATCAAAGCAAATAGCAGAAGAAACAGTGAAAGATACAGTATTACAAACAGTAATAGAGAACATTCATCATGGTTGGCCAAAAGGTTCCTGTCCAAAATACTTTCACATAAGGTCAGAATTGAGTGTCGCAAGTGGACTATTACTAAAACAGAACAGAATAGTCATTCCACAGGCTCTACGTCAAGACATGCTCAAAAGGATTCATGAGGGACACCTTGGAATTGAAAAATGCAAAAGGAGAGCAAGAGACACTGTTTATTGGCCTATCATAAATAAGGACACTGAGAACATGATAGGCAAATGTGAGACATGTCAGAAACACCAAAACAAACAAGCAAAGGAACCAATGACAGTAGCTGAAATACCAACAGCACCATGGCAAAAGGTTGGTATGGACCTTTTTCAATCAAATGGTAAAGACTATCTAATAGTGATTGACTACTATTCTAACTATCTTGAGATGGCACTGCTCTCAAGCACCACAGCAAGCAGTGTCATAATGCATGTGAAATCCATCTTCGCCAGACATGGAATTCCCAGGATTGCCGTTAGCGACAATGGTCCGTGCTTTAACTGTAAGGAGTGGCAACAGTTTGCAGCACATTATGACTTTCAACACATCACATCCAGTCCTTTGTATGCTCAGTCGAATGGTAAGGCAGAGAAAGGTGTTCAAGTTCTCAAGCAGCTACTGAAGAAAGCAACAGAAAGCAAGTCTGATCCTTATCTCGCCCTGCTGAGCTACCGAGCCTCACCTTTGGACTCTGGTTCTTCGCCTGCTGAGCTCCTAATGGGTCGCAAGTTGCGTACCACGCTACCCTGCTGTGCAAAAGAAAAGCAGAGTAAGGAACTGAGACAGAGACTTCAACTGTTAAAGCTGAAACATAGAAACATAGAAACATAGAAGATAGGAGCAGGAGTAGGCCATTCGGCCCTTCGAGCCTGCTTCGCCATTCATCGAGATCATGGCTGATCATCCAAATTCAGTACCCTGTCCCTGCCTTCTCCCCATATCCCTTGATCCCTTTAGCCTCAAGAAATATATCCAACTCGTTCTTGAATATATTTAATGAAATGGCCTCCACCGCCCTCTGTGGCAGAGAATTCCACAGGTTCACCACTCTCTGGGTGAAGAAGTTCCTCCTCATTTCAGTCCTAAATGGCTTACCCCTTATCCTTAGACTATGACCCCTGGTTCTGGACTCCCCGGCCATCCGAAACATCCTTCCTGCATCTAGTCTGTCCAGGCCTGACAGAATTTTAGAGGTTTCGATGGGATCCCCTCTCAATCTTCTAAACTCCAGTGAGTATAAGCCCAATTGACACAATCTCTCCTCATACGTCATTCCTGCCATCCCAGGTATCAGCCTGGTGAATCTTCGCTGCACTCCCTCCATGGCAAGAACGTCCTTCCTCAGGTAAGGTGACCAAAACTGCACACAATACTCAAGGTGCGGTCTCACCAAGGCCCTGTACAACTGTAGCAAGACATCTTTGTTCCTGTACTCGAACCCTCTTGCTACGAAGGCCAGCATACCATTTGCCATCTTAACCACCTACTGCACCTGCATGCTTACCTTCAGCGACTGGTGCACAATAACACCCAGGTCTCTTTGCACTTCCCCTTCTCCCAATCTATTGCTATTCAAATAATAATCTGCCTTCCTGTTTTTGCCACCAAAGTGGATAACCTCACATTTATCCACATTATAGTGCATTTGCCATGTTTCTGCCCAATCACCCAACCTGTCCAAATCATACTGGAGTTTCACGACATCCTCCTCACAGCTTACCCTCCCACCCAGCTTTGTGTCATCTGCAAATTTGGAGATATTACATCCAATTCCCTCGTCCAGATAATTAATATATATTGTGAACAGCTGGGGTCCTAGGACCGATCCTTGCGGTACCCCACTAGTCACTGCCTGCCACTCAGAAAACAACGCGTTTATTCCAACTCTTTGCTTTCTGTCCGCCAACCAGTTCTCTATCCAAGTCAATACCTTGCCCCCAATCCCATGTGCCTTAATTTTGCACGCTAATCTCTTATGTGGGACCTTATCGAAAGCCTTCTGAAAGTCCAAATACACCACATCCACTGGTTCTCCCTTATCTATTTTACCAGTTACATCCTCAAAAAATTCCAGTAGATGAGTCAAGCATGATTTACCTTTTGTAAATCCATGTTGACTTTGTCCGATCCTGTCACTGCTTTCCAAGTGCTCTGCTATTACATCTTTTATGATAGACTCCAGCATTTTCCCCACTACCGATGTCAGGCTTACCGGTCTATAATTCCCCGCTTTTTCTCGACCATCTTTTTTGAATAGTGGGGTAACATTAGCTACCCTCCAATCCATGGGTACCGTTCCAGAGTTGATCGAGTTCTGGAAGATGACCAGCAATGCATCTACTATCTCTAGGGCCACTTCCTTAAGTACCCTGGGATGTAGACCATCAGGCCCTGGGGATTTATCAGCCTTCAGTCCCATCAATTTTCTTAACACCATTTCCCTACAAATACTGATTTCTTTCAGTTCCTCCCTTTCATCAGACCCTATGATCCCCGACATCTCTGGGAGGTTATTTGTGTCCTCCTTTGTGCAGACAGAACCAAAGTATATATTTAGTTGGTCTGCCATTTCCTTGTTTCCCATTATAAATTCCCCTGATTCTGACTGTAAGGGACCTATGCTTGACTTCACCAATCTTTTTCTCTTCACATATCTCTAAAAGCTTTTACAGTCAGTTTTTATGTTTCTTGCTAGCTTACTCTCATATTCTATTTTCCCTTTCTTAATTAATCCATTTGTCCTCCTTTGTTGACTCCTAAACTGCTCCCAATCCTCAGGATTATTGCTTTTTCTAGCCAATTTATATGTCCTCTCTTTGGATCTTATGCTATCCCTAATTTCCCTTGTTAGCCATGGTTGAGTCACCTTTTTTGTTTTATTTTTATGCCAAACTGGGATGAACAAATTCTGTAGCTCATCCATTCGGTCTTTGAATGTTTGCCATTGCCTATCCACTGTCAACCCTTTGAGTGCCATTCTCCAATCAATCCTACCCAACTCGCTCCTCAGACCATCATAGTTTCCTTTATTTAAATTGAGGACCCTTGTCTCTGAGTCAACTACTTCATTCTCCATCTTAATGAAGAATTCGATCATATTATGATCGCTCCGACCCAAGGAGCCTCGTACAACAAGATTGCTAATTAATCCTTTCTCGTTACATAATACCCAGTCTAAGATGGCCTGATCTCTGGTTGGTTCCTCGACATATTGGTCCAGGAAACCATCCTGTAAACACTCCAGGAATTCCTCCTCCACAGTATTGTTACTAATTTGGTTGGCCCAATCTATATGTAGATTAAAGTCACCCATGATAATTGCTGTGCCCTTATTGCACGCTTCTTTAATTTCCCTTTTAATGCCATCCCCAACCTCCGCCTTACTGTTTGGAGGTCTATATACTACTCCCACTAATTTTTTTTCCCCTTAGTATTTCTCAATTCTACCCATACAGATTCCACGTCATCAGAGCTAATATCCTTCGTTACAATTGTATTAATCCCTTCTTTAACCAGTAATGCTACCCCACCTCCCTTTCCTTTTTGCCTATCTTTCCTGAATATCGAATAACCCTGGATGTTGAGTTCCCAGTCTTGGCCATCCTTGAGCCACGTTTCCGTAATCCCAACCAAATCGTATCCGTTTACCTCTATTTGCACAGCCAATTCATCCACCTTATTACAAATGCTCCTCGTATTAAGACACAAAGCCTTCAGGCTTGTTTTTTTAACGCTCTTAGACCTATTAGAATTATTATTTACTGTGGCCATGTTTGATTTAAACCGTTGATTTCTCTGACTGCCACTTTTGTTTTTCTCCTTCCTATCTTTTGCTTTTATCCCTGTTTCCCTTTCCTCTGTCTCCATGCTCAGGTTCCCAACCCCCTGCCATTTTAGTTTAAACCCCCCCGAACAGCACTAGCAAACACTCCCCCTACGACATCGTTCCCGGCCCTGCCCAGGTGCAAACCGTCCCGTTTGTACTTGTCCCACATCTCCCAGAACCGGTTCAAATGTCCAAGGAATTTGAATCCCTCCTCCTTGCACCATTCCTCTAGCCACGTATTCATTTGAAATATCCTCTTATTTCTACTCTGACTAGCACGTGGCACTGGTAGCAATCCTGAGATTACTACCTTTGAGGTCCTATTTTTTAATTTACCTCCTAACTCCCTATATTCTGCTTTTAGGACCTCATCCCATTTTTTACCTATATCGTTGGTGCCTATGTGCACCACGACAACTGGCTGTTCACCCTCCCCCTCCAAAATGTTCTGCAGCTGCTCCGAGACGTCCTTGACCCTTGCACCAGGGAGGCAACACACCATCCTGGAGTCTCGATTGCGGCCGCAAAAACGCCTATCTATTCCCCTTACAATTGAGTCCCCTATCACTATAGCTCTTCCACTCTTTTTCCTCCCAGCCTGTGCAGCAGAGCCACCCATGTTGCCAAGAAGTTGGCTGCTGCTGCCTTCCCCTGATGAGTCATCCCCCCCAACAGCATTCAAAGTGGTATATCTGTTGGAGAGGGGGATGGCCGCAGGGGATTCCTGCACTACCTGCCTGCACCTCTTACTCTGCCTGCTGGTCACCAATTCCCGACCTGCCTGTACACCCTTTACCTGCGGTGTGACCAACTCGCTATATGCGATAGTCACGACGTCCTCAGCATCGCGAATGCTCCAAAATGAATCCATCCGCAGCTCCAGTGCCGCAATGCGGTCTGTCAGTAGCTGCAGCTGGACACACTTCCCGCACACATGGTCGTCAGGGACGGAGGAAGCATCCCTGATTTCCCACATAGAGCAGGAGGAGCACACTACGGTGCTGGGCTGTCCTGCTATGACTTACCCTTTAACTAATTAATTAAAATTAAATGAATCCCACCAATTTCACTACAGTTAAAAGATATATTTAAGGGCCCTGGTCCCCGCTACACCACAGCAACCTTAAAAACTATAAACCACAGGCTTAAATTTTAAAACGAGAGAAATACTCCAACCAATCACCTACCTGTTTTGTGGTGACGTCACACCTCGAATACTTTTTACCTCTCTCCTTGCCTGAGATTGGAGATTAGTACACCTACCTGAGCCTCTGGGGCCTTTTGTAGTCGCTCTGCTGCTCTGCTCTGCCTCCAGCCACTGCCGATGCCGCACTGAGGCCTACCTGAGCCTCTGGGACCTTTTGTAGTTGCTCTGCCGCTCTGCTCCGCCTCCAGCCACTGCCGATGCCACACTGAGGCCTACCTGAGCCTCTGGGGCCTTTTGTATTCGCTCTGCCGCTCTGCTCCGCCTCCAGCAGATTCCGCACTGAGACCTACCTGAGCCTCTGGGGCCTTTTGTAGTCGCTCTGCCGCTCTGCTCTGCCTCCAGCCACTGCCGATGCCGCACTGAGGCCTACCTGAGCCTCTGGGGCCTTTTGTAGTCGCTCTGCCGCTCTGCTCCGCCTCCAGCCGCTGCCGATGCCGCACTGAGGGCTACCTGAGCCTCTGGGGCCTTTTGTAGTCGCTCTGCCGCTCTGCTTCGTCTCCAGCCGCTGCCGATGCCACACTGAGGCCTACCTGAGCCTCTGGGGTCTTTTGTAGTCGCTCTGCCGCTCTGCTCCGCCTCCAGCCGCTTCCAATGCTGCACTGAGGCCTACCTGAGCCTCTGGGGCCTTTTGTAGTCGCTCTGCCACTCTGCTCCGCCTCCAGCCGCTGCCGATGCCGCACTGAGGCCTACCTGAGCCTCTGGGGCCTTTTGTAGTTGCTCTGCCGCGCTGCTCCGCCTCCAGCCACTGCCGATGCCGCACTGAGGCCTACCTGAGCCTCTGGGGCCTTTTGTATTCGCTCTGCCGCTCTGCTCCGCCTCCAGCAGATTCCGCACTGAGACCTACCTGAGCCTCTGGGGCCTTTTGTAGTCGCTCTGCCGCTCTGCTCTGCCTCCAGCCGCTGCCGATGCCGCACTGAGGCCTACCTGAGCCTCTGGGGCCTTTTGTAGTCGCTCTGCCGCTCTGCTCCGCCTCCAGCCGCTGCCGATGCCGCACTGAGGACTACCTGAGCCTCTGGGGCCTTTTGTAGTCGCTCTGCCGCTCTGCTTCATCTCCAGCCGCTGCCGATGCCACACTGAGGCCTACCTGAGCCTCTGGGGTCTTTTGTAGTCGCTCTGCCGCTCTGCTCCGCCTCCAGCCGCTTCCAATGCTGCACTGAGGCCTACCTGAGCCTCTGGGGCCTTTTGTAGTCGCTCTGCCGCTCTGCTCCGCCTCCAGCCGCTGCCGATGCCGCACTGAGGCCTACCTGAGCCTCTGGGGCCTTTTGTAGTCGCTCTGCCGCTCTGTTCCGCCTCCAGCCGCATACTATGACAAGTCATCCAAAACTCTGAAACCATTGACAAGGGATGATGTTGTCAGGATTGAGGATCCAGATGCATGGAACAGGAAAGCTGAAGTTCTTGAGGAAGTAGGACCAAGGTCATACACTGTTAGAACTGAGGAAGGACAGATTCTCAGGAGGAACCGCCGTTCCCTCCTAAAAACACAAGAGACTATCGAAGAGCAAATCGATGACAATGCCACAACTGAATCTTGTCACTCACCACCAGAACAATCTAACACAAATACACATACAGCCTCTCATGAAAACACATCAGACTTACCTGTGCTGAGAAGATCCACACGTGAAGTAAAAAAGCTTGAGTACAAAGAAAACTACATTGAAAATGTATTGACTGTTGAAGATGTTTATGTTGTTATGATTGATTGATATTGATTGATACTGATTTTGTTTAACCTCAAAGAAAGGGGGATGTAATGATCAGTAACCTGTCATTCTGGAATGGTACACTAGGTGGTGCTGTATGTATATAAGCGTGGGCTACCCATGATGCACTAGGCTACCCACAAGGCAGCAGTCAAGATGGATGCCTCTACAGATACTGTACCTAGTCCACATGTGCTCAATAAAGTGTCTAGCAAAAGCTAGCTGTTCTTAATAAAAACGACTAGTTATTAATGAACATAACATGCGGTACCCCACTAGTCACTGCCTGCCACTCGGAAAAAGACCCGTTTATTCCAACTCTTTGCTTTCTGCCTGCCAACCGGTTCTCTATCCAAGTCAATACCTTGCCCCCAATCCCATGTGCCTTAACTTTACACGCTAATCTCTTATCTCTCAGTATCTTACATGTTTCAATAAGATCACCTCTCATTCTTCTAAATTCCAATGAGTATAGGCCCAGCCTGCTCAACCTTTCTTCATAAGTCAACCCCTTCATCTCTGGAATTAACCTCGGGAATCATCTCTGAACTGCCTCCAATGCAAGTATATCCTTCCATAAATAAGGAGAGCAAAACTGTATGCAGTGCTCAAGGTGTAATCTCACCAATACCCTGTACAGGAGAGAGCCAGCTTGAATGGAGATGTACATACGAACATAGGAACAATATATACACTCCACCCCACCCAAAACCATGTGATCTCCTGGGAGAGGCAAAAAAACAGAAAAAAGCCCAGGCCAATTTGGGGAAAAAAATCTGGGAAATTCCTCTCCAACCCATCTAAGCAATCAAAACTAGTCCAGTCGATCACTCTGGTACTGAATTCCCTGCAGTGCCTCCCTTCTGTAAGAGGTGATCTCCGCCCCAGCCAGAAACAGGCCCAGCTCTCACCTGAAGGAATTCAGCGAATCAGCATCCACCGCACGAGACGACAGCCTGTTCCAGAGGTCCCCTATTCTCTGGGGGAAAGGACCACTTCCTAACCTAGATCTGGCCTTATACAAATTAAATTTGTGACCCCTGGTCCTCCCTAGCCTATTTAATTGAAACAAACTGGAACACAATTTATTCCCTTCATTATCTTATAAACCTCAATCAGATCACCTCTAAGTCTTCGTCTGCGATTTCCCCTACCTCGGTGGGTCTGGTGTGGCTGGGGTCATTGGCGGGTTGCGACATCACTATTGGCTCCAGCCCGCTGTCCAAAGTGATTATCCCGGATTGGGCTTGTTAAGCCCGCCCAGCGCGTTTGCCGGCCAAGGAAGCGGGTCTGATGATGTCACTTGATGACACGTCACCAGCTGGTTTTCTTAAAGGGACCATGCGCAAATTGATTTTGACATTTGTGCCGTCAATGTTCTACAGCATTGAGGTACTGCAAACACTGACAAGCACTGCACAAAGGTGCACGCCTGCACCCAGGCTCTCCCATCACTCCCTCCATATGCATATGGAGGGAGTCACAGCAAGCAGAGAGGTCCTTTTCCCTTCCAATGGGTGGAACAGACCTCCCCAGGAGATCAACGCAGCCTGGTTGTACACTGCACAGGAGGACATAAGCAGGGATGTCGTCAGGAGGACCAGGCTGCAGTGGCGCAAACCTTTTAATGACCTCAGTAGATCATGAAATGTTACTGCAAAGCCACACTCAACCTCATCCTGCTGTGCCATCCATCACATCCCCATCACTCTGCCTTCCCTACCCTACTCCTGCACATCCTTACTCACACCAAATTACTGTGCACCTCCACCCATCCATCTCTATCTACATTATTACATCTCCATCTTACTAGGCACCCCTCACATTCACCCTCATCCTAGTCCAATCATATTAACTAACAACACACAAGGGTAGGCACTTGGGTGTTTTATCCAATGTTCATGTGAAGTTTCTGTTAATGTGGTGTCAAGCATTGAAATCTTTATTTTCAACACTCTGCTTTCTTGGACAGATTTGTGTGCACCTTTGGAAGTGGCTTAGTGAATTGCAGTGAATAGTGAGACATAACGGTATGCCCCTTAATGGTGATCAGTGTGAAAGGAATGGCTCGGACATTGTAGGGATGCTTTATGGTGTTGGTGTGGGGTGGCGCCAACCTGGTGCATCATGTGTCAGCCAGGGTGTACAACGTCAAGTGAAGTAAATCTGCCTATGGGGAGGCCATCCCTGGCCTCCCAGGCAACAATGTGGTCGGGTGCTGATGTCCTGTGCCCTGTGCAACATCAGTTGATTGCGGAGAAGGTTGGTGTTGTTGTTGGTGCTGCTGGTGTTGGGACTGATCGTTTTGGGGTTCTGAGGACCAAGGTGAGATGGTTTCAAGGGCACCAATGCTGATGGAATAGATGGCAGGTAAAGCTGAGATGACAGAAGTGATCTGTCAATGGTGAGAGAGGCTGTTCCAATGAGGTGACACTGGATACAGAGTTTGCTTCAAACAATTAGAAGCTGCATAAAGCTCAATCTGTCTTCCAAATGTAGTAGCAGCAGCTTCTAACCTTGAAACGTGAACAGCTATGAAATAGGAGCTTTGCAGCTGTCAAGTTAAAAAATCATCCCATACTGAATGTAAGGGGTGGTGTTTGGGGTCAGCTTCACCTCTGACTTATGAGCAGTTCGAATCGCTCCCTTGGTTCTAGACCTTGGACTTATTTGGGGGTTGTGATAAAAGTGCAGCAGACAAACTGATTTTGGTGCAAGAATTTTGATTTTTATTTGAGAAAGAAAATACAACACAATAATAACACTCTAATAAAATGGGGAAACTCTTCGACATACACAAGGGAAAAGTTACAGTAGACAAATATCTCACCCCTCCCAATCCCACCTTACATAAGAACATAAACATAAGAAGTAGGAGCAGGAGTAGGCCATACGGCCCCTCGGGCCTGCTCCTCCATTCAATAGGATCATGGCTGATCCGAAACTAGACTCACGTCCACTTCCCTGCCCGCTCCCCGTAACCCCTACTTCCCTTATCAGCTAGGAAACTGTCTATCTCCGTTTTAAATTTATTTAATGTCGCAGCTTCCACAGTTCTCTGGGGTAGCAAATTCCATAGATTTACTACCCTCTGAGTGAAGAAGTTTCTCCTCATCTCGGTTTTGAAAGGGCAGCCCCTTATTCTAAGATTATGCCCCCTAGTTCTAGTCTCCCCCATCAGTGGAAACATCCTCACCGCATCCACCCGATCAAGCCCCCTCACAATCTTATATGTTTCGATAAGATTGCCTCTCATTCTTCTGAATTCCAATGAGTAGAGGCCCAACCTACTCAACCTTTCCTCATAAGTCAACCCCCTCATCTCTGGAATCAACCGAGTGAAATTTCTCTGAACTGCCTCGAGAGCAAGTATATCTTTTCTTAAATATGGAAACCAAAACTGTACGCAGTATTCCAGGTGTGGCCTCACCAGTACCCTGTATAACTGAAGCAAGACTTCCCTGCTTTTATACTCCATCCCCCTTGCAATAAAAGCCAAGATTCCATTGGCCTTCCTGATCACCTGCTGTACCTGCATACTAACCTTCTGTGTTTCATGCATCAGGACCCCCAGATCCCTTTGTACTGTAGCACTTTGCAGTTTCTCTCCATTTAGATAATAACTTGCTCTTTGATTTTTTCTGCCAAAGTGCATAACCTCACACTTTCCAACATTATATTCCATCTGCCAAACTTCTGCCCACTCACCCAGCCTGTCTATGTCCTCACTCATTGCTTTCCCTCCCATCTTTGTATCGTCGGGAAACTTGGATAAGTTGCACTCGATCCCTTCCTCTAAATCGTTAATATAGATTGTAAAGAGTTGGGGTCCCAGCACTGACCCCTGCGGAACACCAGTAGTCACTGATTGCCAACCCGAGAATGAACCATTTATCCCAACTCTCTGTTTTCTGTTAGATAGCCAATCTTCCATCCATGCCAGTATATTACCCCCAATCCCATGATTTTTTACCTTGTGCAGTAATCTTTTGTGTGGCACCTTGTCAAATGCCTTTTGGAAGTCCAAATACACCACATCCGCTGGTTCCCCTTTATCCACCCTGTTTGTTATGTCCTCAAAGAATTCGAGCAAATTTGTCAAACATGACTTCCCCTTCATAAAACCATGCTGACTCTGTCTGATTAAATTATGCTTATCCAAATGTCCTGTTACTGCTTCCTTAATAATGGACTCCAACATTTTACCAACCACAGATGTTAGGCTAACTGGTCTATAGTTTCCAGCCTTTTGTCTACTTCCCTTTTTAAATAAGGGCGTTACATTAGCAGTTTTCCAATCTGCTGGGACCTTTCCTGAATCCAGGGAGTTTTGGAAAATTACCACTAATGCATCCACAATCCCTACCGCTACTTCTCTCAAGACCCTAGAATGTAAGCCATCAGGTCCAGGGGATTTATCCGCCTTTAGTCCCATTATCTTACCGAGTACCATCTCCTTAGTGATTTTAATCATGTTTAGCTCCTCCCCCCCTATAGCCCCTTGTTTGTCCAGTGTTGGGATATTTTTATTGTCCTGTACTGTAAAGACTGATACAAAATATTTGTTCAGCGTTTTTGCCATCTCCATGTTCCCCACCACTAATTTCCCGGTCTCGTCCTCTAAGGGACCAACATTCACTTTAGCCACTCTTTTTCTTTTTATATAACTGTAGAAACTCTTGCTATCTGTTTTTATATTTTTTGCTAGTTTACTTTCATAATCTATCTTCCCTTTCTTAATTAATCTTTTAGTTATTCTTTGCTGGCTTTTAAATGCTTCCCAATCTTCTATCCTCCCACTAGATTTGGCTACTTTATATGCCCTTGTTTTCAGTCAGATACTATCCTTTATTTCTTTACTTAGCCACGAATGGCTGTCTTTTCTTTTATGCCCCTTTTTCCTCAGTGGAATATATTTTTCTTGAAAGTTGTGAAATATCTCCTTGAATGTACACCACTGTTCATGTACCGTCTTACACTTTAATCTGTTTTCCCAGTCCACTTTAGTCAACTCTGCTCTCATACCTTCATAGTCTCCTTTATTTAAGCTTAGTACGCTGGTTTGAGATCCAACTCTCTCACCCTCCAACTGAATTTGGAATTCAACCATGTTATGGTCACTCATTCCAAGGGGATCCTTTACTAGGACAGTTTTTATTAATCCTGTCTCATTACACAGGACCAGATCTAAGATTGCCTGCCCCCTGGTTGGTTCAGTAACATACTGCTCAAGGAACCCGTCCCTAATGCACTCTATGAACTCTTCCTCAAGGCTGTCCTGCCCAATTTGATTTGTCCAGTCAATATGAAAGTTAAAATCCCCCATGATTATAGCTGTTCCCTTATTACAAGCCCCAACTATTTCCTGATTTATACTCCGACCAACAGAGTTGCAACTGTTAGGAGGCCTATAGACTACACCCACTAGTGACTTTGTCCCCTTATTATTCCTTATCTCCACCCAAACTGTTTCACTATCCTGATCCTTTGACCCAATATCATTTCTCACTATTGCAGTGATTCCATCCTTTATTAACATAGCCACCCCACCTCCCTTTCCTTCTTGTCTGTCCTTCCTAATTGTCAAATACCCCTGGATGTTTAGTTCCCAGTCATGGTCACCTTGCAGCCATGTTTCTGTAATGGCCACCAGATCATACCCATGTGTAGTTATTTGTACCGTCAACTCGTCTATTTTGTTACGAATGCTGCGTGCATTCAGATAAAGAACTTTTAAATATGTTTTGTGACAATTTATTCCTGGTTTTACCCCCTTTACTACTTTACCTTTATCTTTATACATTCTGTCCCTTCCTGGCACGCTCTGGTTTTTAATTCCCCCACTGCTACCTTGCTCTATTGCCTTCTCAGCTGACATTTTTATTTTTTGCTCTCTTGAAACCTTCCCCCCACTAATTAGTTTAAAGCCCTCTCTACAGCCCTAGTTATTCGAGTCACCAGGATTCTAGTCCCAGCACTGGCCAAGTGAAGTCCGTCCCAACGGAACAGCTCTCTCCTGTCCCAGTACTGGTGCCAGTGTCCCAAGAAGCAAAACCCATTTCTCCCACAGCAGTCTTTGAGCCACGCATTTAACTCTCTGATTTTATTTACTCCAGCCAAATTTGCTCGTGGCTCAGGTAGTAATCCAGAGATTATTACCCTAGTGGTTCTGTTTTTTAATTTGGCCCCTAGCTGCTCATACTCCCTCAGCAGAACCTCTTTCCTTGTCCTAACTATGTCATTGGTACCAACATGGACCACGACAACTGGATCCTCCCCCTCCCACTCCAAGTTTCTCTCCAGCCCAGAGGAGATGTCCTTAACCCTGGCACCGGGCAGGCAACACAGCCTTCGGGACTCTCGCTCTCGGCTGCAAAGAACCCTATCTATCCCCCTAATGATACTATCCCCAACCAATACAACATTTCTTTTTACTCCCCCCACTTGAATGGCCCCTCATTCCACGGTGCTGTGGCCAGGTTGCTCATCCTCCCTGCAGTCCCCGCTCCCGTCCCCACAGGGAGTAAGAGCCTCGAACCTGTTGGACAAGAGCAAGGGCTGCGGCTCCTCCAACACTACCTACTGGATCCCCGTACCTGCCTCACTCATAGTCACACCCTCCTGTCCCTGACCACGGACTACATCCGAATTAGTTAATCTAATTGGTGTGACTACTTCCTGGAACGCAGATTCCAGGTAACTCCCCCCCGCCCTGATGTGTCGCAGTGTTTGAAGCTCGGACTCCAGCTCATCAACATGGAGCTGGAGTTCCTCGAGCAGCCAACACTTACTGCAAATGTGATCACCATGAACATCAATGGTGTCCACCAGCTCCCACATATTGCAGCAGTAACACATCACCTGCTCTGCCATTCTATGTAATTAATTAAATTTATTATTATTATTTTTTAATGATATATTTAAGGGCCCTGGTTTACAAACTGTCCCGCTACACCACAGAGACCTTAAAAACTATAGACCACAGAGTTTAAGTTTTAAAAAAGAGAGAAATACTCCTGTTGTATCCGTGTGTTAATGGAGACACGGAATGCAGGAGTTGGTTTCACAGGTGTTTACTGAACAAAGTCTGGAGGTGAACTAACAGATACAAGACACTATACAGGCTTATATAGCCCGAGTGGCCATTACCTGCATTACAGTACACAGGGGCTCTTAAAGGCACATACACCACAATTCCTCCCCTTTTAGACAACCAGTACATAACATTTTAAGTAATCATTAATTAACATATTACAAGAACAATAATCTACACATTTGCTGCAGTTAATCAATTATAAGTCAGTCTCTCTGGAGGCTTCCTGACTTGGTCCGGATAACGCCTCGGTGGTGTAATAGTTTTTGGTGGTGTAGTAGGTTCTTTTGGCAAGGTCAATTCGGCTTGAATGCCAGTGTCGGGTTCATCTGGTTCCAGTATCACCGGATCGGAGGTAGATATGGGTATCTCTACTTCATCATTAGGCGTATAGAGTTGTGGTGTAGGTTGTCCCTTTTCGGATGACTCTATGATCTGGTCAGCATGGCGCCTTATTATACTTTCTCCAATGTTCACGGTATACATCAGCGGTCCTAGTCGTGTGCAAATAGTCCCAGGCTGCCATTTCTCGGTACGGTAGTCTCGGGCCAAAACTTGTTGACCTATCTGGAAGGTTCTAGTTGGCCTTTCGTTCATGCCTTGAAATTGCCGGTTCTCCATGTCCCGTCTGATGTTTGGCTTGATCAAATCCAGCCGGCATCTTAGGCTTCTATTGAAGAACATCATGGCGGGAGTTTGGTTTGTAACCACATGTGTTGCATTCCTGTATGCAAACAAGAAGTTATCTACCTTATGCTGAAGTTTTATGTCTTCATTACCCATGGCCTTTATGGCCTTCTCGAAGGTCTGGACAAACCTTTCAGCCAATCCATTGGTGGCGGGATGGTATGGGGCGGACGTGTAGTGCTTAACCCCATTGTTTTTTAAGAACTTCCTGAATTCTTCGGACACAAATTGCGGTCCATTATCAGAACAGATCTGTTCAGGCAGCCCATTCCTGGCAAATATGGTCCTTAATACTGTGCTGGTTTTGTCCGTGGTGGTGGAGGACATCTTTATTACCTCCGGCCACTTGGAGTGTGCATCAACCGCGATTAAGGACATTGAGTCCATAAATGGACCAGCAAAGTCGACTTTGCCATGGAGATGAGGGCCACTCCCATGGATGTAGAGGAGCTTGTGGTGGGGCGTTTTGGACCTTCTGGCATCCTAGGCAGCTCTTGGTCATTTCTTCGATGTCTCCATCGATACCTGGCCACCACACAAACGCTGTGGCTAGGTTATTCATTTTCACTCCACCCAGATGCCCCTCGTGAAGCTCCTTTAGCACTTTATCCTGGAGTTTGGGTGGAATCACCACTCTGGATCCACACATCAAGGTTCCTCGGCACACTGACAGCTGTTCTCTTCTTTGCGAGAATGCTGGCAACAGTGGTTCGCCATGTGCTGGCCATCCCTTCACCGTTAAATCGTAGACTCGTGAGAGAGTCGGGTCATTTCTCGTTTCGTTTTCAATGGCAGAATTTGTTACTGGTAGACATTCCACTATGGTTGAGTGGAACATCTCCACTGGGTCCACTGTAGGTGCCTCTTCTACCGTTGGCAACGGTAGGCGCGATAAACCGTCAGCATTCCCACGCTGTTTTGATCCTTTGTATTCTATGTCATATTGGTGTGCCCCTAGGAAAAGGGACCACTTCTGTTGCCTTTGCGCTGTCATAATGGGAACATCCTTTTTAGGGTTGAATATGGAGACGAGGGGCTGATGGTCAGTCAACAAGGTAAATTTTTGTCCGTGTAGGTAATGGTTGAATTTCTTCACTCCCCATACCAGGCTGAGTGCTTCCCTGTCGATCTGGGCATAGTTACGCTCAGCTGAGTTCAATGAGCATGACACAAAAGCTATCGGCCGCTCCGAGCCATCAGGGAATCTATGCGATAATACCGCTCCTACGCCGTAAGGGGATGCATCGCACACCAGTCTGATTGGCAGTGATGGGTTGTAATGAGCCAAAACTCCCTTGGACGTGATCAAGCCTTTGCATTTATGGAAGGCACGTTTGCAGTCTTCGCTCCATTTCCAAATTACTCCCGTTTGTAGCAGTTCGTTAAGAGGGTGCAGAAGAGTTGACAAGTTTGGTAAAAATTTATAATAGTAATTTATCAATCCCAGGAACAACCTTAATTGTGAGACATTTTCAGGTGCTGGGGCTTTTATGACCACTTCAATTTTTTCAGGTGACTTATGCAACCCTTCCTCGTTAATTATGTGGCCACAATATGATATTTGTTTCTGGAAAAATTCGCACTTGGGGCGATTTGCTCGTAGGCCCCATTCTCTCAGCCTAGTGAGCACCTGCTCCAAATTGGCAAGGTGCTCCTTGTCGTTTTCTCCTGTCACAAGGATGTCGTCTAGGTAGCATTGAGTCCCCGGAATCCCTTGGAGGACTTGCTCCATAGCTCTTTGCCAGATTGCTGGAGCTGAAGCTACTCCGAAAACCAGTCGATTGTACTGATACAGGCCTTTGTGTGTATTTATCATGAGATACTTTTTAGAGGCCTCTTCAACCTCCATCTGTAGATATGCCTGTGCCAAGTCAATTTTGGTGAAACGTTTCCCTCCGGATAGTGAGGCGAAAATATCTTCTACCCTCGGAAGAGGATACTGTACCATGTGAAGGACCGGGTTTACAGTCACCTTGAAGTCCCCACAGATGCGAATTTTTCTCTGTTCTTCAGATTTATCATTATTCAATGTTTTCTTCATGACCGGGACGATGGGTGTTGCCCATTCGCTCCAATCTATCTTGGATAATACGCCTGCCTTTTCCAAACTCTCCAGCTCTGTCTCGACTGCTGGACGAATTGCGTATGGCACCGGTCTTGCCTTAAAAAACTTGGGAATTGCCGCATCTTCCACTTTTATTGAGGCGGTGATGCCTTTCAAGGTTCCTAGTTCCTGTTGAAACACTTCCTTGGCGTTGGCCAAGATGTCTTTTAATCGTTCAGGTATGACGTCATCATCATTTTTTTTCTTACTGGTCACCGTCAGTGCCTGAATGGAGTGCCAGTCTAAACGTATCTTCCTGATCCATTCACATCCCAACAGTGGTGGACCACCGCCTTGGAGAACGTATAAATACAACCTCTGTATTTCCTTGCCGTTGTATACAACAGGCACCTTTATTTTCCCTTTGGGGTATACTTTCTGCCCCGTATATGTTTTCAAGATAATGGATGTGTCTTTCAAAGTTATATGCGGAAATAGCCGCTCGTAATCCCGTCGACTTATGACGATCAGAGCTGATCCTGTATCTAGCTCCATTTTAACTGGGGACCCCGCTATCGTGAGGGTAATCCAAATGGTCTGGTAATCTTCTTTGGCAATTACATTATGTAATTTGAGACAGCTTAGTCTCTTGTTTCCGGAGTCGCTATCGCTCTTCTGGTCTTCGAAGCTACTGTCCGTCATCATTTGCACCTTTCTGTACTTTTCCTTATTGATTTTTTTCCTGTCCGTGGATTTTTTTTTTCCAGATCGGCATACACGTGCAATGTGTCCAATCTTTCCGCATTGCCTGCATGGTTTGTCCTTGAACCAGCAGTCCCTCTGGTCATGGGTGGATCTGCCGCAGCGATAACATCTCTCGAAACCCTGTGCCATTTCATGGGTGCCGAAGTCCTGTGGCTTTTGCTGTATCTCTGCAGCTCCTCTTGCAGCTGCTTCGTATGATACAGCCATACTGAAAGCCTTGTCCAGTGTCAAATCTTTCTCAGAAAGTAGCCTTTTCTGTCTTCCTTCACTTAGGAGACCGCAGACGAAATTGTCTCGAAGAGAATCTGCCAGTCCTGCCCCGAATTGACAGTGCTTTGACAGCTTCCTTAATTCGGTGAGGTAATCAGCGTTACTTTCATTCTTGTGCTGATTCCTCTTGAAGAATTTGAATTGTTCCGCTATCAGCAGCGGTGTTGGGTTTAAGTGCACCTGTAGGGTATCAACAATCTCCTTAAAATTCTTGTCCTTTGGTTTGGCTGGAGTGATTAAGTTTCGTAACAGCCTGTATGTCCTTGCACCCATTAGATTTAGAAGTACTGATGCCGTTTTATCATCTTCTATTTCATTTGCTGTGCAATATACCTCCACTCTTTCCACATATGTGGTCCAATCCTCTATATCGCTTTCGAAAGCATTAATATTGCCAGCGTTAGGCATCCTGAAAAAGAAATGGCACCTCCCGCGCTTTCCTTTCTTCCCTGCAGAAAAAAATTGGCGCTTCCCGCGCTTTCCCGCCGCTGCTGCTGCTGACAATGCTGTTCTCCGCGGTTTTTATTTACATAGGTTTTTTTTTCAATAGGTGGAGACTCGTTCCCGCCGGACTCTCTGGGACTTTTCCCTCCCTCTGCTTGGTCCGAACGCCGACCTGCTTTGCAGCGCCGGCCGTCTCCCGCGTGCTCCCCCCCTCTGTCTCTGTTTGCCTCCGCCTTTGCTGCTCGGCCCCGCTGTAGAGCCAGCCGATGGAGCGCCAGCCCACCGCCCAGGAAGGATTATTGCAGTACCTGCCAGCAGCTAGGCTAGCTGGTGAAACCACAGTTTTTTTTTCTTTCTTGTTTTTCTTCGACTTCCGTCTGAGGAATCGATCTCCTTGAGGTGCTGCCGAATTGCAGGTAAGTCCGTTTCCAATTCGTCGCCACTGTTGTATCCGTGTGTTAATGGAGACACGGAATGCAGGAGTTGGTTTCACAGGTGTTTACTGAACAAAGTCTGGAGGTGAACTAACAGATACAAGACACTATACAGGCTTATATAGCCCGAGTGGCCATTACCGGCATTACAGTACACAGGGTCTCTTAAAGGCACATACACCACAACTCCCAACCAATCACTTACCTGCTTTGTGGTGGCGTCACACCTCGATTACTTTTTACTTCTCTCCCTCTGTGATTGGAGATTGGTACGCCTACCCGCGCCTCGGGCTTATCTTTTATAGGTTGCTGCCGCTCGGATTCCCGCCGCTGCCGCTCTGAGGCCTACCAGTGCCTCAGGCTTACCTTTTATAGGTCGCTGCCGCTCGGACTCCCGCTGCCGCCGCTCTGAGGCCTACCCGCGCCTCGGGCTTACCTTTTATAGGTTGCTGCCGCTCGGATTCCCGCCGCCGCCGCTCTGAGGCCTACCCACGCCTCGGGCTTACCTTTTATAGGTCGCTGCCACTCGGATTCCCGCCGCCGCCGCTCTGAGGCCTACCCGCGCCTCGGGCTTACCTTTTATAGGTCACTGCCGCTCGGATTCCCGCCGCCGCCGCTCTGAGGCCTACCCGCGCCTCGGGCTTACCTTTTATATGTCGCTACCGCTCGGATTCCCGCCGCCACCACTCTGAGGCCTACCTGCGCCTCAGGCTTACCTTTTATAGGTCGCTGCTGCTCGGATTCCCACCGCTGCCACTCTAGCTAAGTTAGGCTCTGAAGGACCAGGGATAATGCTCACCAAAACGACTCCTTGACAGTTGAGCTGGTTCGCGATTTCAGGGTTCGCTGGATGTGTCGGTTGGGGCCTGCCATACCCCGAACATGGTAGAGGACTTCACCTGCGTATCTGATCAGTCTTCGCGAGTCCGCTGATGCGGTAGGGTGCGTATTGGATCTATCAGGTGAGTACCCAATTTTCTTTGGTTAGCAATAGGGCCTAGAGTCTTTTTGAATAAAATCTTACCCAGGGGTAAGTCAGGAATAGTTTGTAGAGTGGATAAACTTGTGGATCTTTGGTTTCTTCCGAGATGGTTTCTCGTTAGTTGCGGTGGCCCAATATTACCCAGTTGGCTGTGGGTAATATTCAGTTGGTTGTTTCATGGGGCCCTTGGTGCCGCGAGGTGTCCGATGGTGTGTTACTTCTTCTTCTTCGAGAGAGAGAACTGCTTCGAGATGCTTGCTCCTTCATCTTGATGTTGCGTGACGATGGCTCTTCTTGAACTTGTTTCTTCTTTCCGATTGAACTGTACTGTCCTGCTCGACTCCGCCTTGCTGAACTTGAACTGTTTAACTGTTGAACAGGCCTCCAATAATACTAATTGAGGCCTGCTAATCTACGTGCCAAATCTGTTTAGGTTTACTGTTAGATTTTGGTGGGCTCGTTAACATTGAGTTGTGTAAATTGTTTAAGCAGTTTCTGGATGGTTTCCTGAGTTGTTGAAGTAGTTTAAAATGTGAGAAGTGGTTTCGTGATGGTTTTCCTGAGCTGTTGAGCTCTTATCTAAATTGTAGTGAATTGTCCTCAAGCTTTGAGTTTCCTGTGGGGCCTGAGATTCTTTGTAGGTTGGTGAAGTGATATGTTTTATGCATGTTTTGGATGGGTTCTGTGAGGCTGTTCTTCCGTGGGTCTATTATTAGCATGTAAATTTCTTGATAGGGGCTGAGTGACATTTATAGTTCCCCCAGACAGTTTGACTATCTTGAATACTCAAACTGTCTACTGCAGAGGTAGATCCCAAATTCTGTAACAGCCTTTTTCCAAACATGACCGAACATGCCTTTTAAAATGCCAAGTCTGTTTCTGACCTTGAATCTCCTTGTTAGGCCCAACATGCCCTTTTAACCTCCTGAAGTTTTTAGCAAGGGTCCAAAGTCATTTTAATAGGGTTTTCTTTCGTTTTGGGGGGTCTGTTAATTTTGAGAATCTTACAGTCCCCACTGTGATATTTTACTCATTAGTGTATCATACTGGGTGAGCAAAATTCCTGATCCCTGAGAACCAACCTTCCCTGGTATTTTACCTATCTAAAACCCCAAAAACACATATTCCCCTTTAAGTGTAGTGTTCAGATATATAAAATTCAGTTACATTCATAGCCAAGCACGGAGGGGGTCCAACACCCCTGCACCACTTGGAAGAAAAAAAAAATGGTACATACATAAAAAAAAATACATGGTCACAATCTTTATTTTTAATAACGATTAAGGCTCGTCTCATACCTGGTCATAGACTTTATTTTTATGCTTGTCCCATGCTCTCTCATGTTGGGATCGGAGCATTCTGTCCCTCCCCTTGCACTTTGTGCATAGTAAGTAGAAAATTATACCGAGTTGACAGACCACTAAAATGTGGGAAGCCATTCTGACCCAAGAAGGGACCTGTATATTTTCAAAAATATCCCACCAGGGTGGAACTACGATATCCAAGATCTTGGCCCCTATCTCGACTGTCTTCTGTTCTAGCATGTAGAAATGTTTTTATGATATAACAACTGCTTTTAGTAGGATGGTAAGATGTTCAGGTAGAGGGGGAATTTCATTGCCAAAATGTGACATATGACATAAGGTGGGACCTCTGTGAAACGGACGTGTGCACCCCCTTGAATGATTCCAATGTTCTCCCCCCTGTATACCGGTGCGGGTCGGGCTGTCCCACCCATGACCGGCATCCTCACTACTATCCCCATGGTAGTGTGATTGGAACATCCACAATTTACTGGGACAGGGTAGGCTTCAGAGGCTAGACGGAGCAGACACGGGCTCAGCAAATTACTAAACGGGTGGAGGGCTGCGAGGTGCTTGTTGCTAATCCAGGAGGAGTCTAAACATTGTTTTAAATCCTCCAGGTTGCTACGGCCCTCGCCCAGCAACCATGCCCCGTACAGCACAAACACCTCATTCTGTGCAACCTGATCTGAAGCATTCCTGTCCTCCTGTATGAATGCATTTACTGTTTTAGCATGTGTCTTTAGCTCAGCAATGATTTCTTTTAAATGGACCATCATAGCTTGGTCCACATGTAGCTCTGAGCCTACCACTGTATTCTCCTCTGTTAGGATCTTTCGTAATTGGGTTTTTAAGCCATTTATCTGTGTTTGCAGCTCTATGTCATCCAGGCTGTTTATTACAGAGGATCCTGCATTATAAGTGGTGAAAATATCATTCCAGGTTCCTCTTCTTTGTCTCCCCGTGCCCACAGTATGCTCAGCCCATAAAGTGTACAGCTCTGCTTTGTCTACGTTGGCAAAGTCAAATTTGTAAAACTTCCTAAACATTTCCTTTAGTAGGGCCTGGTATAACTGTTCCATCTCCTTAGGGCACCATTCAGGTAAGTGTGCCTCGGTAAGGTTTACGATCACTGAAGCTACTGCATAGTGTACCCCCTGGTATAGTACCTTATCGGCCGGCACCAATACTAACCCATTCCCTGGTCCCTTGGTGGTGGTAGGACACGCCTGTACTATGGTCCGTGATGTCGTGGTCATGGGCAGGGGCTTTCGGGGGCATGCTACGAGTTCGGTGGCATTGACTGGGATCGGGGAGTGTGGGACCGCCCACGCATGCAGGCTAGAATCCCACCCCATCCCCTTCCCGGCATCTTGCCATTGTCTGGAGAAGATAATGGATATGCCTGTGGGGCAGATTTTCTCTGACCCCCACCTTCAAATATAGGTTCCCTGTTCCGACTCCCACCACTTATCCCAACATACACTCACTCCCCCTTGTGTCCCTGTGATCGTCCGGTGGGTGTCATTCCCTAGCCATTCCCAGTCGGCTGTACGGTCCCCTATGTCCCTGCTCAGCTTCCTGAGCCACCACTGTTGTGTATGTCCCTTTAAGGGAATAACTGGTCTCAGACTGCAGTACCGGCAGTGACCATCCCTGTATAAAAGGCCCTGGCAGGCTTCTGTAGTTTCAGTTTCCAGAGTGCCTCCATTCAGTAAAGACTTGTTAAACCAACTCCTGCATTCCGTGTCTCCATTAACACACGGATTTAATACTGGCGACGAACTTACCTGCAACTCGGCGGCACCTCAGACGACGTTGTTGAAGGTCGAAGCCAGAAAAGAAAAAAAAAATAATCCAAAGAAACTCGAGAAACGGGCGTCGACCGTGGGCAACAGCCCTCCAAATCATCGGATTGAAAACTTGCAGGGGAGACTGTTAAGAGCCAGGCTTGGTTCCCCAGTCTGTGGTTTCCCAGCTAATCGGGCTGGTGGCAGGTAGTGCACTGATCCTTCCTGGGCTGCGGCGAGCTAGAGCTCGATCGGGTGGCTCTGCAACGGGGCTGGGCAGCGAGTCGGGAAGCAAAGAGAGAGAGAGAGGGTGGAGCACACAGGGCACGGCCGGTGCTTCGCAGCCGGGCAGCGTTCGGACCTAAGAAGAGGGAGGGAAGTGTCCCAGAGAGTCCGCTCCACGACGGGAACAGTTAAAAATAAAAATACCGTGGAGAGCGGCGTTGACAGCTGTGGCAGCAGCGGGAAAGCGCGGGAGGCGCCATCTTAACTCGGCGGGGAAGAAGGAAAAGCGCGGGAGACGCCATCTTAGATTTTCAAGATGCCAAAGACTGACGATATCACTGCCTTCGATAATGCAATAGAAGACTGGACCACGTATGTGGAAAGTGTCGAGGTATATTGCGAGGCAAACGAAATAGCCGAGGGGAAAAAGGCATCGGTATTGTTAAATTTAATGGGCGCAAGAACGTACGGCCTATTGCGGGACCTGATTACTCCAGCCAAACCGAAGGTGAAGAGTTTTAACGAAATTGTTGCTATCCTACAGGAACACCTAAATCCTACACCGCTGCTGATAGCAGAAAGATTTAAATTCCACAGGAGAAATCAGCATAAAAATGAGAGCAATGCTGATTACCTTACGGAACTACGCAAGCTATCAAAGCACTGCCAGTTCAGAGCAGTACTGGCAGATACTTTACGGGACAAATTTGTCTGTGGACTCCTGAGTGAAGGAACCCAGAAGAGGTTACTCTCAGAGAAAGAGCTGACGCTAGATAAGGCTTTCAGCGTGGCAGTATCATATGAAGCAGCAGCAAGGGGAGCTGCGGAATTACAACAAAAGCCACAGGAATACGGCACCCACGAAATGACACGGGGATTTGCAAAATGTTATCGCTGCGGCAGAACAAACCATGACCAGAAGGACTGCTGGTCCAAGGACAAAATATGCAGGCAATGCGGAAAGATGGGACACATTGCACGAGTTTGCAGGTCTGAGAAGAAGACCAACGACAATAAAAAGGCTACTAAGGAACCGTACAGGAAAGTACAAAAGATGACGGACAGTAGTTCCGAAGACCAGATGAGCGATAGTGAATCCGGGAACAAGAGACTAAGCTGTCTCAAACTTCACAATGTAATCGCAAAAGAGGATCACCGAACCATTTGGGTCACCCTCACGATAGCAGGGTCTCAATTCAAAATGGAATTGGATACAGGATCAGCTCTAACCGTCATGAATCAACGAGACTATGAGCGGCTATTCTCACATATACCCTTGAGAGAGACATCCATTGTCTTGAGGACGTATACGGGGCAAAAAGTATACCCCAGAGGAAAAATAAGGGTGTCTGTCGAATACAATGGCAAGAAAATACGGAAATTGTATCTCTACATTCTGCAAGATGGTGGACCACCGTTATTGGGACGTGAATGGATCAGAAAGATAAGTTTAGACTGGCACTCCATTCAGGCACTGACGGTGGCTGGTAAAAAGGATGACGACGTCACTCCTGGACGATTGTCAACAATCTTAGCTGACGCCAAAGAGGTATTTCAACAAGAACTGGGCACTCTTAAAGGCGTAACCGCCTCGATAAAAATAGAGGAGAATGCAATTCCCAAGTTTTTCAAAGCAAGACTGGTACCATATGTAATTCGCCCAGCCGTCGAGGCAGAGCTGGAGAATCTGGAGAATGCAGGCGTGTTATCTAAGGTAGACTGGAGCGAGTGGGCGACACCCATCGTTCCTGTCATGAAGAAAACGTTAAACAATAAGTCTGAGGAGCCAAGGAAGGTTCGCACCTGTGGGGACTTCAAGGTGACAGTGAACCCAGGCCTTCACACAGTACAATATCCTCTTCCAAGGAGAGAAGATATCTTCACCTCACTATCCGGGGGGAAGCGTTTTACAAAAATTGACCGAGCGCAAGCATATTTGCAGATGGAGTTTGAAGAATGCTCTAGGAAGTATCTCACGATAAACACTCACAAAGGTCTTTACCAGTATAATCGACTGGTATTCGGAGTAGCATCAGCTCCGACGATATGGCAAAGAGCGATGGAACAAGTCCTGCAAGGGATTCCGAGGACTCAGTGTTACTTGGACGACATCCTAGTGACAGGTGAAGATGACAGTGAACACCTTGCCAACCTAGAGCAGGTGCTCACTAGACTACGTGAACATGGGCTACAAGCCAATCGCCCCAAGTGCGAGTTTTTTAAGAAACAGATATCGTATTGTGGCCACGTGATTGATGAAGAGGGGTTGCATAAGTCCCCTGATAAAATTGAAGCAGTAGTTAAGGCTCCAGCGCCTGAAAATATGTCACAACTGAGGTCATTCCTCGGATTGGTGAATTACTACCATAAGTTTTTGCTGAATTTGTCCACAATTCTGCACCCACTGAACGCCCTACTATGAACGGGAGTAGCATGGAAATGGAGCAATGAATGTAAGCGGGCCTTTCAGAAGAGTAAGGACCTAATCACTTCAAGAGAAGTATTGGCTCACTACAACCCATCACTACCAATAAGACTGGCGTGTGACGCGTCTCCCTACGGCATTGGGGCGGTACTGTCAGATAAAATCCTTGATGGTTCTGAGAGGCCGATAGCTTTTGCGTCACGCTCGTTAACTTCAGCCGAGCTTAACTACGCCCAGATTGACAGAGAGGCCCTCAGCCTGGTGTGGGGGGTGAAGAAGTTCAATCACTACCTGCACGGTCAGAAATTTATTCTACTAACTGATCATCAACCTCTCGTCTCCATTTTCAACCCTCAGAAGGGCATACCGATAATGACGGCACAGCGGCTACAGAGGTGGTCCCTTTTCCTAGGGGCGCACCAATATGACATCGAGTACAAAGGAACTAAACAGCATGGGAATGCTGATGGATTGTCGCGCCTACCATTGCCGACGGTGGAAGAAGAACTGGCAGTGGATCCAGTGGAGTTATTCCACTCGACTATTGTCGAATGTCTCCCTGTGACGAATGCAAACATAGAAAAGGAAACACGAAATCACCCGACACTCTCCAGGGTCTATGATTTAATGGTGAAGGGATGGCCAGCACATGGCGAACCACTGCTGCCAGCATTCTCGCCGAGAAGAGAACAGCTGTCAGTGTGCAGAGGAACCTTGATGTGTGGATCCAGAGTAGTAATTCCACCCAAATTGAAGGATAGAGTGCTCAATGAGCTTCATGAGGGTCATCTGGGAGGGGTAAAAATGAAGAACTTAGCCAGAGCGTTTGTGTGGTGGCCGGGAATCGATAGAGAAATCGAAGAGATGACCAAGAGCTGTACAGGATGCCAGAAGGTCCAAAATGCCCCACCACAAGCCCCTCTACATCCATGGTAGTAGCCCTCATCTCCATGGCTAAGGGTGCACATTGATTTTGCTGGTCCATTTATGGACTCGATGTTTTTAATTGCGGTGGATGCACATTCAAAGTGGCCAGAGGTAATAAAAATGTCCTCAACCACCATAGAAAAAACTATCACTGTCTTATAAACCATATTCGCCAGGAATGGGCTGCCTGAACAGATTTGCTCTGACAATGGACCACAGTTTGTGCCTGAAGAGTTCCGGAGGTTCTTAAAGAACAATGGTGTTAAGCATTACACATCCGCCCCATATCATCCAGCCACTAATGGATTGGCCGAGAGGTTTGTTCAAACATTCAAGAAGGCTATCAAGGCAATGTGTAATTAAGATATACCCCTACAACACAAGGTGGATAACTTCTTGTTTGCCTACCAGAATGCGACACATGCAGTTACCAACCAAACTCCAGCCATGATGTTCTTCAATCGAAGACTACGATGCCGCTTGGATTTGGTTAAGCCAAACGTCAGAAGAGATGTGGAGAACAGACAGTTTCAGAATGTGAATGAAAGGCCGACCAGGAGTTTTAAGATAGGTCAACCAGTTTTGGCCCGGGACTACCGCACAGAGAAATGGCAGCCAGGAACGATCTGTACACGGCAAGGACCTCTAATGTATACCGTGGACGTTGGAGAAAGCATTGTAAGACGCCATGCTGACCAGATTCTAGAGTCACTGGAAAACCTCAACTCCACACCACGATCTGATACACCTGGTGATGAAACCGAAGTACCAATTGCATCTACCGCAGAATCGGTGATATTGGAAGCAGACGAACCAAACAACGACATTGATCCCGACTCAACCTTGCCAGAAGAACCTGATATCCCAAAGAGGCGTTATCCAGACAGAATCAGGAAGCCTCCTCAAAGACTGAACTTATAATTGCTTAACTTCAACTAATGTATCTAGCAACCGTAATTGTAATTGTAATTAGTTATTATTTAGTTGTTAAATGAATGTTATGTACTGTTTATCTAAAAGGGGAGGAATTGTTGTGTATGTCCCTTTAAGGGAATAACTGGTCTCAGATTGCAGTACCGGCAGTGACCATCCCTGTATAAAAGGCCCTGGCAGGCTTCTGTAGTTTCAGTTTCCAGAGTGTCTCCATTCAGTAAAGACTTGTTAAACCAACTCCTGCATTCCGTGTCTCCATTAACACACAGATTTAATAACCACCACCTATCCAGGGGAATCTGTCCTTTACATGTGAGGCACACATGTTTCCCCTCAGTGATGCTGACCCTTGTAGCAACGACCTGTACCCTGGGGCATGGGATGGAGGCCTCCCCGTAGGTGAACCCAGTCTGGCTGGAGTACTGAGTCGATTTAGACCCCAGCCACCCTGGCCACCTTCCCTTATGGAAATAAATAGCGAGCTCCTCCACACCCCGTTCGCCACGCCCATCGGTAACGATTGGTGCTCTCTCTCCCGAGCACCCATAGATGTGGGAGTCCTCCACTTCACCTCGATCACCGATGCTCACCCCTACCAGGGCGAGCAGGAGCAGAAACTTTCCCATGCCAATTTCCTCTCTGTAGGGACACATAAAACAGATAGCCATGTCCTGAGAAGGTTCTCTGGCTTGACACATTTACCGAGTCTCGAAAACTTAAACTTATCATAACTAATTAAACAATAGTAAACCTAAAAGTATAATAACACACTTAAAATTCAACAGAGAAGCTATGTACATCCGCCGCCCGTCTCCAGACAGCCAGGCTAATTCCTGTTTGGCCTCTGTCTTTTGCGGCATCTGGGCAGCTTGTACGCCTGGACGTAGGGTGGCCTGTGCCACCGGACCTGAACAGTCCTTCTTAAAACAACTGGCAGTTTCCCTGAATCCCAGATGATCGGGGGAATGTGCCCTCCTGTACTGCAGCACACTACCCCCTTCGGTGTGGCTGCTGAGTCCCTGTCCTGTCCTGTGGGTTCCCCGCAGCCTGAAGCTGCAGGCTGGGGATCCCTCTTGCTTTCCTTGCCCAACGCTACGTCTCCTGTGAGTCCTTCACCGTTGGAGGCTGCAGGCTGGGGATCCCTGTCCTTAGATGGATCCCTGACCTTGGACACTCCTTTTCGGGTTGCGAGCCGTCTGGGGCTGAACCGTCTAAACTGGTACACTGGTGACCATGGTAGTTTAGGCTGTGGTATGCGAGGATAACTTCTTAAGGCTCCGGCTGTTAGATCCGTGATTCAGAGGATATGCTGTTATTAAATCATCACGCGGATGCTGTACATTAACAATAAACAGGTCTTTACTGGAGGAGGGTAGTCTCAAGACTGGGGGTACAGAGGCATGCGCAAAGCTTATATACCGGTGTGGTCACTGCCGGTACTACAGTATACAGGAGCTGTAAAAGTAGTTCTGACTTAAAGGCACATACACTACAATTCCTCCCCTTTTAGATTAGTAGTACCCCTAATATTCAAATAACAATCAACATTTCAACATGTACATTAAACAACAAAAGTCCATTTATAGATTCAGTCTTTGGGGCGGCTTCCTGACCCTTTCGGGATAGCACCTTTCCGGAGGTTCTTGTTCTTGGTGCAGAGGCGATTCTGACCACTTTTCATCGGGTAGTTCATCGGGTTCCACGGCTACTGGGTCTGAAGTAGATGCTACAGGTATGTCGGGTTCACCCCCAGGTACTCAAGACATGGGGTTGAAGCGTTCCTGTGACGCTAAGATCTGATCGACGTGGCGTCTCACAATGTTCTCCCCGACATCCACTGTGTACATTAATGGCCCCTGCCTTGTACATAAAGTTCCGGGTTGCCATTTCTCTGTTCGGTAGTCACGGGCTAAGACTGGTTGCCCTACATTGAAGCTCCTTGTTGGCTTCTCATTGATGTGCTGGAATTGTTTGTCCTCAACATTTCTTCGCACATTTGGTCTGAGCAAGTCCAGACGAGATCTCAACCTTCGGTTAAAGAACATCATGGCCGGGGTCTGGTTGGTAACTGCATGTGTCGCGTTTCGGTAGGCTAATAAGAAATTGTCCATCTTATGCTGTAGTGGAATTAAATCATCACACATGGCCTTTATCGCCTTCTTAAAGGTTTGTACGAACCTCTCAGCGAATCTATTTGTGGCTGGATGATACGGGGCGGATGTGTAATGCCTTACCCCATTCCTTCTGATAAATTTTTGGAACTTGTCGGACACAAACTGTGGTCCATTATCAGAGCAAACCTGCTCTGGCAACCTGTTTCTGGCAAATATGGTCCGTAGGACTGCAATCGTTTTCTTTGTAGTGGTTGAAGACATTTTTATCACCTCAGGCCACTTTGAATGAGCATCCACTGCTATTAAGAACATTGAGTCCATGAATGGACCAGCGAAATCAATATGCACCGGTTGCCATGGAGAGGAGGGCCACTCCCATGGGTGTAGAGGGGCATGTGGTGGTGCATTTTGGACCTTCTGGCATCCTAAGCAGCTCTTAGTTAGGTCTTTGATTTGTTGATCGATTCACGGCCACCACACATAAGCCCTAGCAAGGCTTTTCATTTTCACTCCCCCCAGATGACCTTCATGTAGCTCATTTAGCACTCTCTCCTTTAACTTGGGTGGAATCACCACTCTGGATCCACACATCACTGTCCCCTGGCATACTGACAGCTGTTCTCTTCTGGAGGAGAATGCTGGCAACAGTGAGTCGCCATGTGTTGGCCATCCCCTCACCGTCAATTCATATACCCATGATAGCGTCGGATCATTTCGGGTCTCCTTCTCTTTATCCGAGTTTGTTACTGGCAATCGTTCAATTATTGACGAATAAAATACCTCGATAGGGTCCACTGTTGGTGCTTCCTCCACAGTAGGCAGTGGCAGGCGCAATAGCCCATCAGCGTTCCCAAGCTGTTTCGTGCCTTTATATTCTATTTCATATTGATTCGCCCCTAGAAACAGGGACCATCTTTGTAACCGCTGTGCAGTCATCACTGGAACGCCCTTCTTAGGATTAAAGATGGAGACAAGTGGTTGGTGGTCAGTCAGCAAGGTGAACTTCTGCCCATGCAGATAGTGGTTGAATTTTTTTACTCCCCATACTAGGCTGAGGGCCTCCCTGTCAATCTGGGCGTAGTTGCGCTCGGCTGAGGTTAGTGACCGAGACGCAAAGGCTACTGGCCTCTCCAACCCGTCTGGGAATTTGTGCGACAGCACCGCTCCAATATCATAGGGTGATGCATCACATGCCAAACGAATTGGTAGTGCTGGGTTGAAATGGGCCAACACTTCCTTTGATGTGATCAATTCTTTACACTTCTGGAACGACCTCAGTTGTGACACATTTTCCGGTGCTGGAGCCTTGACTACTGCCTCAATCTTGTCAGGGGACTTATGTAACCCCTCTTCATCGATGACGTGGCCACAATAGTAGATCTGTTTCTGGAAAAACTCGCACTTGTGGCGATTAGCTCGTAGCCCATACTCCTTTAATCTGGTGAGCACCTTCTCCAAGTTGGCGAGGTGATCACCGTCATTTTCGCCCGTGACCAAGATATCGTCCAAATAACACTGGGTCCCTGGAATCCCTTGCAGGACTTGATCCATTGCCCTTTGCCAAATAGCCGGAGCTGATGCTACTCCAAACACCAGCCGGTTGTATTGATAGAGACCTTTATGAGTGTTGATCGTAAGGTATTGTTTCGAAGCTTCTTCTACCTACATTTGCAAGTACGCCTGGGCTAGATCAATTTTGGTGAAGCGTTTACCTCCAGATAGCGAGGCAAAATATCCTCAATTCGTGGAAGCGGATATTGTACCGTGTGAAGGACTGGGTTTACTGTCACCTTAAAATCCCCACAGATGCGGACCTTCTTTGGTTCCCCAGGCGTATTACTCAACGACCTCTTCATTACAGGAACGATGGGTGTAGCCCACTCGCTCCAGTCCACTTTGGACAGTACTCCTGAACGTTCCAACCCTTCCAGCTCTGCTTCAACAGCTGGTCTGATCGCATAAGGCACTGGTCTGGCCTTCAGAAACTTTGGGATTGCATTTTCCTCTATTTTAATCATTGCTGTTATTCCTTTTAGTGTTCCTAATCGCTCCTGGAACACTTCTTTTGCATCAGTTAGCATTTTTGACAGTCTTCCAGGTGTGACGTCGTCATCCTTTTTGGCCTCAACCTTCAGTGCCTGTATGGAATGCCAATCTAATTGTATCTTCCGGATCCATTCACGTCCTAGCAGTGGTGGTCTTCCATCAGGCAATACATATATATCCATTTTAGGTATTTCCTGGCCTTTATATGTCATTTTCACCCTTATTTTTCCTTTGGGGTAGACTTTTTGCCCCGTATACGTCTTCAAGACAATCTCTGTAGCTTTCAAGGGTACGTGTGAAAATAGCCGCTTGTAGTCTCTTTGATTTATGACCGTTAGAGCTGACCCTGTGCCCAATTCCATTTTCACTTGGACTCCGTCTATCTTGAGTGTAACCCAGATAGTCTGGTGATCCTCCATTTCGGTTACCTTATGTAGTTTCAGACAACCCAGCTCCTTGCTTCCGGAGTCTGTGTCACTTTTCTGTTCGTCTGAACCACTGTCCATCACCTGGTGTACCTTTTTGTACTTCTCCTGTGGAGATTTCTTACTGTTGGTTTTCTTCCCAGACCTGCAGACTCTTGCTATGTGTCCTGCTTTCCCACACTGTCTGCACACTTGGTCCTTGAACCAACAATCTTTCTGGTCATGTGTTGTTCTGCCGCAGCGATAGCACTTCCTTGTTCCATAGGACATTTCATTGGTGCCATATTCTTGCGGTCTCCGTTGTATCTCTGCAGCACCCCTTGCGGCTGCTTCGTGTCATACTGCCACACTGAAAGCTTTGTCCAGCGTAAGATCCTTTTCCGACAGAAGCCGTTTCTGGGTTCCTTCACCCTGTAGCCCACACACAAACTTGTCCCTTAACGTATCTGCTAGTCCCGCTCCAAACTGGCAGTGTTTCGATAGCTTGCGCAGTTCCGTTAGGTACTCAGCATTGCTTTCGTCTTTGTGTTCGTTCCTTTTATGGAACTTAAATCGTTCTGCTATCAGCAGCGGTGTGAGGTTTAAGTGGTCCTGTAGGATTTCTACTATGCTTTCAAAATCATTGTTCACTGGCTTCTCTGGGGTTATTAGATTTCGCAGTAACCCATAAGTTTTTGCACCCATGGAATTTAACAGAACCAGTGCTTTATTAGCATCTGGCACTTCATTCGCTCTGCAGTACACCTCAATACATTCCACATATGTCGCCCAATCTTCGACTTCATTGTCGAACGTATACTGCCACTCTTCGGCATCCTTGGGTGTGAGTTAACTGTCAAAAATGGCGCCTCCCGCACTTCCCCTTCTTCTCTGCTGGCACAAAATGGCGTCTCCCGCGCTTTCCTTCCTTCCCGCGCTCGCCCTTCTTCTCCGCTGCGGCTTCTAAAAATGGCATCTCCCGCGCTCTTCCTTCTTATCCGCGGCTCAATGGCGTCTCCTGCGCTCCCCTTTCTTCGCCCCGCGGACCCTGTTCAGCCCGTGAACCGTGGTTGTGCTCTGCGCGTTCTTCTTTTTATATTTTTCGACGCCGCTCAGTCTAGAACCTGGCTGTTTCTTTACCCTCTCTCTCTCCGTTTTTTTTTTTTCTCGACGCCGCTCGGTATTCAACCCCCGTCTGCGCCCTGCGCTCTTCACCCTCTGTCTTACCCCGTCGACGCTGCTCGGCTTTCTCTCTGCCGTCAGTTGGCTCCAGCCGCCGCTGCTCGGGAAGGGTCTGCGCTGGACCTGTCGTCGGTCTCTTGCTGCTTGTCGTGGCTGGGGAACCAAGCCCGGCTCTCCACAGCCTCCCCTGCAAAGTTCAATCTCTGCCTGATGGCTGGGCGGTTGCTCGTGGTCTACGCCCGTGTTCCTGACCTCGACTATTTTTTTTTTTATGTTGCAGGTAGATTCGAATCGACACTCGTCGCCACTGTTAGATCCGTGATTCAGAGGATATGCTATTATTAAATAATCACACGGATGCTGTACATTAACAATAAACAGGTCTTTACTGGAGGAGGGTAGTCTCAAGACTGGGGGTACAGAGGCATGCGCAAAGCTTATATACCGGTGTGGTCACTGCCGGTACTACAGTATACAGGAGCTGTAAAAGTAGTTCTGACTTAAAGGCACATAAACTACACCGGCTACTGGGGGTGTGTCCCAAATGATAGGTGGGACGGCCCCTCCAGTGACACAAGCCACTGCCCCCACCGGTGTGGTCTGTGAGCCTGCCACAGCTGCTGGTTGAGGATCTCTATCTTTAGTGCGGTTCACCCTTGCCTGCCGTTCCCCTTTCTCAGGTTTAAACAGTTTACATTGATTAATGTGGAACCACTTTGTGCAGCAGGGCATCTTTATGGCATAGACCATGGGCTGGCCTTGTCTACAATGCTGCACGGCCCCATGGACAATGTTTCAAAACTCCCAAACTGGGCAAAGTTCCTCACCATGACCTGATCCCCTATCTCCCACTCGTGGTGTCTGTGGGGCTCTAGCAGCAGTCGGTTACTCCGGTGCTGTTTTCCCATGTTGCTAGCAGCCTGCCAGTGTATCTGTTTAAGGTGTTCAAACAGATTCCTGATGAAGCTGTCCATGAGCACCGGGGCTAGCACATGGGTGGGGGTCCGCATAACCCTACCAGTCATAAGCTCGTGTGGGGAATACTCCGTGCTTTTTGACTGGCTGGCTCGGATCCCCATTAGGACCAACTGTAAGACTCCTACCCACTTCTTGGGTGAATCTCCCGTCTCCTTACACAGCCTTTCTTTGATGGTATGGTTTAAACGCTCCACAGGACCCGATGACTGCGGGTTGTAGGCGACGTGCCATTTCCCATCGATGCCGAGTACCATGAGGGTCTCTTGCATGACCTGCCCAGTAAAGTGACTCCCTTGGTCGGACTCCAGATACTGCAGTAGTCCCCATCGTGAGAACACTTCCCTGAACAGGATCTTAGCTGTACCCAATGCGGTAGCTGTTCGGCAGGGAAAAGCTTCCACCCACTTTGAAAACACATCCACCAGGACTAGGCAGTATTTGTAGCCTCCCTGGGCGGTGGGTAGGGGCTCGATGTAATCGATCTGTATCGACTACCATGGTCCCTCCAACCTCCTGATGTGTCCCAAAGATACCTTCCTTTTCTGGGGGTCAGGGTTATTGGCAGCACACACAAGACAGCCAGCACAAAACTGGCAGACATGTTCCCTCAGTCCTGGCCACCATCCTGCCTATTCCACCCATTGCCAAGTGGTCTCAGGCCCGGGGTGCCCCACTCCTGGACCCTCATGGGCCAGTTGGAGGAATTCCCTTTGGTGCTGCTGCGGCACTACCCATTGCTCCCCCCTGAACAGCATGCCTTCCTTGACGGTGATGGCTGCTGTGCCGTACGGGCCCGCCACCTTTTCCCCTTTAGTGAGCGCGTTCAGGACGGCTCTGAGGACGGGATCCTGGGCTTGGGCCAGCTTTCAGTCTGGGACCAAAGCTACCCCCTGTGTGCCTCCCTTGTCCCAGATTGCGGCTACCAAACCCGTTTGGTAGGGATTCCAGAACTCTCCTTCCCTGGCCCCCTGCTTGGCCAATTCGTCTGCCTTTTGGTTGCCCTCCCGCATGGGCTCTGTCTTTGAATGGGCTTTAACTTTATGGATATAGACCTTTCTTTCCTCCCCCACGGCTGCCATGATTTTCTCCAGCGGAGGCTTGATTGCCAGGGGTCTCCCGTCAGCGGAGGTGTATCCGCGACGGGACCAGATGGCCAGGTATTCCGTACATGAATTGCATGTGACCATGCTGTCCGAGCAAATTGTGTACGGGGCAGGGAATTTCTCGGGGTGTGTAACCACGTACACTACCGCACAGTTCAGCTTGCTGGGTGCTCATGGTGCTGGGGAGTTTAATTGCCAGAGCAATGTCCGCCCCTCTGTCATAAACTCCACACCCTGTGAGTCGCTCGCCAGCAGACACTGTGCTCGAACCGTCCACTTAGATTTCGCGGCCTGTGGGGTGTATCCCGGCCCGAAAACCTAAGTTGACTTCCCATACCCCTTCAATGGAACACTGGTGGGCCGTCCCTGGATAAATCATGTTGGCCGCTGTAATGATCAGTAACATGTCATTCTAGAATGGTACACTAGGTGGAGCTGTATGTTTAGTAAGGGGCTACCCACAAGGCAGTAGTCAAGATGGATGCCTGTACACTAGTCCACATGGCTGAATAAATGACTAGCTCAAGCTAGCTGTTCATAATGAAAACGTCTATTTATTTATGAACATAATAACATGGTACCGGAATTGGTAAAATCTGCTGAATATTGTGAAACGCGACATGGAGAATTTGAAACTCACGGGGAATGTCGACTGCAATTGGTGGACTTTCAAACAATTCAAACTCTACATTGCTGCCATCGGGTTCGGTACGAAGCCAGATGCAAGGAAAATAGTATTACTGCTCATGGTTGCAGGCCCGCAGGTGATAGAGGTATTTAATACATTTGTATTTGATCAAGGGGAGGACAGAGAAAAACTGGACGATGTGCTAAAGAAATTTGATACACATTGTTCTCCCAAAAAGAATGAGACCTATGAGAGATACGTGTTCCATTCACGGACACAGCAGCAAAATGAGATTTTTGAAAGCTTTGTGACCGATCTGAAACTGAAAGCACAGACATGTAATTTCTCTGAACTGAAATCATCAATGATTCGTGACCAGATTGTGTTTGGTATTCATGATAAAAAGGTCAGGGAAAGTTTGTTGAGAGAAACCGAACTAACTTTGGAGAATGCTGTGAAAATATGCCATGCCAGTGAGCTAGCTCAGAAGCACGCGAAGACTTTCAGTGAAATTAATAATAATGCGACTGTAATGAGTGACTGTGCTGCTGTCGGTGCTGTGCCCTACAAGGGGAAGAAACGTGGGCAGAACAGAAATGAAAAGCAATCGGAGGAAGGAATTTTTAATTGTAAACGCTGTGGTTATAAACACCAGTCAAGACAATGCCCAGCGTTTGGGAAAATGTGCACAAAATGTAATGGAAAGAATCACTTTGCCAAACAATGCTTTTCAAAAGTAAAAACAAAGAAAGGGCAACAAGTCAATGTGATTGAGGACACTGATTTAAGTGAGACATTTTTTGTAGGAATGGTGTCATGTGACAATATCAAAAAGGATACAGAAAATGTGCAGCCCTCAGGAATGGACAATGCTGAACATAAAGTTAATGCAGTAAAAGAGGGCAAATGGATGATGCCACTGCAGGTAAATGGAGCATTAGTTACCTTGAAACTAGACACTGGGGCAAAAGCAAACTTAATCAGTATGAGTGACATTAAAAATATGAAAGTAAAGCCCAAAATACAGAAAAAGTCAGTACTACTGAAGAACTATAATGGACAGAAAATAGGTAGCTTAGATGTATGCACACTTAAAGTGACAGTCAAAGACAAAGTGCATCATCTCATGTTTTCTGTTGTGGCTGAAGGACTTGATTTATTACTAGGTGACAAAGCTTGTGAGGACTTAGAACTGGTCAAGAGAGTTTACCATATAAACTGTGCCATAAGCAGACCAGATGACTCAGTGGATTCTGTAGTGAGTAATTTCCAGGATGTGTTCAAAGGATTTGGAGTTCTACCATTCACTTACAAGATCCAGCTAAAGGAGGATGCTCAGCCAGTGGTACATGCTCCACGGAGAGTTCCAGCACCCCTGCGTGACAGGCTCAAGAAAGAACTGGACAGAATGACCACACTAGGAGTCATCAGGAAAGTCAAAGAGCCAACAGACTGGGTTAACTCCATGGTCTGTGTAAAGAAAAAGAACAATGACCTAAGAGTATGCATGGATCCAAAGGACTTAAATGCAAACATAAAATGTGAACACTACCAGATTCCCAAGTGAGAAGAAATCGCCAGTGAAATGTCAGGTGCCAGATACTTCACAAAGCTCGATGCCTCACAAGGATTTTGGCAACTATAACTGGATGAAGAGAGCACCAAATACTGTACCTTCAACACACCATTTGGCAGGTATTGTTTCCTCAGAATGCCTTTCGGGATAATATCTGCATCTGAAACCTTTCATAGAGCGATGGAACACATAATTGAAGGTCTGGAAGGAGTTCGGGACTATGTTGATGACATCATCATCTGGGGTTCCACACTGAAAGAACACAATGAGAGACTGACTAAAGTGCTACAGAGCATACGCTGGAATGGATTGAAGCTCAACAAAGCCAAGTGTCAGTTTGGCATCCAGGAAGTCACTTTCCTAGGAGATAATCTATCTGGTAAAGGAATAGAGCCAGATATGGAAAAAGTAAACGCCATACTCAAAATGCCCCGACCCACTGACAAAAAAGGAGTGCTACGCATCATGGGGATGATAAACTTCATTGGAAAGTTCATTCCTAACTTGTCAGCCAAGACAGCCTGTCTGCGAGACCTGCACATAAAACAAATGAGTTCGCATGGAGAGAAAGACATGAACAAGAGTGGATGAACCTTAAAACAGTGCTGACAACCACACCTGTACTCACCTTCTTTGACCCAACAAAGAGAATCAAAGTGTCAACGGATGCATCAAAAGATGGCCAAGGTGCGGTCTTGCTACACGCAGAGGGTGAAGCTTGGAAGCCTTTTGCCTATGCCTCCAGGTCTATGACTGATTCTGAGTGTCGATATGCCCAGATTGAAAAGGAATGTCTAGGCTTGGTAGTTGGACTAGAAATCTTCCATGGCTAAATATATGGACTTCCCACCTTCACAGTTGAGACAGACCACTGCCCACTGGTTGCCATCATAAAAAAGAACCTGAATGAGATGTCTCCAAGGATTCAATGACTCATGATGAAGCTGCAAAGATATGACTTTGAACTGATCTACACACCAGGCAAACACATAGGCCCCGATTTTCGGGCAGCTGTCGGGCGGCTTTTCATGCGGCCGTGGTCCGAAAATCACGGAAAAAGTGGGTGGGGCCCCCCCCGCCTGATTCCCTGCCCCGTCCAACTTTCGGACCGCCGTTTCTACGCGTCCCACTTCAGTCCCGCCCGCCGCTGGTGGGACTGCTCGTCGGAGCACTAATCACCAATGATCACCTTCTAAAGGATGATTTTCCCATGCCGTTGCGACTTTGGGGCTTTCCCCACCTGAAACCCGCCTGCGGGGAACCCCGCCGATGAGAGCTGGCGTGAAAACAGCTGGCTTGCTTTCTTGCAGCAGCAGGTCACTGAGGGCTGAAGAGATTTAAAGAGGCAGCATTTGCAGGCTGCAGGACCTTGTTGATCAAGGCTTGGGGGAACTATTTGAAGCCTTAGGAGCAGCTGCAGAAAGTTGGAGCCTCACACACTGCTTCAGTGTGAGCTCCTGGGAAGCCCATCTCACCACACAAAGTCAGGACCTACTCAACCGAGGCATCTGCTAGAAGCGTGGGAGGCCTTTGGCACCTTCCCTTCCTGGCATTAGAGGATCTCCAACAGCAGAGGTGGCAGCAGCAGAACCAGGAACAGCAGGATGATTACCAGGAGCACCAGGCTGCTGCTCACTCACCTGAAGCTGCACAAGCCAGAAGGGGCCAGCGCTTGGAAGTGGCTTGAGAGCACCTTGCTGTGCTTTAGGGGGCCAGTGGGACCCGTTTCTGCACTGGCAGTCCTACTCAGAAGGACTTCCATGAAGATCTGGTTTCTCTGTTCAACAGATGGCCAACGCTCCTCAAGAGATGTCATTCTCTTATGAGCACTCACCATGTTTTCCGTACCCTGGCGAGTTATCTCCTCCATGGAGGTTGCCAACCTTTCCATGGTGATGCGTTCATGCACCAATGACTCCACAAAGGCTCTGCTCATGGTTGCTATGGACTCCTCCATTCGCTCCACACTCGCAGCGACCCTGGAGACAAAACCTGCCAGAGACTCCTGCATCTGTGCATGGAGATCCATCACCTCTTCTCTTGCGGATGGGCCCAGAGGCAGAGGGTCGAGATGCAGCGCAGCTGAACTGAGCTGGCAGAGCCCTGCGCCCTCCGACGAGGACTCTCCACTGCTGTCCCTGTCTCCAGTATCTGCTGAGGCTCACTTGTCAGTTGTGAAACACCAGGTGACAACACTACTCTATGTCCCGAAGGTCCCCCCGAGGTGTGAGTGTCTGCGCTGGTGCTAGGTGCGCTTACTTCTGCTGGCGCTGCACCCTCAGAGGTTGGAGCTTCCTCTGAGGAGTCTGGCTGCACAGCCTCTTCCTCCTCCACAGTGAGGACGGGGGCTCTGGATGGTATTGTGGGGGAGTAAAGGAAGGAGTTACAGATGTAATGCCAAGGTTCCTCTGGTGACTCCCAGCGAGTTGGCATCTGCTGATACCTGCATCCATGCAGCATTGGGCTCAGTGGGAGGCCTCTTCCTCCCTGACCTAGGGAAGAGGACCTCCTTGTGGGCCCTAACCCCATCCAATAATGCCTGCAGTGAAGCCTCGTCGAATTTGAAGGCAGCTCGGGGTCTGGCACTGGCCACAGCTGCTGCAGGCTCCTCTGCCATCCTGTATGGTTCATTTGGAAGCCTTCAGATGATGCAGTGCTTGCTATGGACCTTGAAAGCACCACGAATGATGACATCATACTGTGGGGATTTCTGACTCGATTTAGACAATTAGCAAGGGTTCCCACATGCTGGGAATTAATTGGCCAATTGAGGGAAAAGTGCGTGGGGCTGGCTGACACTTTTTTATGTGTGTCAGAAACCCCACATTCGGGGAAATCTGACCGTGTTCCTCTCCTTCATTGGTGAATAGGAGCAGGTCATCCATGTACCATACCACCTGCCGGGGCCGGCTGAAGCCCTTCAAACAATTAGCCATGCATTGGTGAAAAATGCTAGGGCTGTTGTGGAAACCCTGAGGTAGGCAGTTCCAGGTGTATTGTTGGCCTTTAAAAGTGAAGACGAACTTGTACTGGTCCTCGCTTCGTAAAGGGATGGACCAAAACCCGTTGGAAATATCCAGCACCATGAAGGTGGTTGCAGAGGCTGGGATACTTCCAATGAGGTCGGCGACGGCTGCGACCATGGGTGCGCAGGCGGGGATGTTTTGGGTGAGTACCCGATAGTCCACTGTGGCCCTCCAGGAGTTGTCCGGTTTTCTAACCGGCCACAGTGGAGAGTTTATGTGGGTGGCTATCAGTCTCAATACCTGCTGTTTGACCAGAGAAGTCATGACTGTTTCCATGTCTGCCTCCGCCTCCTTGGGGAAATCGTATTGCTTTTGTGGTCGGGTCATGGGGTCCCCGTTCACACTAACCTCGACCCTGTTTGCCCTCCCACAATCATGTTTATGAGTGGCAAATGCGGCGAGGTGTGCTCGCACAAATGCCTGGTATTCCATCGGAATGTTACTGACCATTAGTTCGAGGTCGTAACCCTCCTTTGGTTTTAAGGTGCACAAGGTCCCCTTGCCCTGTTTCTCTGGGATGACTGCCACTTCAGTTTCCTTGCCGGTGCATGCTCCCCACAGACAGTGGTTCCTAAGATCCACTAGAATCCTGTGGCCTATGATAAAATCAGCCCCCAGGATCCCCTTCCCTTCCGGCTCCCATTTCATTAAAACACAGGTCCATTTGGTATGAAGTGCTCCTAAATGAATGGACAGCGGGATGGAGAATGAGCCAGCCTGCTCATTACCTGTAAACCCCACTAAGCTGTACGGGACCCCGTTAGACAGAGGTGAGGCGGCGGGGTTAGCTGAATAGACAATGGTGCTCGATGCTGCCGTTTCTAACAGAGGTCCCTTTCACCTTTTCTACCTCCATCTTAACAAGCAGTCTCTTCCATGCATCATACTCAAGGGGACACAGGTAGACAGGCTGCGCTGGCTCCAGTCATAAGTCTGGGTTGGGTGGAGCAGATGGGGTTAAAACACCAGTGGCGGTGGCTACCTTCCCTGGGCCATTTAATAAAACTCGGAGCGCTGCCACTATTGAATCAAGCGTGGGGGGAGAGGTCGGTGTTTCTGTTTTTGGGGCAGGAGCTGGGGACTTCTTTCCTGCATTATCCTTCCAAGGATTCCTACAGTCCCTTCTCCAATGCCCATTCTTCCCGCACCCGAAGCAGTTACGCTTCGTATCGGAAGGGTTACCCCCTTCCTGGTACCATTCTTTCTTATTCTGACTTGGTTTCATCTGATGAACCTTTCCCTTTGGTGGGTGTTCTTCTATCCCTCTAACATTGCGGTAAGCCAGGGTCAGTTGTCTGACCACTGTCTCCTCGGTGACCTGGAGGCCTTTTGGGTCAAACCACAGCTCAGCCTTGGCTCTGATCTATGGCAAGCTGTTTGCCACCAGGCTTCGGAGCCAGTGGGCCAGCTCATCCTGATTCAGGTGAGCCCAGTTGAGATCCCCATTGCAGGCACTCTTGTACACAGGCCAAAGTCGGTCTGCGAAAGCCTGTGGGGTCTCCCCTGCTAGCTGTGTTGTCTTCTCCACCCGGGAGAAAGGACTACCATCGTTCATACCCATGGCCTCCAGAACTTCCTCCCGGATGGCAGCATACCCGCCTTGCCCTTCCTTGCTCTCCGCAGAGAGGGACTGGTACAATTTGCCATCCAGAGAGAAAAGGGGCATTTTGGCCATCTCGGAGTCATCGCACTCATTGATGCCTGCTGCCTGTTCCACTTCCATGAAGTGGACCGAGGGGTCTCCCTTTTGGGTGAGTTTGTTCAGGTGGTTTATCATAGCCCTAAGCTGTTGGGTACCATGGGGAACCACGAATTGGCTTTCAAGGGGTCCCTGACCCCCACCACGGCCGGGCGGGCCAAACTTTTGCTGCCGAGCCGGGCTCATCGGCCCCGGCCCTGACCTTTCCTGCATTGGTTCACCCACCTCTCCCTGCTGCCAAACCAAGTTAAAACCCGGCACCACCGGTGGTGGTGGTATGCTCTCCTTGCCAGCCTCACAAATCGTCCATCCCTCCTGCTGCCCAACCGGGCCGTTCCCCGGTGCCACATGTGACATCTGAACAGTTTCCCCTTCTACTTCCAGGCTCATGCGGGCCGCACTCGGGCTTATTAGGCACACCATGCCTTTTGCCCTGGACAGAGCAAGGTTTAATCTGCTACTGACAGGGGCCGTGATCTCCCGATTCAAACCCCCTAGTGCTCGCTATCTTATAAGCTGCCTGTACGTCTCTCAACCTCTCCTCCTGTTCTTTTACTTGCTTGGCAAACATAGAAACATCGAAGGCAGGCGTTCTCTTCTTGTAACAGTAGTTCATTACTTTTTGCCTCGGTGACCTGACACCAAAAGTATTCCTGTCTGCTCCTATGCTTTTCCATTATCTGCATCTTCTCCTGGTTTTGGGCATTTAATTCTTCAAATAACCTTTCCCCTGCTAGAGCCCTTGCTTGAGACAGCTAAGCTGATTCCCGCAGCTCTTCTGTTAGTGCCTCAATGCGCTTATCTAAAAGCTGGATCTGTCGCTGGGAGCAGACCAACCAGATGGCCTTCTCCACCGACTTTTTATGATCTTTGCTCTCAGTCCATTTGGCTGCAGCGTCCATGGGACGCTCAGCACGCAATAGACTGAGCATGCATTTCTTGGTAATATTTACCTTCTCAAATACATAAGAGTAAATCCTCTCTTCCATCTTCGTTCTCTCCTCAAAAACAGTGTTTACAGCATCACATCCCTTTTGCCAAGATCCTGCCACAGTCGCCATTATGTAAGGGGTGGTGTTTGGGCTCAGCTTCACCTCTGACTTATGAGCAGTTCGAATCACTCCCACTCCCTTGGTTCTAGACCTTGGACTTATTTGGGGGTTGTGATAAAAGTACAGCAGACAAACTGATTTTGGTGCAAGAATTTTGATTTTTATTTGAGAAAGAAAATACAACACAATAATAACACTCTAGTAAAATGGGGAAACACTTCGACATACACGAGGAAAAAGTTACAGTAGACAACTATCTCACCCCTCCCAATCCCACCCTACTAGTTAAGTTAGGCTCTGAAGGACCAGGGATAATGCTCACCAAAACGACTCCTTGACAGTTGAGCTGGTTCGCGATTTCAGGGTTCGCTAGATGTGTCGGTTGGGGCCTGCCATACCCCGGACGTGGTAGAGGACTTCACCTGCGTATCTGGTCAGTCTTCGCGAGTCCGCTGATGCGGTCGGGTGCGTATTGGATCTATCAGGTGAGTACCCAATTTTCTTTGGTTAGTAATAGGGCTTAGAGTCTTTTTGAATAAAATCTTACCCAGGGGTATGTCAGGAATAACTTGTAGAGTGGAAAAACTTGCAGATCTTCGGTTTCTTCCGAGTTGGTTTCTCATTGGTCGCGGTGGCCCAATATTACCTGGTTGGCTGTGGGTAATATTCGGTTGGTTGTTTCATGGGGCCCTTGGTGCCGCGAGGTGTCTGATGGTGTGTTACTTCTTCGAGAGAGAGAACTGCTTCGAGATGCTTGCTCCTTAGTCTTGATGTTGCTCAACGATGGCTCTTCTTGAACTTGTTTCTTCTTTCCGATCGAACTGTACTGTCCTGCTCGACTCCGCCTTGCTGAACTTGAACTGTTTAACTGTTGAACAGGTCTCTAATTATACTAATCGAGGCCTGCTAATCTATGTGCCAAATCTGTTTAGGTTTATTGTTAGATTTTGGTGGGCTCGTTAACATTGAGTTGTGTAAATTGTTTAAGTGGTTTCTGGATGGTTTCCTGAGTTGTTGGAGTAGTTTAAAATGTGAGAAGTGGTTTCGTGATGGTTTTCCTGAGCTGTTGAGCTCTTATCTAAATTGTAGTGAATTGTCCTCAAGCTTTGAGTTTCCTGTGGGGCCTGAGATTCTTTGTAGGTTGGTGAAGTGATTTGTTTTATGCATGTTTTGGATGGGTTCTGTGAGGCTGTTCTTCCGTGGGTCTATTGTTAGCATGTAAATTTCTTGATAGGGGCTGAGTGACATTTATAGTTCCCCCAGACAGTTTGACTATCTCAAATACTCAAACTGTCTACTGCAGAGATAGATCCCAAATTCTGTAACAGCCTTTTTCCAAACATGCCGGAACATGCCTTTTAAAATGCCAAGTCTGTTTCTGACCTTGAATCGCCTTGTTAGGCCCAACATGCCCTTTCATCCTCCTGAAGTTTTTTAGCAAGGGTCCAAAGTCATTTTAATAGGGTTTTCTTTTGTTTTGGGGGATCTGTTAATTTTGAGAATCTTACACTGACACAACACCCGACCTCCTTAGTTGACGTGATCCCCAAGCAGCGGGGAAGCCGTGGGCAAACTCTAAAAATCTAAAGGTGAACTTAAAATAGTTTTTAAAAGCATTAAAGAAGATGGAGATAGAGAGATTTGGGCATTCTAGTGCATACATCCTTAAAGGTACTTGAGCAATGCTGTGAAGTGATAGCTAAAGCAAATAGGGTATTGGGGTATATCCATAGGACAACTGAGTATAAGGCAAATAATCTAAATTGCCTCCCCTACCGCTTGGTGTCAGGTCTGTTCAGTGATGACAGACCCGACATCTGGGAAACTAGCATGGAGGCAAGTTGACAGTGGGTTCTCCACCTGACCTGCCACCAAACGTGCCCGCTGACCCCCACAAAAATTCCCCCCTATGCTTCTCTAAAGTGTAGAGTCCAACTCTTTTAGCCTATCTTGATAACCAAGATGGTTTAGACCTGGAATTAGTCCAGTGGCCCTCTTCTGCACCCCCTCAAAAGCATTAATATCAACCACCATGTGAGGAGACCAAAACTGGACACAGTATTCCAAGTGCGTCCTTACTAAGGTCTTATACAAGGACAAAATAGTATGCCTCGTCTTATACTCAGTTGTCCTATGGATACACCCCAATACCCTATTTGCTTTAGCTATCACTTCACAGCATTGCTCATGCACCTTTAAGGATGTATGCACTAGAATGCCCAAATCTCTCTATCTCCATCTTCTGTAATGCTTTTCCCTGCAAGGTGTATGAATGTTGAGCATTTGCCCTGCACACTTGCATAACTAAAAGCAGACAAACCCCCTGGACCTGATGGCCTACATCCTAGGGTTCTAAAAGAGGTGGCTGCAGAAATAGTGGATGCATTGGTTTTGATCTTCCAAAATTCCCTAGATTCTAGAACGGTCCCAGCGGATTGGAAGGTAGCAAATGTAACCCCGCTATTCAAGAAAGGAGGGAGAGAGAAAACAGAGAACTACAGGCCAGTCAGCCTGACATCAGTAGTAGGGAAAATGCTGGAATCCATTGTTAAGGAAGCGGTATCAGGGCACTTTGAAAATCATAACATGATTAGGCAGAGTCAACATGGTTCTATGAATGGGAAATCATGTTTGACAAATTTATTAGAGTTCTTTGAGGATGTAACCAGCAGAGTAGCTAAAGGGGCACCAGTGGATGTAATATATTTGGATTTCCACAAGGCATTCGATAAGGTGCCACATAAAAAGTTATTACACAAGATAAGGACTCATGGGGTTGGGGGTAATATAGTAGTATGGATAGAGGATTGGTTGACAGACAGAAAACAGAGAGTAGGGATAAACAGGTCTTTTTCAGGTTGGCAGACTGTAACTAGTGGGGTGCCACAAGGATCAGTTCTGGGCCCACAGCTATTTACAATCTATATTAATGACCTAATGAAGGGATCGAGTGTAATGTATCCAAGTTTGCTGATGATAAAAAGCTAGGTGGATAAGTAAACTGTGAGGAGAACACAAAGGCCCCGATTTTCGGCTTGTGTGGGGAATGGTCGGATTTCCCCGAATGTGGGGTTTCTGACACACATAAAAAAGTGTCAGCCAGCTCCACGCAATTTTCCCTCAAGTGGCCAATTAATTCCCAGCATGTGGGAAGCCTTGCTAATTGTCCAATTCGAGTCAGAAATCCCCACACTATGATGTCATCATTCGTGGTGCTTTCAAAGTGTCCAGCAAGCTTCTCCACCTCTGCAGGCTTCTCAACCACTCTTGCACAATTGCAGAGGAGCCTGCACCAGCTGCTGCCAGCGGCAGAGGCTGATCTGCCTTCAAAGTCGACGAGGCTTCACTGCAGGTATTATTGGATGGGGTTAGGGCCCACAGGGAGGTCCTCTTCCCTAGGTCAGGGAGGAAGAGGCCTCCCACTGAGACCAATGCTGCATGGATGCAGGTGTCAACAGATGCCAACTCGCTGGGAGTCACCAGAAGAACCTTGGCATTACATCTCTATCTCCTTCCTTTACTCCCCCACAGTACCATCCAGAGCCCCCGTCCTCACTGTGGAGGAGGAAGAGGCTGTGCAGCCAGACTCCTCAGTGGAAGCTCCAACCTCTGAGGGTGCAGCGTCAGCAGAAGAAAGCGCACCCAGCACCAGCACAGACACTCACACCTCGGGGGGACCTTCGGGACATAGAGTAGTGTTTTCACCTGGTGTTTCACAGCTCACAAGTGAGCCTCAGCAGATTCTGGAGACAGGGACAGCAGTGGAGAGTCCTCGTCAGAGGGCGCAGGACCCTGCCAGCTCAGCTCACTGCGCTGCATGTTGACCCTCTGCCTCTGGGTCCATCCACAAGAGAAGAGGTGATGGGTCTCCATGCACAGATGCAGGAGCCTCTGGCAGGTTTTGTCTCCAGGGTCGCTGCAAGTGTGGAGCGAATGGAGGAGTCCATAACGACCATGAGCAGAGCCTTTGTGGAGTCATTGGCGCATGAACGCATCACCATGGAAAGGTTGGCAACCTCCATGGAGGAGATAACTTGCCAGGGTACGGAAAACATGGTGAGTGCTCATAAGAGAATGACATCTCTTGAGGAGCGTTGGCCATCTGTTGAACAAAGAAACCAGATCTTCATGGAAGTCCTTCTGAGTAGGACTGCCAGTGCAGAAACAGGTCCCACTGGCCCCCTAAAGTGCAGCAAGAACATAAGAACAGAAGAAATAGGAGCAGGAGTAGGCCAATCGGCCCCTCGAGCCTGCTCCGCCATTCAATAAGATCATGGCTGATCTGATCCTAACCGCCAATCCACTATCACAGAACCATCTCCTGAATCTAACAGAATTAGACACACGAAATAGGAGCAGGATCAGGCTACACGGCCCCTGGGCCCGCTCCGCTACCCACAGGGCCATGACCGATCCGAAGCTAGACTCATGTCCAAATTCCTGCCCGTTCCCTGTAACCCTGAATTCCCTTTACTTCTAGGAAACTGTCTATTTCTGTTTTAAATTTTTGTAATGATGTAGCTTCTACAGCTTTTTGGGGCAGCATATTCCATGGACCTACCACCCTCTGAGTGAAGTAGTTCCTCCTCATCTCAGTTTTGAAAGAGCAGCCCCTTATTCTAAGACTATGCCCCCTAGTTCTAGTTTCACCCATCATCGGGAACATCTTCCCCGCATCCACCCGATCCAACCCCTTCACAATCTTATATATTTCAATAAGATCGCCTCTCATTCTTCTGAACTCCAATGAGAAGAGTCCCAATCTACTCAACCTCTCCTCATATGTCTATCCCCTCATCCCCAGGATTAACCGAGTGAACCTTCTTTGTACTGACTCGAGAGCAAGTATGTCCTTTCTTAAGTATGGACACCAAAACTGTACGCAGTATTCCAGGTGTGGTCTCACCAATACCTTGTACAACTGAAGCAATACCTCCCTATTTTTATATTCTATCCCCCTAGCAATGAAAGCCAACATTCCATTCGCCTTCTTAATCACTTGCTGCACCTGCATACTAACCTTTTGAGTTTCGTGCACCAGGACCCCCAGATCCCTTTGTACTTCAGTACTTTCCAGTTTCCTGCCATTAAGATAATAACTTGCTCTACGATTTTTCCTGCCAAAGTGCATAACCTCACACTTTCCAGTATTGTATCACACACAGAATCACAGAAACCCCACAGTGCAGATAGAGGCCATTTCGGCCCATCGAGCCTGCACCGACACATATCCCACCCGATCCCCGTAACCCCTACACCAACACGTAACCCCACGTATTTAATCCCCCTAACACTAAGGGTCAATTTATCATAGCCAATCAACCTAACCCGCACATCTTTGGACTGTGGGAGGAAACCGGAGCACCCGTATTCCATCTGCCAAATCTCTGCCCACTTACTTAGCCTGTCTATGTCCCCTTGCAGGTTTTTTATGTACTCCTCACTCACTACTTTCCCTTCCATCTTAGTATCATCTGCAAACTTTGATATGTTACACTCGGTCCCCTCCTCCAAATCGTTAATATAGATTGTAAAGAGTTGCGGACCCAGCACTGACCCCTGCGGAACACCACTAGTTACTGATTGCCAGTCTGAGAATGAACCATTTATCCCAACTCTCTGCCTTCTGTTAGATAGCCAATCCTCTATCCATGCCAGAATATTACCCCCAATCCCGTGATTTTTTATCTTAAGCAATAATCTTTTGTGTGGCACCTTGTCAAATGCCTTTTGGAAGTCTAAATACACTACGTCCACTGGTTCCCCTTTATCCACCCTATATGTTACTTCCTCAAAGAACTCCAGCAAATTTGTCAAACATGACTTCCCCTTCATAAAACCATGCGGACTTTGTCCTATTAAATTTTGATTATCCAAATGTCCTGTTACTGTCTCCTTAATAATGGACTCCAAAATGTTACCTGCCACAGATGTTAGGCTAACCGGTCTACAGTTTCCAGCCTTCTGTCTACTGCCCTTTTTAAATAAGGGTGTTACATTAGCAGTTTTCCAGTCTGCCGGGACATTTGCCGAGTCCAGGGAGTTTTGGAAAATTATTACCAATGCATCCACAATCCCTACCGTCACTTCCCTCAAGACCCTAGGATGTAAGCCATCAGGTTCAGGTGATTTATCCGCCTTGAGTCCCATTATTTTACCGTGTACCACTTCCTTAGTGATTTTGATCCTGTTTAGCTCCTCCCCCCCCTTTAGCCCCCTGCTTGTCCAGTGTTGGGATATTCTTAGTGTCTTCTACTGTAAAGACTGATATAAAATATTCATTCAGTGTTTTTGCCATCTCCATATTTCCCACCATTAATTTCCCGGTCTCATCCTCTAAGGGACCAACATTTACTTTAACCACCCTTTTTCTTTTTATATAACTATAAAAACTCTTACTATCTGTTTTTATATTTTTTGCTAATTTACTTTCATAATCTATCTTCCCTTTCTTAATCAATCTTTTTGTTATTTTTTGCTGTCTTTTAAAGTTTTCCCAATCCTGTATCCTCCCACTAGATTTGGCTACCTTATATGCCCTTGTTTTTAGTCGAATACTATCCTTAATTTCCTTACTTAGCCACGGGTGGCTGTCTTTTCTTTTACACCCTTTTCTTCTCAGTGGAATATATATTTTTTGGAAGTTGTAAAATAACTCCTTAAATGTACACCACTGATCATGTATCGTCTTACCCTTTAATCTATTTTCCCAATCCACTCTACTCAATTCCGCTCTCATACCTTCATAGTCTCCTTTATTCAAGCTTAGCACGCTTGTTTGAGATCCAACCTTCTCGCCCTCTAATTGAATATGGAATTCAACCATGTTATGGTCACTCATTCCAAGGGGATCCTTTACTAGGACATTTTTAATTAATCCTGTCTCGTTACACAGGACCAGATCTAAGGTTGCTTGCCCCCTGGTCGGTTCAGTTACATACTGCTCAAGAAACCAATCCCTAATACACTCAATGAACTCATCCTCAAGGCAACCCTGCCCAATTTGATTTGTCCAATTAATATGATAGTTAAAATCCCCCATAATTATAGATGTTCCCTTTTTACAAGCCTCAACTATTTCCTGATTGATACTCCGTCCAACAGAGTTGCCACTGTTCGGAGGCCTATAGACTACGCCCACTAGTGTTTTTTTCCCCTTATTATTCCTTACCTCCACCCAAACTGTTTCATTATCCTGATCTTTTGACCCAATATCATTTCTCTGTATTACAGTGATTCCTTCCTTTATTAACATAGCCACCCCACTTCCCCTTCCTTCCTGCCTGTCCTTCCTGATCATTAAATAACCTGGTATGTTTAATTCCCAGGCATTGTCACCCTGCAGCCATGTTGCTGTAATGGCCACAAGATCATACCCATATGTAGTTATTTGTGCCATTAACTCGTCTATTTTGTTACGAATGCTACGTGCATTCAGATAGAGAACTTTCAAAGATGTTTTGTGACACTTAGTTCCTGCTTTTGCCCTTTTTATTACTTTACCTTTTACTCCATACCTTCTGCCCCTTCCTGACACGCTCTGGTTTTTAATTTCCCCACTGCTACCTAAGTCTATGACCTTCTCTGTTGTCATTTTTATTATTTGCTCTCTAGGAACCACCCTCCCACTAGTTAGTTTAAAGCCCTCTCTACAGCCCTAGTTATCTGATCCGCCAGGACTCTAGTCCCAGCACTGGCCAAGTGAAGCCTGTCCCAACGGAACAGCTCCCTCCTGCCCCAGTACTGGTGCCAGTGTCCCAGGAAGCAAAACCCATTTCTCCCACACCAGTCTTTGAGCCACGCATTTAACTCTCTAATTGTATTTGTCCTCGCCAAATTCGCACGTGGCTCAGGTAATATTCCAGAGATTATTACCCTTGTGGTTCTGCTTTTTAATTTGGCCCCTAGCTGCTCAAACTCCCTCAGCAGAACCTCCTTCCTTGTCCTATCTATATCGTTGGTACCAACATGGACCACGACAACTGGATCCTCCCCCTCCCACTCCAAGTTTCTCTCCAGTCCAGAGGAGATGTCCTTAACCCTGGCACCGGGCAGGCAACACAGCCTTCGGGACTCTCGCTCTCGGCTGCAAAGAACTCTATCTATCCCCCTAATGATACTATCCCCTACCACTACAACATTTCTTTTAACTCCCCCCACTTGAATGGCCCCCCGCTCCACGGTGCTTTGGCCAGGTTGCTCATACTCCCCGCAGTCCCTGTTCCCATCCTCACAGGGAGTAAGAGCCTCGAACCTGTTGGTGCTCTCAAGCCACTTCCAAGCGTTGGCCCCTTCTGGCCTGTGCAGCTTCAGGTGAGTGAGCAGCAGCCTGGTGCTCCTGGTGCTCATCCTGCTGTTCCTGGTTCTGCTGCTGCCGCCTCTGCTGTTGGAGATCCTCTAATGCCAGGAAGGGAACGTCCCAAAGGCCTCCCATGCTTCTGGCAGATGCCCCCGTTGAGGAGGTGCTGAGTTAGAGTGGTGAAAGTGGCTTCCCAGAAGCTCACACTGGAGAAGTGTGTGAGGCTCCAACTTTCTACAGCTGCTCCTAAGGCTTCAAAAAGTTCCCCCAAGCCTTGATCAACAAGTTGCTGCAGCCTGCAAATGCTGCCTATTTAAATCTCTTCAGCCCTCAGCGACCTGCTGCTGCAAGCAAGCAAGCCAGCTGTTTTCACGCCAGCTCTCATCAGCGGGGTTCCCCGCAGGCGTGTTTCATGTGGGGAAAGCCCCAAAGTCGCAACGGCCCCGGAAAATCTTCCTTAACAAGGTGATCATTGGTGATTAGTGCTCCGACGAGCAGTCCCGCCAGTGGCGGCCGGGACTGAAGCGGATGACGGAGAAACGGTGGTCTGAAAGTCGGACAGGGCGGGGAATCAGGCGGGGGGGGTCCCGACCCGCTTTTTCTGCGATTTTCGGACCCCGGCCGCATGAAAAGCCGCCCGACGGCTGCCAGAAAATCAGGGCCAAAGAGTCTACAAAGGGATATAGATAGACTAAGTGAGTGGGCAGTAAGGTGGCAGATGGAGTGTAATGTAGGGAAATATGAGGTTATTTACTTTGGTAGGAAGAATAGAAAAACAGAATATTTTTTCAATGGTGAGAACCTTTTAAATGTTGGTGTTCAGAGATCTGGGTGTCCTCGTGCAAGAAACACAGAAAGCTAACATGCAGGTAGAGCAAGCAATAAGGAAGGCAAATGGCATGTTGGCCTTTATTGCAAGGGGGTTGGAGTTTAAGAGTAGGGAAGTCTTGCTGCAATTGTACAAGGCCATGGTGAGACCAGTTTTGGTCTCCTTATCTAAGGAAGGATATACTTGCCTTGGAGGCGGTGCAACAAAGGTTCACTAGATTGATTCCTGGGATGAGAGGGCTGTCCTATGATGAGAGATTGTGTAGAATGGGCCGCTACTCTCTGGAGTTTAGAAGAATGAGAGGTGATCTCATTGAAACATACAAGGTTCTGAAGGGGATTGACAGGGTAGATGCTGAGCGGTTGCTTCCCCTGGCTGGAGTGTCTAGAACTAGGGGGCATAGTCTCAGGATAAGGGGTAGGTCATTTAAGACTGAGATGAGGAGGAATTTCTCCACTCAGAGGGTTGTGAATCTTGGGAATTCTCTGCCCCAGAGGGCTGTGGATGCTGAGTCTGTGAGTTTATTCAAGGCTGAGATAGATAGATTGTTGGACTCTCGGGTATTCAAGGGATATGGAGATCAGGCGGGAAAGTGGAGTTGAGGTGGACGTTCAGCCATTATCTTATTGAATGGCAGAGCAGGCTCGAGGGGCCATATGGCCTACTCCTGCTCCTATTTCTTATGTTCTTATATTCTTATAACATTGCAATTATCTAAGTCATACATAATTTTCCAGTCACAAGTCCAATCTCCCAACACAGTAAGATCTGCCTGAAGCAGTCCTAATACTCGCACAGATCTTGGTATCATCTGCAAATTTGCAGATTGTGCTCCCAACACCTACATTCAGATCAATATTAAAAATAGAGAAGAGCAATGGTCCCAACACCGATCCCCGCGGGACACCACTGGTGACCGGTCTCCAAACAGATCCAAATCCATCTATAACTATTTTTTGCCTACATCCTGCCAGCCAGTTCTCAATCCAGCTCAATGTATTACCACTAAGTCCAGGGGCTTCAATCTTATAAAGAAGCCTCTTATCAAAAGCATTTTGGAAGTCTAAGTAGACAATGTCTAATGGACTTCCCTCCTCCACCAATTTTATAGCTTCTTCAAAAAATACAATTAGATTTGTAAGACATGACCTCCTTTTTCTAAAGCCATGATGGGTGCCCCTAATATGTCCCTCTCTATCCAAGCATTCATATATTGCATCCCTAATGATTCCCTCAAACATCTATTACTGATGTTAAACTAATAAAAGAAAAGAAAGACTTGCATTTATATAGCGCCTTTCACGACCACCGGATATCCCAAAGCGCTTTATAGCCAATGAACTACTGGGCCTACAGTTATCCGGGTGTGTCTTATTATCTTTCTTAAAGACGGAGATTACATTAGCCTCCTTCCAGTCTATAGGAACCATTCCAGAGTGCAGTGAGCTATTAAAAATACAGGCTAGGGGCTGGCACAGCCCATGGCCCATTTCCCTGAAGACTCTCGAGTGGATATTATCTGGTCCGGCTGCTCTATCTATTTTCAAGTTCTTAATTCTTTCTAAAACAATATGTTCATCTATGTTAATATTACTAGTTCTGTTAGTAACATTATTACATTCTAATAGTCGAGCATCATCTTCAAGAGTGAAGACCGATGCAAAGTACTCATTTAATATTTCCGCCATACCCAGTGAATCCTTTTTAACCTGTCCTTCAACATCCCAATACGGTCTTTGACAATTCTCTGACTCTTCACATAACTGAAAAAGCTCTTCCCATTACTTCCACAGCTGTCTGTGATCCTCCTTTCCATTAGCCTTTTTGCTGATCTAATAGCAACCTTTGTTTTCTTTAGTTGTTCCTTGTACTCAACTCTGTTTAGTTGAGTATTAAGTGCCTTTAATTTATAGAAACATTTCTGTTTACATCTTATTTGTCCTTGTACATAACCAGTCAGACATCTAGGTTTTTTTCTTACCACACTTCCTTCTTTTGACTTTGGGTACATATTTGCTTTCCACATTTTTTTTCTTGTTCTTAAAAACTTTGGCCTAGAAATTGGGTTTTGGCGCAGCAACGGCTTTAGCGCCGGAAGTTAGTGCCGGAGCTAAGTCGCGCTGGTCGGGCCAAAAATTCACTACTTCTGCGCCCAAACGGCTGCCGGCGCTGCTGAAAGCTGTTAGCACCTGAAAACTGGCGCTATGCGCTGAATTTCGGCGCTATTCCGGCGCTGCGGCACCCGCTGCGGTGCGGCAGGTTCGGGAAGTGCAGGCCTCCTCCTTCCCTTAAGGAGGACCTGCCTGCACCCGGCCGCGGCCCGCGATAATCTTATTAAAAATGAGCCCGGCACCTCGGACAAGTGCCGGGCTTGCTTCTGTTCCGGGGGGGGGGGGGAAGTCCGGGGAGGGAGCTGCGGCCAGGCGGGCGGCGGGAAAGCGGCCGGCCGCCGCGGGGCCTTTAATGCGCCGGCGCAAACTTGTGCAAGGCACCTCTGCCAGAACGTTGCTTGCGGCTGCCACGGGCGAGGCGGCCGCAAGTCAATTTCCCAGTTCGGGCGGGTTACCATGGCAACCGGGACGCTGCGCACACCGATGACGTCATCGGTGCCGGCGCAGTGCTACCGGTCTACCGCGGCGGAAGGTCCCCAGGCAATTTAGGCGCCGGCGCCAATTGCAGCGCTAGGCCCTCTAGCGCTGCAAAATCGGCGCTAAGGGCACTGAATTTCTAGGCCTTTCTATTTGTATTCTATATCAGTCTCATCACCACCTAGCTGGGTTAGCCAATTTACCTGTTCCAGATCATCTGCCACGTGGAGGAAGAGTACCAGCTTGCTGCAAGCCTCACACCTACATCTCACAGCTTGAACACACTATTCAACCATGACAGCCACATCAATGAAACACACTGCACCACACTCAGTGATATACTTCCCTCTCTCTTGGAGGAGAAGGTGGCATACAACCCCAGGCAGCAGCAGCTAACCGGAAGGGGACAGATACGTCTGCATATCCTTACCCCAATCGAGGATGCCCGCCAATATTGACTGAGACTGTGGCCAGTGGCGGGGCTGAAACCATTGATGATGATGGTATGCTCATACCTAACCCTCCTTCTCACATCCCACTTCCCCCTCATCCTGCCATCTCTTGTGATTTACAAGCTGCTCATGGTGTAAGCATACACCTCTTGCTTTCCCCTACTCCCCTCATCACAACCATACCCTTATACCTTTCTGCCCTCATGATGGCGAGGTTGTGGAGCATGCAGCAGACCTTGAGATGTGCTCTGGTGAGTACTACAGGGTTCCTCCTCTGCTTCAGCACACCAGTGGTCTACTCGATCACATTCCATGTGACAGCATGGCTTTCATTATATGCATGCTGGCCATGTGTGCTTGGGATGCACAATCGAGTCATGAGGCAGGTGGTCAGTGGATAGCCCTTGTCGCCCAGTAGCCACCCTCTGGTTTGTCGTGGTGGCTCAAATGCTGATGATTCAGCGGACTGCTGAAGAATGAAGGCATCATGGCTGCTGTCAGGAAACTGAGCCTTGACTTGCATGATCCGCTGAGTATGGTTGCAGACCAGCTGGTCATTGAGGGAGTGGAATCCCTTCCGGTTGTGGTTACATAGATTACATAGAATTACATAGAATGTACATCACAGAAACATCTCCGAGTTCACATGCGGTGCCCGCAAAGCGACATGTGTGCAGTCAATGGCATCTTGCACCATGGGGAAGCCCGCTATCCTGGCAAAGCCGCGTGCTCGCTCCACCGGCTTCTCTCTGGCAAGAGAGAATGAAATGTATTCAGCTTTCTTTGCATACCTTAGTAACCTCCCTTATGCAACGGTGAATGGTGAACTGTGAGATGTTGCAAATTTCACCTCCTCCAGCCTGGAAGGAGCCTGACGCATAAAAATTAATGGCCACGTCCACCTTCACAGCCTCTGGCAATGCCGCCCTCACCCTGCTCTGAGGCTGTAGGTCTGCCTGCAACAGGTGGCAGATTTCAGTGAGCACCTCCTTAGTGAAGCGGAGACATCGCATGCTCTGTTCCTCGCTGAGGTTGAGGTAGAAGAAGTGCTCACCGATGACCATGGGTGGATATGGCCTCCTGCTGAGAGCCCTTCTCCCTCTTCGAGCAGCTTGTCCTCCTCTGTGTCACTTCTGCTCATTCTCCCTGTCAGGATGCAAGCCAAGGGAGTTACGAACTACAGCACCCATGTCTGGGAGCAACTGGTCTGTGCAGAAGCCTTGAAGTGACCTGCCACACCACCATTTTATAAAAGGAATCAAATGAGATTTAGGAAAGAATCTACCCATCTGCCTTTCTTTATTTGTGTCTTTCTTTCTGTAGCCCCGATTTTAGTCTGGAATGTAAATCAGGTGGGTGGTTGGGGCGGGGCAATCAATAAACCCCCATTGTGTCACCAAAACCAGGCCTGAGGTGATTTTAACTCCAGGGCCTCATTTGAATATCATTGATAGGTCGCCATACCGACGGACAGCCCGCTTATTTTCATCCCGCAATTGATGGCGGGCTGTCCAATGCCTATTTAAAGCAGGAATGTACCTCTTAAAGCAATGTTCCATTCCCTGCTTTCAGATTTCACTGTCATAGTGCTGCAAGGAGATGAATCTCGAAAGTGAGTCAGATTGTGGCCCCCAGGTTTTTTGATGCCTCCCTGGAGATGCTGGTAGAGGAGGTCAGGGCAACAAAGCAAGTACTGTTCCCCAGCACTCGCAGGAAGATTCCAAGGATTAATATCCCAGCAGGCTTGGACAGAGGTGGCTTAGAAGGTCAGTACCATCAGGACCTGAGTTCAATGTAGAAATAAGTTCAATGACCTCACAAAAGCAATACGGGTGAGTACAGATCCTCATCTCTCTCAATAATACCTGCCACCACGCCCTTCACCCTTTCCCCAAACACTCCCTTTCATCACATCCTTCAGCATCCAATCACAGGGGCACATGGCAGCACCTTTCTTCCTCATTCCAAACACACTCACCTCTTCCTTTGCTGTCTTCATGCCAGACACTAACAACATTCTCTTCTCACATGCTAGCACTTGCAGGAACAGCAGCACCTCTCAGGGCTCCTTCCTCATTTCACATTTCAGACACTTGGGGCTGGATTTTATCAATGGGGAGCTTTTGGAGGCGGGACTCCCACTTGTCAGGTTTTAGTCCCACCTCCATCGACTTGTGGCCAACCCACGTTATTTTCCCTTGATTGCCCTTGTTAAGCCCGCCTAGCAGGCATAGCAGGCCAATTAAGGGGAAGCCGGTTACAGGTGACATCAGCGAGTGATGTTTCATCTGTCAAGAGCTTTTGACAGATGAAATGTCATCATTTGACGGCTCTGTGAAGCTGTCAAACACTGACAATCTGTCCTCTAAGTTCAGTCCTTCCACTCAGGCTCACTAGAGAGCTCTCCTGAGCAGAAAGCAGAAGGCTGCAGCTTTTGAGAGTTCAACGGCCATTCTGCTTTCTGTGTCGGTGAGCTGAGGGACTCCCGAGACCTGAAGGGAGGAAGCCTGCAGGAAGAAGTAAAGGTAAGTAAAACTTATTAAAACACTTTACACGCACCTCACACACTTACCTCTGCACACATGCACCCATCACTCACCTGAACACTGGACATTTCGACCCCTCCGACCCCCGCAGACCGAAGGGCCGCCTCGCTGACCCTGGCGAGGTTCGGAGCCGTCAGGAAGCCCACACTTCAGGGCTCAAAATGGGGATTTGCAAAAAAACTGCCTGTTAACTACCTGTTAACAGGCAGTTAATTGGCACTAATCCCCTTCCCGCCTTGGGGAGGCAGCTCCCAGCACGGGTCGGGTACCCGCCTCCTGGGAAGATGGCACGGAGGTGGGCTGGGGGCGGGATGGGTACCCGCCCCCAGATTCTGCCATTTTCCCAGCAGTCCCACCTCCAAACCCGCCTCCCTAGGGCTGGCAAAATCCCCCCCTTGGCTTTTCCTTTAACATAACCACTTCCTGATTTCAGCTTGCATCTTCTCCACCTCTAGCAGATGCACTATATGCAAAAGCTTTCCACATCTCCACTTTCCTTTCCAAAAGCCACTCAATTATTGTGTTTGGCATTAAATTAATCACCTTTATCACATTTGACACTTTTGTCTGCAGTGTGGTTTTATAATAGTTTCTGAGTCTGAATTACCAGTATGTCATTGATGCAGAAAATGGCTGAATGGTTTCAATATTCTTTAATGCAGGATGAAGGGAATGGTGAAGGATGTAACAAGGATCGTTAATGGATAGGGGCTTTATATACATTTTCAGGGCAGGAGAATGAGCAGGTCACTGGAATCACTGAGCAATTAACTCATCCCTGGAATCTCTGGCTGCAAGGTATTGAGATGATCCTCATTCTTCTCCTCCTTCCTTGCCTTCACTCTGGTCTTCCTTGTCTGATGAGGACTGCTGCTGTTGCTCTGCCTCCTCCAAATGCAGGTCTCTCTGTATGGCAAGGTTTTGAAGGATGCAGCACACCACCGAGATGTGGGAGACTCTTTATGGGGCATATTGTAGGGAGCCCCCCAGACCTGTCGAGACATCTGAACCTTTGTTTGAGGACCCCAATAGTGTGCTCAATTTTCATCCTGGTGGTTCCATAGGTTTGATTATACCTCTGTTGTGAAGGCATGATGGAGTTGGAGTGGTCATGAACCATGCATATAGAGTTATCTCTTATTGCCCAGCAGCCATCCTGTCACGTTCCTGGAAGGGTCAAATATTAGGTGGATAGTTGATTGTCGCAGGATAACAACGTTGTCACAGCTGCCTGGGAACCTTGCACAAACTTGTATTATCCTGTTTCTGTGATTGTGGACGAGATGCACATTAATTGAGTGACAACCTTTCCTATTTATGAAAGTTACTGGCTCTGGTGGCACCATGTGCCATCTATCATGCCATGGACGCGAGGGAAGCCATCTGCTGCTGCAAATCCATCGGTTCTCTCCTGTTGACGTCAATGGGGAAAGTGATGTAATGGTTAGCCTGGCGAACAGGACATTGGCGATCTGCTTAATGCAGATATGTTGGAGCATAGAATGGGCCAAAGAAGTTAAGGGCTGTGGCGACTTTGGCAGCTGCTGGCAAAGCATGGCCCCCTGGTTCAGCAGGCAGCAAGATGTGCTGCATGAGGCTGCAGAGGTCTTCAATAGCTGCCTGAAGAAGCACAACCACATGTTGCATCGCTCCTCAGATAGATCCAGAAAATTAACTCCTGGCCTGTAACCTGTGGGCTGGGTAGGCCCTCCTACTAACAACTCCCACAACACCTGCTGTGTTCTAATAGGCCCACTTGCTGCTCGTGTGGTTGCTGACGTTGTTGCTGGTGCTGCAGCCAGTGTGCACCTCACTTATAAGAGGTGCTGGCTACGTTTAAGTGGTGCAGCGACGTCTGATTTCCACACCGCCCCACTCCCCTCCAAACAGATGTGCAGCCAATAAATAGAATAGTTAGTGCTGGCTGTATGCTTAGCTCATGATAATGAGCACGCAGCATAAATATTATGCTTTGCCTGGGACAACTCTAACAGGCATGTGCGTTACATGCCTTGCCACTATGCACCCGTTTTTGGGCGACATCTAATTTTGAGAACAATGTCTTACTCTACATCTGACCGCCGTCTTTTTAACCCTCTCCCTCACCCTTCTCTCTGACCCCAGTTCTTCCCTCAATCCCATACTCAACATATTTTCTAAAGTTAATAGAACACAAAACAAAGGCTACATCAAAAGACTTTTTCTCACTCTGTCTCACAGATAAATACACACATACAAACTCTCTTTTTTTAGAAACACTTAATATAAATTTTATCTCAAAAAAGCTTTTGAAATTTGTTCTATCACTTTTCAAAATTATTTGAAGAAAGGCCATTATGTAGAAAAGGATAGAAGTTAAGAAAAATATTCCCCTAATATATCTGCCTGAATGGTAGGGATGGGTGCTGGAAAATTAGGCACACTGCACATGCCAAGACTGCATATTCCAAACTAAGCTCACAGAGTCACAGCTTTGGGCAAAATTATTAAGTCTGGGCCCAGGCTTTCGTGAGGGTTTGAGGTCTTCAAGTAACAACTTTAAAGAAGTCATTAAAAGAAAAGATAATTCAGTGCATAAATTTAATGACATTAATGTGAAATATGCTATTTTTAAAATTAAAACAAAGTTATTAAAACCCTTATTTGATATTAGAAATTTCAGTTACACAGAAAAAAGATGGCGGACGAAACGAAATATTATAAAATTGTAGATATTATGGCCTGGATTTTAGACTGGAGGTAAATTCCGGCCGGGGTTGGGTGGGGGGGGGTGGCCGGGAAACTTGGAAAAGCGGGTTTCCCGAATGTCCCGCAGTTTTTAATTGCAGGGCTCCTTTAAAAAAGTTTCTGTGGGGCTCCCGCCCACAGGCAGCCTGATTGATAGGCTGGAGGCCTTGGGGGCGGGAAGGCTGCTTCACAAGGCCGAAGCATACGAGAGCTGGTAGGTGTGTTGGAGGAGTGAGAGAGATCGTAGGGGGTGGTCCCAACGGTGGTCGGGGGTCCCGATTGCGGAGAGGGTTTCCAATTGCCGGGGGGGGTTGTCCCGATCGCTGGGGGGGTCCAGATCATGGGGGAGTCTGGATCACGGTGTGGGGTGGTCCAATGGTGATCGGGGGGTCCCGATTGTGTGGGGATCTCGATGGTGGTTATGGGGTCCGATAGTGGTTGGGTGGGGTGGAGCAGATGGTGGTTGGTGTTAGATCCATGATTCTTTAAATAGGATGTTTCCCCAACAACTACACGGATGCTGTAACTTAACAATCAACAGGTATTTACTGGAGCAGAGTAGTCTCAAGACTGAAGTACAGAAGCCTGCTCCGGCTTTATATACAGGTGTGGTCACTGCCGGTACTACAGTATACAGGAGCTGTAAAACAGTTCTCTCTTAAAGGTACATACACAACAATTCCTCCCCTTTTAGATTAACAGTACCATAACATTCATTTAACAATTAACATTTTTAACATGCAACATTAACTGAAAATAGTCCATTTATAGATTCAGTCTTTGGGGCGGCTTCCTGATCCTTTCGGGATAGCGCCTTTCCTGAGGTTCTTGTTCTTGGTGCGGAGGCAATTCTGGCCCCTTTTCGTCGGTTAGTTCATCGGTTTCCACTGCTACTGGTTCGGAGGTAGATGCTACCGGTATGTCGGGTTCATCCCCAGGTACTCGAGGCATGGGGTTGACTCGTTCCTGTGACACTAAGATCTGATCGACGTGGCGTCTCACAATGTTCTCCCCGACATCCACTGTGTACATTAATGGCCCCTGCCTTGTGCATATCGTTCCGGGTTGCCATTTCTCTGTTAGGTAGTCACGGACCAAGACTGGTTGTCCTACATTGAAGCTCCTTGTCGGCTTCTCATTGATGTGCTGGAATTGTTTATCCTCAACATTTCTTCGCACATTGGGTCTGAGAAAGTCCAGACGAGATCTCAACCTTCGGTTAAAGAACATCATGGCCAGGGTCTGGTTGGTAACTGCATGTGTCGCATTTCTGTAGGCTAATAGGAAATTGTCCACCTTATGCTGTAGTGGAATTTCATCGTCGCACATGGCCTTTATCACCTTTTTAAAGGTTTGTACAAACCTTTCAGCCAATCCATTTGTGGCTGGATGATACGGGGCAGATGTGTAATGCCTTACCCTATTCCTTCTCATAAATTTCCGAAACTCTTCGGACACAAACTGTGGTCCATTATCAGAGCAAATCTGCTCTGGCAAGCCGTTCCTGGCAAATATGGTCCATAGGACTGCAATCGTTTTCTCTGTAGTGGTTGAGGACATTTTTATCACCTCAGGCCATTTCGAGTGAGCATCCACTGCTATTAAGAACATTGAGTCCATGAATGGACCAGCAAAATCAATATGCACCCGTTGCCATGGAGAGGAGGGCCACTCCCATGGGTGTAGAGGGGCATGTGGTGGTGCATTTTGGACCTTCTGGCATCCTGAGCAGCTCTTGGTTAGGTCCTCGATTTGTTGCTCGATCCCCGGCCACCACACGTAAGCCCTAGCAAGGCTTTTCATTTTCACCCCTCCCAGATGACCTTCATGAAGCTCATTTAGCACTCTCTCCCGTAACTTGGGTGGAATCACCACTCGGGAACCACACATCACTGTCCCCTGGCATACTGACAGCTGTTCTCTTCTGGATGAGAATGCTGGCAACAGTGAGTCGCCATGTGTTGGCCATCCCCTCACCGTCAAATCATATACCCGAGACAGTGTCGGATCATTGCGGGTCTCCTTCTCTATATCCGCGTTCGTTATTGGCAATCGTTCAATTATTGACGAATAAAATATCTCGATAGGGTCCACTGCTGGTGCTTCCTCCACAGTAGGTAGTGGCAGGCGTGATAGCCCATCAGCGTTTGCATGCTGTTTCGTGCCTTTATATTCTATTTCATATTGATTCGCCCCTAGAAACAGGGACTATCTTTGTAACCGTTGTGCAGTCATCACTGGAACGCCCTTCTTTGGATTAAAGATGGAGACAAGTGGTTGGTGGTCATTCAGCAAGGTGAACTTCTGCCCATGCAGATAGTGGTTGAATTTTTTTACTCCCCATACTAGGCTGAGGGCCTCCCTGTCAATCTGGGCGTAGTTGCGCTCGGTTGAGGTTAGTGAAGGAGACGCAAACGCTACTGGCCTCTCCAACCCATCTGGGAATTTGTGCAACGGCACCGCTCCAATACCATAGGGTGATGCATCACATGCCAAATGAATTGGTAGTGCTGGGTTCAATTGGGCCAACACCTCCTTTGATGTGATCAATTCTTTACACTTCTGGAAAGCTCATCTACGTTCGTCATTCCACTTCCATGGCACCCCTGTTTGCAGTAGGGTGTTCAGTGGGTGTAATACCGTGGACAAATTTGGTAAGAACTTATGGTAGTAGTTTACCAGCCCGAGGAACGACCTCAGTTGTGACACATTTTCCGGTGCTGGAGCCTTGACTACTGCCTCAATCTTTTCAGGGGACTTATGTAACTCATCTTCATCGATGACGTGGCCACAATACGAGATCTGCTTCTGGAAAAACTCGCACTTGTGGTGATTAGCTCGTAGCCCATATTCCTTTAATCTGGTGAGCACCTTATCCAAGTTGGCGAGGTGATCACTGTCATTTTCGCCCATGACCAGGATGTCGTCCAAATAACACTGGGTCCCTGGAATCCCTTGCAGGACTTGATCCATCGCCCTTTGCCAAATAGCCGGAGCCGATGCTACCCTGAACACCAGCCGGTTGTATTGATAGAGACCTTTATGAGTGTTGATCGTGAGGTATTGTTTCAAGGCTTCTTCTACCTCCATTTGCAAGTATGCCTGGGCTAGATCAATTTTGGTGAAGCGTTTACCTCCAGATAGCGAGGCGAAAATATCCTCAATTCGTGGAAGCGGATATTATACCGTGTGAAGGATTGGGTTCACTGTCACCTTAAAATCCCCACAGATGCGGACCTTCTTTGGTTCCCCAGGCATATTAGTCAACGACCTCTTCATTACAGGAACGATGGGTGCAGCCCACTCGCTCCAATCTACTTTGAACAGTACTGAACGTTCCAACCCTTCCAGCTCTGCTTCGACGGCTGGTCTGATCGCATAAGGCACTGGTCTGGCCTTAAGAAACTTTGGACTTGCATTTTCCTCTATTTTAATCATTGCTGTTATGCCTTTTAGTGTTCTGAGTCCCTCCTGGAACACTTCTTTTGCGTCAGTTAGCATTTTTGACAGTCGTCCAGGTGTGACGTCGTCATCCTTTTTGGCTTCAACCTTCAGTGCCTGTATGGAATGCCAATCTAATTGTATCTTCCGGATCCATTCACATCCTAGCAGTGGTGGTCCTCCATCTGGCAATACATATATGTCCATTTTAGGTATTTCCTGGCCTTTGTATATCACTTTCACCCTTATTTTTCCTTTGGGGTAGACTTTTTGCCCCGTGTACGTCTTCAAGACAATCTCTGTAGCTTTCAAGGGTATATGTGAAAATAGCCACTTGTAGTCCCTTTGTATTATGACTGTTAGGGCTGATCCTGTGTCCAATTCCATTTTCACTTGGACTCCGTCTATCTTGAGTGTAACCCAGATAGTCTGGTGATCCTCCATTTTGGTTACCTTATGTAGTTTCAGACAACCCAGCTCCTTGCTTCCGGAGTCTGTGTCACTTTTCTGTTCGTCTGAACTACTGTCCATCACCTTGTGTACCTTTTTGTACTTCTCCTGTGGAGATTTCTTGCTGTTGGTTTTCTTCCCAGACCTGCAGACTCTTGCTATGTGTCCTGCTTTTCCACACTGTCTGCACACTTGGTCCTTGAACCAACAATCCTTCTGGTCGTGTGTTGTTCTGCCGCAGCGATAACACTTCCCTGTTCCATAGGACATTTCATTGGTGCCATATTCTTGCGGTCTCCGTTGTATCTCTGCAGCGCCCCTTGCGGCTGCTTCGTGTGATACTGCCATACTGAAAGCCTTGTCCAGCGTAAGATCCTTTTCTGATGGAAGCCGTTTCTGGGTTCATTCACTTTGAAGCCCACACACAAACTTGTCCCTTAACGTATCTGCTAGTCCCACTCCAAACTGGCAGTGTTTCGATAGCTTGCGCAGTTCCGTTAAGTACTCAGCATTGCTTTCGTCTTTGTGTTGGTTCCTTTTATAGAACTTAAATCATTCTGCTATCAGCAGCGGTGTGGGGTTTAAGTGGTCCTGTAGGATTTCTACTATGCTTTCGAAATTCTTATTCACAGGCTGCTCTGGGGTTATAAGGTTTCGCAGTAACCCATAAGTTTTTGCACCCATGGAATTTAACAAAACCAGTGCTTTCCTAGCATCTGGCACTTCATTCACCCTGCAGTACACCTCAATACGTTCCACATATGTCGCCCAATCTTCGACTTCATTGTCGAATGTAGAGATACTGCCACTCTTCGGCATCCCTGGGTGTGATTTAACTGTCAAAAATGGCATCTCCCGGGCTTTCCCTTCTTCTCCGCTGGCACAAAATGGTGTCTCCCACGCTTTCCTTTCTTCCCGCGCTCGCCCTTCTTCTCCGCTGCGGCTTCTAAAAATGGCGTCTCCTGCGCTCTTCCTTCTTCTCTGTGGCTCAATGGCGTCTCCCGCGCTCTCCCTTCTTCTCCCCGTGGACACTGTTCAGCCCTTGAGCCCTGGCTGTGCTCTGCGCATTTTTTTTTTTCTGTGCGCCTTTCCCGTTTCCACCGCTCGGTCCTGAACCCGGCTGCTGCTTTACCCTCTCTCTCTCCATTTTGTTTTTCCTCGACGCCGCTCGGTTTACAACCCCCGGCTGCGCCCTGTGCGCTTCACCCTCTATCTTACCCCGTCGACGCTGTTCGGCTTTTTCTCTGCCGTCGGTCGGCTGCAGCCGCCGCTGTCCGGGAAGGGTCTGCGCTGTACCTGTCGTCAGTCTGTTGCTGATCGTCGTGGCTGGGGAACCAAGCCCGGCTCTCCACAGCCTCCCCTGCGATGTTCACTCTCTGCCGGACGACTGGGCGGTTGCTCGTGGTCGACGCCCGTGTTTCTGGCCTCGACTTTCTTCCACCGCCCTCCCAGAGCGAATCCTCGAAGGGAAATGCAGAGTTGCAGGTAGATTCGAATCGACACTCGTCACCACTGTTAGATCCGTGATTCTTTAAATAGGATGTTTCCCCAAGAACTACACGGATGCTGTAACTTAACAATCAACAGGTATTTACTGGAGTAGAGTAGTCCCAAGACTGAAGTACAGAAGCCTGCTCCGGCTTTATATACAGGTGTGGTCACTGCCGGTACTACAGTATACAGGACCTGTAGAACAGTCCTCTCTTAAAGATACATACACAACAGTTGTGGGGGCAGATGGTGGGGTTGTGGAGGTCCCAAGGTGGTCGGAGGGGCAGATGGGTGGGTTCAAGGGAGGTTGGATTCCTGTTTCAGATTTTTTGCATTTTAACCTCTGACCTGACCCCAACCCACCCGTTTTTTGGAGTTAAGATTCAGCCCTATGTGTCATGTAGCATGACACTTTTAACATTGAAAAGGCCTATTATAGTGCCACCTACAGAAGCACTGCAGATATTTATAGTGGGAAAAAAATTGGTTCGCGCCCCCTTTGGGGCGCTAACTTCACCCTTTAGGGCACTAATGGGAGGTGCAAAGCAACTGAATTTTTAGGCCAATGAGTTTTCAATTAAATGAACATCCCACCAATATACCCCATAAGCAGCCCGGGACCAGCCAAAAATTTAGGGAAACACTGCATCCCATGTACTAAATCTAATATGTAATAGATATAGATTTATAGTTAAATAGCAAAACCAATGATGATTTGGGAAGCAGAGAAGTAGAGTTGGCTGCAGTATAGGTTTTCTCTACAATAGGGGCTGAGGAGCTGGGAAAGGCATACTTGCACTGGTGGATGGTGTAATTACAATGAGACAAGTTAATTTGCATTGGAAATGAGGACATCGTCATTTATAATGAAAACATTGGCAAGAAGTGCACACAATTGTAAGACTTTTAATTATTATATAGATAGATACATAGGGGGAGAAATTCGGTATCGCCCCGTTTGGGGTGCAATTGTCGGCCGGGCGCAAAGTTTAGCGCCTGGCGCTAATTATCACCTCAGGCTGCAAACTTGACTTCTATCAACCCTGGAGGTGATTTGAGCGCTAAATCAGGTGCTACACACCTCTCGTAAGGCGCTATCGCTGAGGAGCGAGGTGCTACCTCAGAGCGCTGGTGAAGCTCATGTGATGTCAGTTAGCAATGGAACACAGACACACTGGCGCCAGCCAGTTCTTAAAGGGGAGGGTCGATCTTGCTCCCCATCCACACCCTGCTCATTGCAGCCTTGAATCTCAGGCTGGAGAGACCTGTACATCAATTCTGCTGGAAAGAACAATGGAGAGGCCCAGGGAAAGAGCTCAGCATGCAGCCCCCATAGTCTCTTCCAAATTGATGCAAGGAAGGTCAAATCAAAATGAACCTGCAAAGTGCTGCTCAGTACCCAAAACTCCTTCACACAGCATTGAATCTCTCCAGAAGCCTCTCTCTCTCTCAGAATGTGTGGTGCAAAAATGTTGCCGACAAAAAAAGGCAGGAAGCGGTCGCCTTTAAATAGCGCTCCCCCAGTCCCTTCCCGACTGTAAAACGTTCCCTTCAACCTGTCATTGCTAGCGGCAGGCGGTAAGGCAGGGGCACCACTCAATATCCAGTCTGGGGCGTTACACGCTCAACGTCACGATCTGCGGGCGCAGGAGATCGTGGCAGTAGTGTTTAGCGCCACCACAAAATGTCTGGTCAATTTCGCGAGTGGCGCAATGATCGTCGCGCCCGGGCGCTAGTTGCTTTGCACCCCATTAGCACCCTAACGGGAGGCATAAAGCAACCAAATTTTTCCCCCATGATTTTTATACTTAACCTCTTCAGTTCTTTTGTTTGTGCCCTCTGGCTTGTGTGGTAATATCTATCATTTCAAATAGAGTTTAGTGGTATAGCACAGCAATATGTGAAATAATATTTTCGTAGATTACTGCATATGGGGTCATTGTTAGTCCCTCAGGTCATGCCCCCCTCGATCAATTTGAGGTTGGCCAATTTTGTATGTCAGGACTCAGCAAAACCGATTGCAAATAATTTACACACTTAACTTTTAAATTCCCAATTGCAATTGCATTGCTGTTTTAAGTCTGATGCTAAAGGAAATGTAGTTCTGGAGGACATCGTTGTGGCTGTGCTGTTCACACAGCTATGAAGCATTAACTCTCCAGCTTCCAGGCCCCTTGCCTATACTTCTGCCTCTGGGACCAGTCTGGTCTTTGATCCCTCCAATTAGCTTAACATCGGTGGTAGGAAAAATAATGGAATCCCTACTAAAGGAAAGAATAGAAGAACATCTAGAAATGAAAAGTATAATAATGAATAGTCAGCATAGATTTCAAAAGGAAAATCTTGATTGACCAACCTTATTGAATTTTTTGAAGAGGTAACAGAGAGAGAAGACAATGGTAATGCAGTAGATGTAATTTATCTAGATTTTCAAAAGGCCTTCAATAAGGTACCCCATAATAGACTAATGAATAAGGTCAAAGAATGCGGAGTCAGGGGACAAGTAGCAGAATGGATTGCTGGCTGGCTTCAGGACATAAAGCAGAGAGTAGGAGTAAAGGGTAGCTTTTTAAAGTGGCAGAAGGTGGGTAGTGGTGTTCCACAAGGATCAGTGCTGGGACCACTGCTGTTCACAATTTACATTAATGATTTAGACTGTGGAATCAAAAACACAATTTCTAAATTTGCGGGTGATACCAAACTGGGGGGGATAGTCAGTACTGAGGAGGACTGCAACAAACTACAGGAGGACATTAATAAACTTGCAGAATGGGCAAATAATTGGCAAATGAAGTTCAACTCAGACAAATGTGAGGTATTACATTTTGGTAGGAAGAATAGGAGGTCACTTATCACTTGGAGGGTGCGAGTCTAGGTGGGGTAGAGGAACAAAGGGATCACAACTGCTCTACACTCGGCACTGAATCACCTAGATGGTAAGGAGACCTACATCAGAATGCTGTTCATAGACTACAGCTCAGCATTCAACACTATCATCCCCAACAAGCTGGCCACCAAACTCCAAACTCTTGGCCTGAACACTTCCCTCTGCAACTGGACCCTGGACTCCCTAACAAACAGACCCCAGTCTGTCAAATTAGGTAACCACACCTCCCCCCCCCCTGACCCTGAACATGGGGGCCCCGCAAGGATGTGTGCTGAGCCCCCTCCTCTACTCCCTCTTCACCCATGACTGTGTGGCTGTTCATGGTTCCAACACCATCATCAAGTTTGCGGATGATACCACGGTAGTAGGCCAGATCACCAACAACGATGAGTCAGCCTACAGGGAGGAGGTTCAGCATCTCGTGAAGTGGTGCGCCGATAACAACCTGGCCCTTAACATAAAGAAAACCAAAGAAATCATTGTGGACTTCAGGAAGTCCAAAGGCGGAAGTCACACCCCCATCCACATCAATGGGGCTGTGGTGGAAAGGGTGGACAGCTTTAAGTTCCTCGGAGTCCACATCACGGAAGACCTCTCCTGGTCCCTCAATACCTCCTCTCTGGTGAAGAAGGCCCAGCAGCGCCTATATTTCCTAAGGAGGCTGAAGGGATGTAACCTGTCACCCCTGATCCTCTATAACTTTTACCGCTGCACTATAGAGAGCATCCTGACAAACTGTATCACTGTATGGTATGGCAGCTGTAGCTACTATGACCGGAAAGCCCTGCAGCGGGTAGTCAAAACTGCCCAACGCATTACCGGCACCCAGCTACCGACCATAGAGCACATATACCAGAAACGCTGGCTACGGAGGTCACGGTCCATCATCAAAGACCCTACCCACCCCAGCCACAGTCTGTTCGCCCTCCTGCCATCTGGGAGACGCTGCAGATGCATTCACACCCGTACGACCAGATTTAGGAACAGCTTCTTTCCCAGGGCTGTCATCCTACTGAACTCCACAAACAAACTCTAAAGCCTGCACATCTGCCAATGCACTTTATTATGGTTATGTTATGTTAATATACTACAAGCCAAATGTATGTTGAATGTTTAAATGTCTTAATCCAAATGTACACTCTCGGGAGCCGCAAGCTTACATTTCGTTGTACTGCGCTTGTGCACTAACAATGACAATAAAAGTTGATTTGATTTGATTTTGATTTGATTTGATTTGATCTCGGAGTACAAATACACAAATCACTAAAAGTTGCAACACAGGTTAGCAAGGCCATTAAAATGCAAACCAAGCACTACTGTTTATTTCTAGAGGGCTAGAATTGAAAAGTAGGGAAGTTATGCTAAACCTGTATTAAACCTTGGTTAGACCACACTTAGAGTACTGCGTGCAGTTCTGGTCGCCATATTATAAAAAGGATATAGAGGCCCTGGAGAGGTTGCAGAGAAGATTTACAAGGATGATACCAGAAATGCGAGAGTATACATATCCGGAAAGGATGAACAGGCTGGGTCTCTTTTCTTTTGAAAAAGGAAGGCTGAGGGGTGATCTAATAGAGGTCTATAACATTATGAAAAGTTTTGATAGAGTGGATACAGTGATAATGTTCCCACTTGTGGGGAAGAGCATAACTAGAGGCCATCAATATAGGATAGACACCAAGAAAGCCAATAGGGAATTCAGAAGAAACTTCTTTACCAAGAGAGTGGTGAGAATGTGGAACTTGCTACCACAGGGAGTGGTTGAAGTGACTAGTATAGATGCATTTAAGGGGAGGCTAGACAAACATATGAGGGAAAAGGGAATAGAGGGTTATGCTGATAGATTTAGATGAGGAAAGACGGGAGGAGGCTCGAGTGGAGCATAAACACCGGCATGGACTGGTTGGGCTGTATATCCTATGTAATCATTCAACCTTAGCTCTGCCTCTGTTTCAGGTGTGCATATCTGTGAACAGAGGAGTATAGGAAAGGTGCACTCCTGTTAGAAAGGGACAAGGTCCACCCCAGAAACCATTGATAGGAAAGACGTTCCTAAAATATCCCAAAATTGTAATAGTATTAGAATGAAATTCAACTTATAAAGAAAGAAAAGGAAAGAATTATCATTTATATAGCACCTTTCATGGCCTCGGGATGTTCCAATGTGCTTCAAAGCCATATAATATCATAATATCATAAACTAAAGAAAATCACTTTCTGGTTATTATTTGACATAGTGCACTGCAATACCACCAAAGGAAAAAGTTCATAGTAATGTTCATTCTGATTAACAGGAATCCAGCCCTATACTTGAGGAAATCTCGTGTTCTTAAACAATAGCTTGGTTCTGTACCATTGCCATTTTTAAATCAACCACATTCCTTTGACTAATAAACACTTGTTTCACAACAACTTGTATTTATATAGCGCCTTTAACATAATAAAATGTCCCAAGGCGCTTCATAGAAGCGTTATTGAACAAAATTTGACACCGAGCAACATAAGGAGATATTAGGGCAGATGACCAAAAACGTCTTCAAAGAGATAGGTTTTAAGGAGCGTCTTAAAGGAGGACAGAAGCTGGAGAGGCTTAAGGAGGGAATTCCAGAGATTAGAGCCTTGGCAGTCTTGGCAGTTGGTGCGCAGATATCTTGAAGGGTTGTAGAACTGGTGGAGATTAGAGATAGGGAGGGGGCGAGGCCATGGAGGGATTTGAAAACAAGGATGAGAATTTTAAAATCGAGGCACTGCTTAACCGGGAGCCAATGTAGGTCAGCGAGCACAGGGGTGATGGATGAATGGGATTTGGTGCGAGTTACGACACGGGCAGCCGAGTTTTGGATGACCTCAAGTTTACGGAGAGTAGAAAATGGGAGGCTGGCCAGGTGTGCATTGGAATAGTCAAGTCTAGAGGTAACAAAGGCATGGATGAGGGCTTCAGCAGCAGATGAGCTGAGGCAGGGGTGGACTCAGGCGATCCTATGGAGGTGGAAATAGGCGGTCTTAGTGATGGCACGGATGTGTGGTTAGAAGCTCATCTCAAGGTCAAATATGACACCAAGGTTGTGAACAGTCTGGTTCAGCCTCAGATAGTTGCCAGGGAGAGGGATGGAGTCGGTGGCTAGGGAACGGAGTTTGCAGCTGGGACCGAAGACAATGGCTTCGGTCTTCCCAATATTTAGTCGGAGAAAATTTCTGCTCATTGAGAACTGGATGTTGGACAAGCAGCGTGACAATTTAGAGACAGTGGAAGGGTCGAGAGAAATGGTGGTGAGGTAGAGTTGGGTGTTGGCAGCGTACATGTGGAAACTGACGCTGTGTTTTCGGATGATGTCGCCGAGGGACAGCATGTAGATGAGAAATAGGAGGGGGCAAGGATAGATCCTCTGGGGACACCAGAGGTAATGGTATGGGAGCAGGAAGAAAAGCCATTGCAGGTGATTTTCTAGATAAATAAGAATGGAACCAGGCGGGTGCGTCCCACTCAGCTGGATGACGGTGAAGAGACGGAGGAGGATGGTGTGGTCAGCCGTGTCAAAGGCTGCAGGGATATTTTACCATGGTCACAGTCACAAAGGATGTCATTAGTGACTTTGATAAGAGCCGTTTCAGTACTGTGGCAGGGTGGAAACCTGATTGGAGGGATTTAAACATGGATTTCCGGGAAAGATGGGCACAGGTTTGGGAGGCAACAGCACATTCCAGGATCACACACAATGGAGCAGCTGGTTTCCACATAGTTTGTAAACAGTCCCAGTTGGACTTGTTCCAATTCTGGTATTCAATCTAGCTGTGCAACATGGCGAGGTACCCAAGATGCACTGGAAAAGGGAATAATAAATAAGCATTTTAACAGCGTAATCAAAGAAAGATTTCTATTGTGGGTTGTATGATGTAAAGAATGTAATTAAAGGTCATCAAACTCAGGTTAAGAGATAATCCAAAAGAAAACAAAATTATATTGCAGCTGTATGCAGAAATTTATGGCGTATATATTACATTTATTATCACAGCACCTGTAGCATTAATCAAGGGCCTAAACAGTGTAGCTGAACTTTCATTTAACTTTTTAAAAATTGGATAAGCTCAGTAGAATAAAGACAATACCACAATTCTCCTCTGATAGCTCAGTTAATTAATGGACTGTGTGGTGTGGTACTGAGCCATACAGATCAGGAAAATCTCATGTTCAATTTGTTGCTCATACAAAATGAGGAGATTTCAGCCAGGGTGGCAGTGAGTGCTACAATTGGCCTCAGCAACACTCAACTGAACTAAAAAGTGTGGGGGGCTGGGGAGGGGGGAAATCAGTCAGGATTTCTACCTGCTCCTACCTGTCTACACCTGTCCAATTGAAAATAATAGTTTACATCTTCTAATGCTAAGCTATATAATTAATTATATATACAGTATGGAGCTGTTCTCTTGTTTTCTTTTTCTCCCAAACTACGGTAGTATACGGCTCGGCTTACACTCTTTGGAAGTTACACATAGATTCACTTTGAAGACTGCAGATGAATTCTTGTCTCTTTCAACCTTTCAGATAGACTTACTGGTTTGAAAAGGGCAGACTAATGTATAACTTTCAAACTGAAATTGGGGCTTTGTGAATTTAAATAGCTGTCAAATTCAAAAAGCTGCCAATCAAACACATATGTGAATAAATCACATAGCATCTTTGTATTTGAATTGAATAGCTTGGTTCCTGCCTCAAGCAACCACCTGACTAATCATCAAAACAAAGCATCAATTTAAGCTGGGATATTAGCTGCGCTTTTAACTCGGATGTGTTTGGGGCTGGTGGGGTGCAGGGTGGGCAGGACACACCCACGGAGAGTTAAACATGAGGCCCAGGCCATTTTAACTCCGGGCCTCATTACAATATTAGGGCCGGCTGTGCTCCCGATTGCCGGCAGAATCAGGCAGCCCGCTCCACCGCCACGTGCAATTTCTGGCACAATTCCCGACTGTACTTAAAGTGGAGATGCACCTCTGAAAGGAAGATAACATTCTCTGCTTTATTTTCCTGTGTTGAAACTGCTTTTAAACTGGTGAACGCTGTTGGAACAGCTTTCTGGCAGTCAGGATGAGCAGAAAGTTTGCTCCATGATTCTCTGATACCTCCCTGGAGGCCTTAATTGAGGAAGTGAGGAGAATGAGGAAGCAACTCTTTCCCACAAGCTGCAAGGGTGTCTGCAAGGTCAGGATGAAGCAGGCATGGAGAGAAGTGCTGAAAGTACTTCCAGGACCTGGTTTCAGTGTAGGAAGAGGTTCCATGACCTCACAGGAGCAGCAAGGGTGAGTACACCTATTCATTTCTCCATCTCTTTCAACAACATCTTACAACACTCTCTTCACCACCTGCCGCCCACGCGCCCCCCCCCCCCGCCCCCCCCCACCACTCCCAAAAATTCCCTCCCTGCAATCATTAGGGCACATTGCAACATCTCTTTCTCATTATTAGCATACCCAATCTTTCTTTCCTCTCTTAATATCTCACACTGACACCATTCTCTGATCGCACTTGCACAAACACCAACCCCTCCCACCACTACTTTCTCGCTTCACATTGCACATGCAATGGTGTTATACATATAATGGTGTTACGTTCATCACCTCCCTTTCTCATTCCATCTAGCATCTTCTCCAACTTGCAATAACTCTCATCCTCTCTTTCTGCAGGAAAAAACAGTGCACAATGTGAGGGGGAGTCACAAGTGTAGGAGGAGTACCAAACATCATTGCCCTCAACCAAGCAGAACATGACACCCTGGAAAAAGTATAAAAGAAGTGATCTGGAGACTCTCCTGGCAAGCCAGACAGCAAAAGTCCAATGGCCCACTGTGCTGCAGCTGTGTTTCCCTTTTATACAGCATCAGTGGGTGTATGAGCCACCAATCCCACCATGTTTTACTGGCAGGTTTTAATTTGGGCAGGCCTCCTGTTTGTGCCAGTTAATATCATATAAACATAAGATATAAGAAATCGGAGCAGGAGTAGGCCATTTGGCTCTTCAAGCCTGCTCCACCATTCAATAAGATCATGGCTGATCTTCTACCTCATCTCCAATTTCCTGCACCATATCCCTTGATTCCCTTAATATTTAAAAATCTATCGATCTCTGTCTTGAATATACTCAATGACTGAGCCTCCACAGCCCTCTGGGGTAGAGAATTTCAAAGATTCACAGCCCTCTGAGTGAAGAAATTTCTCCTCGTCTCAGTCCTAAATGGCCGACCCCTTATTCTGAGACTGTGACCCCTGGCTCTAGACTCCCCAGCCAGGGGAAACATCCTCCCTGCATCTACCCTGATAAGCCCTGTAAGAATTTTGCATGTTTCAATGAGATCAGCTCTCATTCTTCTAAACTCTAGCGAATATAGGCCGAGTCTACTCAATCTCTCCTCATAGTACAATCCCCACATCCCAGGAATCAGTCTGGTGAACCTTCGTTGCACTCCCTCTATGGCAAGTATATCCTTCCTTAGGTAAGGAGACCAAAACTGTACACAGGTGTGGTCTCACCAGGGCCCTATATAATTGCAGTAAGACGTCTTTACTCTTATACTCAAATCCTTTTGTAATAAAGGCCAACATACCATTTGCTCTCCTAATTGCTTACCTGCATGTTAACTTTCAGTGATTCATGTACAAGGACACCCAGGTCCCTCTGAACACCAACATTTCCCAAATCTCTCACCATTTAAAAAATACGCTGCTTTTCAATTTTTCCTACCAAAGTGGATAACTTCACATTTCTCCACATTATATTCCATTTGCCATGTTCTTGCCCACTCACTTAGCCTGCCTATATCCCCTTGAAGTCTCCTTGCATCCTCCTCACAACTTACATTCCCACCCACATGGCAAGTAGGTCCTCACCTGCCTGGGATGGGCTTCCCTCCAGAACGAGTTTTCTGCTCAGTTAAAATGGTGTCAGTCGTGAACGTGGCATGACTGCCATTTTAACTACATGTCCGCCCCATTCATACCAGGCGGGCTGGGTTAAAATCGGGACTATTATCACTGTGCCCATGGCAGCGATAAAGAAGGCAATACCAAGTTAAATGTTAAACAAACACAGGTAAGAACATTTTTGACCTCAGCTTTTACAAAGAAGTCCTTCACATAAGAACGTAAGAAATAGGAGCAGGAGTAGGCCATTCGGCCCCTCGAGCCTGCTCCACCATTCAATTAAAAAGAAAGACTTGCATTTATATAGCGTCTTTCATGACCACCGGACGTCTCAAAGCACTCTACAGCCAATGAAGTACTTTTTGAAGTGCAGTCACTGTTGTAATGTGGGAAACGCGGCAGCCAATTTTCACACAGCAAGGTCCCACAAACAGCAATGTGATAATGACCAGGTAATGTTTTTTTGTTATGTTGGTTGAGGGATAAATATTGGCCAGGACACCAGAGATAACTCCTGTCATAAATCGCAACTTCTACAAGAAGTAACTCAGGAAGTACAACTGAACGGCCAGCTGAGGGCGCTGCCTGAGGAGTATAAACACTCGGGCGTGGGCCCACCTTGGCCAGAGACAATCTGGAAACAGGAAGCTAGTGACTATTAACTAGACCTCCATGTTTTGTTACAAGCCAATTAAAGCCTTGCTTTATGTACAACCAAGTGCGTAGTGAGTCTTTATTACGTCAACTCCCTTGCTCTTCTTTGAATAGTGCCATGGGATCTTTTACGTCCACCTGAGAGAGCAGACAGGGCCTCAGTTTAATGTCTCATCTGAAAGACGGCACCTCCGACAGTGCAGCACTCCCTCAGCACTGCACTGGAGTGTCAGCATAGCTTTATGTGCTCAAGTCCCTGTATTCACTAGAATTTAGAAGAATGAGAGGGGATCTCATTGAAACGTATAAAATTCTGACAGGGCTAGACAGACTGGATGCAGGGAGGATGTTTCCCCTGGCTGGGGAGTCTAGAACAAGGGGTCACAGTCTCAGGATACGGGGTAGGACATTTAGGACTGAGATGAGGAGAAATTTCTTCACTCAAAGGGTGGTGAACCTGTGGAATTCTCTACCACAGAAGGCTGTGGAGGCCAAGTCACTGAATATATTTAAGAAGGAGATAGATAGATTTCTAGACACAAAAGGCGTCAGGGGGTATTGGGAGAGAGCGGGAATATGGTATTGAGATAGAGGATCAGCCATGATCATATTGAATGGCGGAGCAGGCTCGAAGGGCCGAATGGCCTACTCCTGCTCCTATTTTTCTATGTTTCTAACCCAGGCCAATTTGGGGGAAAAAAATCTGGGAAATTCCTTTCAGACCTGTCGAGGCGATCGAAACTAGCCCAGGAGATCACTCTGGCCCTGAATTCCCTGCAGTACCTCCCTTCTGTAAGTGGTGATCTCCGCCCCAGCCAGAAACAGGCCCAGCTCTCGCTAGAAGGAATTCAGCAAATCAGCATCCACCGCACGAGACGACAGCCTGTTCCAGAGGCCCCCTATTCTCTGGGAAAAGAACCACCTCCTGACATCTAACCTAGATCTAGCCTCATACAACTTAAATTTGTGACCCCTGGTCCTGCATAACCTGTTTAATTGAAATAAACTGCCAGCTGTAACACAATCTATTCCCTTCATTATGTTATAAACCTCAATCAGGTCTCCCCTAAGTCTATGCTTCTCTAAGGTATAGAGTCCCAACTCTTTTAGCCTATCTTGATAACTAAGATGCTTTAAGCTGGGAATTAGTCCAGTGGCTCCTCCACTGTACCATTTCCAAAGCCTTAATATCACCCACCATGTGAGGAGACCGAAATTGGACACAGTGCAGCCTGACTAAGGTCTTGTACAAGGACAAAACAGTATGCCTCGTCTTGTACTCAATTTTCCTATGGATACACCCAAACACCCGCTGCAGTCCGTGTGGTGAAGGTACTCCCACAGTACTGTTAGGGAGGGGGTTCCAGGATTTTGACCCAGCGACGATGAAGGAACGGCGATATGCTTCTAAGTCAGGATGGTGTGTGACTCGGAGGGGAACTTGGATGTGGTGGTGTTCCCATGCACCTGCTGCCCTTGTCCTTCTAGGTGGTAGAGGTTGCGGGTTTGGGAGGTGCTGCCGAAGAAGCCTTGGAGAGTTACTGCAGAACATCTTGTAGATGGTACACACTGCAGCCACGGTATGCTGGTGGTGGAGGGAGTGAATGTTTAAGTTGGTGGATGGGTGCCAATCAAGCGGGTTACTTTGTCCTGGATAGTGTCGAGCTTCTTGATTATTGTTGGAGCAGCACTCATCCAGGCAAGTGGAGAGTATTCCATCACTCTCCTGACTTGTGCCTTGTAGATGGTGGAAAGGCTTTGGGGAGCCAGGAGGTGAGATACTCGCCGCAGAATACCTAGCCTCTGACCTGCTCTTGTTGCCACAGTATTTATGTGGCTGGTCCAGTTAAGTTTCTGGTCAATGGTGATCCCCAGGGTGTTGATGGTAGGGGATTCGGTGATGATAATGCCATGGGAATACACAATGAATGGTAAGACCCTAGGCAAGACAGAGGGTCAGAGGGATCTGGGTGTGCAAGTACACAGCTCCCTGAAGGCGGCAGAACAGGTGGATAAGGTGGTAAAAAAGGCATATGGGATACTTGCCTTCATTAGCCGAGGCATAGAATATAAGAGCAAGGAGGTTATGATGGAGCTGTATAAAACACTGGTTAGGCCACAGCTGGAATACTGTGTGCAGTTCTGGTCGCCACACTACAGGAAGGATGTGATAGCTTTGGAGAGGGTGCAGAGGAGATTCACCAGGATGTTACCAGGGCTGGAGCGCTTCAGCTATGAAGAGAGACTGGGCAGATTGGGTTTGTTTTCCTTGGAGCAGAGGAGGCTGAGGGGGGACATGATTGAGGTGTACAAAATTATGAGGGGCATAGATAGGATGGATACTAAGGAGCTTTTTCCCTTAGTAGAAGGGTCAATAACTAGGGGGCATAGATTCAAGGTAAAGGGCGGGAGGTTTAGAGGGGATTTGAGAAAGAACTTTTTCACCCAGAGGGTGGTTGGAGTCTGGAACTCACTGCCTGAAAGGGTTGTGGAGGCTGGAACCCTCACAACATTCAAGAAGCATTTGGATGAGCACTTGAAATGCCATAGCATACAAGGCTACGGACCAAATGCTGGAATATGGGATTAGATTAGACAGGGCTTGATGGCCGGCGCAGACACGATGGGCCGAAGGGCCTCTATCCGTGCTGTATAACTCTATGACTCTATGACTAAAGTGCTGGGGCCAGGGTCGGGGTGCCACTGTATATTTTGATTGCTTATTGACATTCCTGTGAAAGGTACCACAGGGTGTCCCGGGGGATAGGAGTTAACGGACAGCCCCTTGCTCAGACAGATATATATTTGGGTGATTTATATCAGCTCTTCAAAGTTCAGCAAGTTGGGGTTGAAGGCTCAATGGTGGTTAAATGAAACCTCACATATAAATTTTATGTTACAGATATAGGTCCAGGTTTAGAATTATTAACAGTTAGTTAGCTGTTGTGTCTTTTATTTTTTGCACCTGAACAAGTATAAGTTAGAATTTCCATAATTAAGTGATTTTCGGCTCTTGTGTACTTTTTATTTTTAATGAACCTGATTTGTAGTTTCTAATATAAGTTACACAGTGTTAGTGTTTATTCTATTCTCCAAAAACTAGGGCTTGTGCCAATCCAGTACATTACCAGATATTGGGCATACGCAGTCACACTCTGGTTTATAGAACGTTGGGGCTTGTTTGCAGGAGTGGTCATTGGCGATGAAAATGAGAGAAATGAAGAAAGACTTGCAATAATATAGCGGGCTAAAAATTCAGGGGCTTAATACCACCCGTTACCGGCAAAAAATGGCGAAAAGAAGTGCAGACGCCATTCTTTCGGCAGCTGGTGGCGGGTCCCATGGCAGGCTGCAGTTTCGAAGGCCCGGTAGTGCTGCCGTTATGAAGTATTGCCCTGCAAAGAAAAATGGCAGACTGGTGTCGTCGGTTGGCGTGCATTGCTGACTTAATGTCACCACGGCGAACTTCGACCCTAGCGCTGAGTTCAGTGACTACACTGACTCCCACCCCTATTCCATTCTCCCAGTTTCTCCGTCTCCGTCTCTGTTCCGATGATGCCACCTTCCATACTAGTGCTTCCGATATGTCTTCCTTTTTCCTCAACTGAGGATTCCCCTTTACCGTGTCCGTTCCATTTCCCGCACTTCTGCTCTCACCCCTTCCCCTCCCGACCCGGAACCATGATAGGGTTCCCCTTGTCCTCACCTTTCACCCCACCAGCCTCCACATTCAACGGGTCATCCTCCGCCATTTCCACCACCTCCAGTGTGATCCCACCACCAAATGCATCTTCCCCTCACCTCCCCTTTCAGCATTCCGAAGGGACCACTCCCTCCACTCCTCAATCACCCCCAACAGCCCTTCCCCTTTGCCCGGCACCTTCCCGTGCAAGCACACAAGATGCAACACCTGTCCTTTTACCTCCTCCCTTCCCACTGTCCAGGACCCCAAACACTCCTTCCAGGTGAAACAGCGATTTACTTGTACTTCTTGCAATTTATTTTACAGTATTCGCTGCTCACGATGCGGTCTCCTCTACATTGGGGAAACCAAACGCAGATTGGGCAACCGCTTTGCGGAACTCCTCCGTTCAGTCCGTAAGGGTAACCCCAAGCTTCCGGTCGCCTGTCACTTTAATTCTCCACTCCAATCCCACTTTGACCTCCCTGTCCTTGGCCTCTTACACTGTACCAATGAAGCTCAATGTATAAGCTCGAGGAACAGCACCTCATCTTTCGTTTAGGCACTTTACAGCCTTCTGGACTCAACAGTGAGTTCAGCAATTTCAAACTATAACCCCTGTCCCCATTTTTCAGGCAGCAGTTGATGATTCTGCCATCCCAATTTGCAACATTTAATCTCTCCTGCTTCCTACACTAGCACAGACTGTTCCTTTAGTTCCTTCCTCCCCTTTCCCTGTCTCTGCAACTGCTTAAAACCTGTTACATCTCTAACCTTTTCCAGTTCTGATGAAGGGTCACAGACCCTAAACGTTAACTCTGTTTCTCTCTCCACAGATGCTGCCTGACCTGCTGAGTGCTTCCAGCATTTTCTGTTGTTATTTAAAAGTTTTTTAAGTGTGTAGGGAGTGCTGCTGGATGCTTGCAAGGTCTTGGATGGTAAAGAAAGGCGTCTGAGAAGACATAAAATGCTGGAAATCCTCAGCGGGTCAGGCAACATCCGTGGAGAGAGAAACAGAGTTCACGTCGCAGGTCGAGATGCTACCTGACCTGCTGAGTATTTCCAGCATTTTATGCTGTCATTTCAGATTTACAGCATCCACTCGCAGAGGGAAGAGGAAGAAGCAGAAGAGGAGGAAGTAGACGAGGAGGAAGCAGAGAGGGGGAAACAGAAGGAAGGATGCAACCCACACAGACCCTTTCTGGCCGGAATATCTGGGATGGATGTGGTAAACCACTGTTATAGTTATCACTGTATATTGTTCTCACTGTTCTCACTGTCACATCACTACACGAGGTCGCCTCTTGTCGCACTGTTATACCTGGGCTGACCACCTCCGACTCCGCCCATTACCTGCCCAGGTATAAAGGTAGCTGACTGGCTAGTATTCCTCCCTGTTGGATCGGATCACCCACGAGGGTGGGCTCTGTTATTTAGCCAATAAAAACCTTCAGTTACGTTCTTAACTCGTCGCCTTTTATTGGACTAATTGATAGGCATATCAATTTTATTGACTAAATTTTAAAGATGTCTGATAATGAACAGCAACAGCAAGGAGCTCACCCAGCAGCACAGCAACAGCAGCCTCCAGACAACGGGCCACACCAGCCGGCTTGGCTGCAAGCCTTGAAACCACCATACCTGGATCTAAACCCACAGGCACCAAACGCAGCCCTCAACTTCAAACACTGGCTGGACTGCTTCGAATCCTACCTGGAAGAATCCGGCGCCCCGCAGAGATCCAAACTAAGACTTCTGAACGCCCAAGCGAGCCCGAGAGTATACGCACTCATACAGGACACGACTACGTACGAGGCCGCTATCAACCTACTGAAACAGCAGTACCGCAGCCCGGTAAATTACATGTACACCAGGCACCTCCTAAGATCCCGCCCGCAACAGCCAGGAGAGTCTGTAGCTGAATTTTTACGGGCGCTAAGAGCACTCGGCAGGAACTGTGACTTTAAAGCGGTGACGGCTGTTGAAAATACGGAAGATAATATCCGCGATGCCTTTGTGAAAGGCCTACGGTCCGACTACTCACGGCAAAGACTGCTTGAAGCTAAAGACCTCGACCTGGACAAAGCTGAAGCCCTCGCTCTCTCCCTGGAGGTGGCCCATCAGGACCAGGAGGCGTTTTCCAGGTACTGCTCGCGACCCTGGGACTCGGGCCCGACCCCTACCGCAATACCCTTCGCAGCGCCGCCCCCGGGACCTACCTCAGCGTCGGCGTCCCGGACCCGACCGGGCCCGCCACCCCCGGTACCGGCTCCGACATCGGGCACCCGCGATCGGGCCGCCGGCTGCTTCTTTTGCGGCCAGGAGAAGCACCCGAGGTCGCGCTGCCCAGCCAGGAACTCTACCTGCACAACCTGCAGGAAGAAAGGCCACTTCTCTAAGGCCTGCAGGAGCGGATCTTCAGAGGCCAGCAGTGCCTCATGCGAACTGTGGGGGCGGCCATCTTCTTTCACGGCAACTGAGGCCAGTATCCCCACACGTGAGTCATGGGGGCGGCCATCTTTGATCAAGGCAACCGACCCCAATAGTGCCTCATGTGAGTTATGGGGGCAGCCATCTTCTCCGCCATTTTGTCCTACCTCGTGGGAGACGCCATTTTACACACCACGCCCGACTGCCACCGGGCCCCCGGACCCGACGACCGCCTCGCCCGCAGACGACAACGACTCGCTTACCTACACGCTAGCCTCCGTCACTCTGGATCAAGCCCGCCCACACCACCTGTCCAAGTCGATGATGGACATCAAAGTAAACGGCCACGCCACGACCTGCCTGTTCGACAGCGGAAGCACGGAGAGCTTCATCCACCCAGACACGGTGAGCCACTACTCCCTCCCTGTCCTGCCAACGCGCAACCGAATCTCGATGGCATCGAGGTCCCACGCCACGGACATTAGCGGCTACTGTGCTGTGACCTTGTCGGTTAAGGGTACAGAGTATAAAAACTTTAAACTCCTCGTCCTCCCCCAGCTCTGCGCTGCCGTCCTACTAGGGCTGGACTTCCAATCCCACCTCCAAAGTGTAACCCTAGCATACGGTGGACCCCTCCCCCCACTCACAGTCGACAACCAGCGAAGGTTAAACCGCCCACCGCGTAACACCTGCAGCCTATCCACCCTCAAGGTGCCGCCACCTTCCCTGTTCGCTAACCTCACCCCCGACTGCAAACCCGTCGCTACCAAGAGCAGGCGGTACAGCGCTGGGGACAGAGCTTTCATTAGCTCTGAGGTGCAGCGTCTCCTGAAGGAGGGCATCATCGAGGGGAGCAACAGCCCCTGGCGTGCCCAGGTCGTGGTCGTTAAGACCGGCGATAAAAATCGCCTGGTCATCGACTACAGCCAGACCATAAACAGATACACCCAGCTGGACGCATACCCCCTTCCCCGCATATCTGACATGGTCAATCAGATTGCACAATACCGCGTATTCTCGACCATCGACCTTAAGTCGGCCTACCACCAACTCCCTATCCACCCCGAGGACCGCCAGTACACCGCCTTCGAGGCGAATGGGCGCCTATACCACTTCCTTAGGGTCCCCTTCGGTGTCACCAACGGGGTCTCGGTCTTCCAAAGGGAGATGGACCGGATGGTTGACCAGAACGGACTGCAGGCCACATTCCCCTACCTAGATAACGTCACCATCTGCGGCCGCGACCGGCAGGACCACGACGTGAATCTGGAGAAATTCCTCCGTACGGCCCAACGGCTGAACCTCACCTACAATAAGGAGAAATGCGTGTTTAACACAGCGCGCCTTGCCATCCTTGGCTGTGTAGTAGAGAACGGAGTCATCGGCCCCGACCCCGAAAGAATGCGCCCCCTCATGGAGCTACCCCTCCCCCACTGTCCAAAAGCACTTAGGAGAACCCTGGGGCTTTTCGCCTACTATGCCCAATGGGTACCCAATTATGCGGACAAAGCCAGACCCCTCCTGAAAACCACATCCTTCCCCCTCACGGAAGAGGCGTGCGCGGCCTTCTCCCTCATTAAGGGAGACATAGCCAAGGCCACAATGCACGCAGTGGATGAGTCAATCCCCTTCCAAGTGGAGAGCGATGCATCCGACTTCGCCCTAGCCGCTACCCTTAACCAGGAGGGTAGGCCGGTAGCCTTCTTCTCAAGGACCCTACAGGGCCCCGAGACCCGACACTCGTCGGTCGAGAAGGAAGCCCAGGCAATTGTGGAGGCAGTACGGCGCTGGAGGCACTACTTGGCAGGCAAACGATTTACCCTCCTCACCGACCAACGCTCGGTTGCCTTCATGTTTAATAACAAGCTGAGGGGCAAGATCAAGAACGACAAAATCTTGAGGTGGAGAATCGAGCTTTCCACCTATGATTATGAGATCTTGTACCGGCCCGGTAAACTGAACGACCCCCCTGATGCTCTTTCACGCATTACATGCGCCAGCGCGCAAAGTGATAGACTTCAGACCCTCCACAATGACCTCTGCCACCCCGGAGTCACCAGACTCTACCATTTCATTAAGGCCCGCAACCTGCCATACTCCATCGAGGAGGTCAGGACCATGACCAGGAACTGCCAGATCTGTGCTGAGTGCAAACCGCACTTCTATAAGCCGGACAGAGCAAGCCTGATCAAGGCCACCCGCCCCTTCGAGCGTCTGAGCATCGACTTCAAGGGGCCCCTACCGTCATCCGACCGTAATGTGTACTTCCTCAACATCGTTGATGAGTACTCCCGTTTCCCCTTTGCCTTCCCCTGCCCAGACATGACCAGTAACACGGTCATTAAATGCCTGAACAAACTCTTCGCCTTGTTCGGGTTCCCGAACTATATACATAGTGACCGGGGCGCCTCCTTCATGAGCGAGGAACTCCATCAGTTCCTATTGGAGAGGGGTATTGCAGCAAGCAGGACCACCAGCTACAACCCCCGAGGGAACGGCCAGGTGGAAAGAGAGAACGCGACGGTATGGAAGGCCACCCTCTTAGCCTTAAAGTCTAAGGGCCTCCCAACCTCCCGCTGGCAAGAGGTCCTCCCGATTGCGCTGCACTCCATCCGGTCACTACTTTGCACTGCCATTAACACCACCCCCCATGCCCGAATGTTTGTCTTCCCCAGGAAGTCGACTACGGGAACCACCCTACCAACCTGGCTGACCTCTCCGGGACCCGTCTTGCTGCGAAAGCACGTGAGGGCCCATAAAACGGACCCCCTGGTCGAGAAGGTGAACCTCCTGCACGCCAACCCCCAGTACGCCTATGTGGCTTACCCAGACGGACGGGAGGACACTGTCTCCTTACGAGACCTCGCACCCTCACCCCCCCCTCCCAACCCCCCGAGTCCAGCCGAGGTAGACGGCATGCCGGAACCCCACGAGCCTTTGCCGACTACGCAGACACCAGCTTTAACACCGGATAATGTAACACCGCCGCTGCGACGATCGGAGAGGCTAACGAAGCCTCCGGACAGACTGACATACCAGAGCTGGTAATACACTTCACCCCGCCGGACTCTAATCTAAACAAGGGGTGAATGTGGTAAACCACTGTTATAGTTATCACTGTATATTGTTCTCACTGTTCTCACTGTCACATCACTACACGAGGTCGCCTCTTGTCGCACTGTTATACCTGGGCTGACCACCTCCGACTCCGCCCATTACCTGCCCAGGTATAAAGGTAGCTGACTGGCTAGTATTCCTCCCTGTTGGATCGGATCACCCACGAGGGTGGGCTCTGTTATTTAGCCAATAAAAACCTTCAGTTACGTTCTTAACTCGTCGCCTTTTATTGGACTAATTGATAGGCATATCAATGGAATCACCCGCCTGCGGTCCTGGTGACCACAACCCCAATTCCCCTTTGAACATTAGCCCCACACTTTACTTTCTCTCTGTTACTGACCATCACAGCATCCTCTTGGCCACAATGCTGAAATAAAAGCCACCACAAAATAAACTTTCCAATCCAACTTTATACATCTATCTATCCAATATGATGTCAAGAAATAAACTCATCACCCTTATGCATTCTCTTTGTGACTGTCTTGTGTGTGTCTTTGCCTATCCTACTGATGTCATGCTGTTGAATTTCACTGGGGATCACTGCAAATGGCCTTGCTAGTCGACCTTGAGGAGCTGGTGGCTGGGAGTGTCAAATCGAGTGGCGGTGTTTCTTCTTCTTCACTCTCCTCTCCTTCTTTTTGGCCAACGACTGGCTGGGCAGGCTGCATTTCTTGGGTGTGTGAAATGAGGAAGGCACAAGGGTGGAGTTGTGGTGAGGGGAGGGCGGGAAAGCAAGAGGTGCATGCCAGAAGGAGGATAACGCATAAGGATACCAGCATCTTGTATCCTTTCTGCCCCACCACTGGCCAACAGTTCAGCCATGCCCCTGCAAGAATGGCCTGTACCATCTCCTCCAAGGAGGTGATGCTAGGAATGGGAGATGTGCCTCGTGTAGTTGAGTGATGGGGGGTTGAGGGGGGGATTCATGCATTGAGCAGTGTGTGAGGCTAGTGATGCAGTTGGTAGGCGATGGCTTTTGAAGATGCATTCACTACCTTAATCAGTGGTCTGAGGTCATGAAGCTTCTTTGGGCACTGGAGCCAGGTGGTGGGGACGACACTGCTGGTAATGATAGCCTCGGTGATGTGGTCCCACATTGTTCTTACTGGAGGGTCTCCTGGCCCCTGTGGGTAGAGGACCTCTCTTGCAGTATTGACCTCCTGCACAAGGCTGGAGTGCTGCATGCAACTCCTTGGGTTCCCCTTCCTTGGCTTGCTCAGCCATTTGTGTTAGTGCTGAAGCACTTTTCCCATTTTTTGAGTTTCGGAAGGGAATTCAGCTTTAAGTGCTGAAGACTCCCATTTGGGACTTCTTTTTAATGTTAATTATTTTTTAAAAGGCGGTAAGGGCTGAAACTTGCATTTCTTTCACTTCATATTAATTTTGATTAGTTCTGAACACATTGCCTCTTTAATTCATAGTCCTTTTAATTGCCCACAGTTCCTTGCAAACTCCACAGCCTTGCTCCCAGAGGCTGTTAAAAGCTGGAACGCCGCTCTTCAGTGGGAACTTCGACTCCAGGCCTGCACTAACGCCACCAGGAGGGCATTATAATGCTAGAGTCTATTATAAAGGATGGGATAACAGGACACTTAGAAAATATCAACGGGATTAGACAAAGTCAACATGGATTTATGAAAGGGAAATCGTGTTTGACAAACCTACTGGAGTTTTTGTGAGGATGTAACTGGTAGAATAGATAAGGGAGAACCAGTGGATGTGGTGTATTTGGATTTTCAGAAGGCCTTTGATTAAAGTCCCACATAAGAGGTTAGTGTGCAAAATTAAAGCACATGGATTGGGGGTAATAAACTGGCAGGGATTGAAAATTGGTTAACAGACAGGAAACCGAGAGTAGGAAATAAATGGGTCTTTTTTGGGGTGGCAGGCAGTGACTAGTGGGGTACCGCAGGGATCAGTGCTTGGGCCCCAGCTATTCACAATACATATCAATGATTTGGATGAGGGAGCCAAATGTAATATTTCCAAGTTTGCTGATGACACAAAACTAGGTGGGATTGTGAGTTGTGAGGAGGATGCAAAGAGGCTTCAAGGCGATTTAGACAAGTTGAGTGAGTGGGCAAATACAAGGCAGATGCAGTATAACATGGATAAATGTGAAGTTATCCACTTCGGTAGGAAAAACAGAAAGGTAGAGTATTATTTAAATGGTGATAGATTGGGAAATGCTGATGTACAGAGGGACCTGGGTGTCCTTGTACACTAGTCACTGAAAGCAAACATGCAGGTGCAGCAAGCAGTTAGGAAGGCAAATGGTATGTTGGCCTTCATTGCAAGAGGATTTAAGAACTGGAGCAAGGATGTCTTACTACAGTTGTACAGGGCCTTGGTGAGACCACACCTGGAGTGCTGTCCACACCTGGAGTGCTGTGTGCATTTTTGGTCTCCTTACCTAAGAAAGGATATACTTGCCATAGAGGGAGTGCAGCGAAGGTTCACCAGACTGATTCCTGGGATGGCAGGACTGTCGTATGAGGAGAGATTGGGTCAACTAGGCCTGTATTCACTAGAGTTTAGAAGAATGAGAGGGGATCTCACTGAAACGTATAAAATTCTGACAGGGCTAGACAGACTGGATGCAGGGAGGATGTTTCCCCTGGCTGGGGGATCTAGAACCAGGGGTCACAGTCTCAGGATACGGGGTAGGGCATTTAGGACTGAGATGAAGAGAAATTTCTTCACTCAGAGGGTGGTGAACCTGTGGAATTCTCTACCACAGAAGGCTGTGGAGGCTCAGTCACTGAATATATTTAAGAAGGAGATAGATAGATTTCTAGACACAAAAGGCATCAAGGGGCATGGGGAGAGAGCGGGAATATGGTATTGAGATAGAGGATCAGCCATGATCATATTGAATGGTGGAGCAGGCTCGAAGGGCTGAATGGCCTACTCCTGCTCCTATTTTTCTATGTTCTATGTTTCTATGTTATACAGTAAGTTAGCGCTCGGCTAAAAATCTTTAGCTCCGGCGTGAAATTTTCTTGGTTATTACTGCGTCCATTTCCACCGGCCGTTAGCCCGAGTTGCCATGAATTTTCCCCCCAGCATCTTTCACAAACTCAAGTCATCTCAAAGCGCTTTACAGCCAATGAAGTACTTTGAAGTGTAGTCACTGTTGGAATGAACGTGGCAGCCAATTTGCGCACAGCAACGTCCCACAAACAGCAATGTGATAATGACCAGATAATCTGACTTGAACCCACAACGCACTAACTCAGAGACAAGAATACTATCGCTGAGCCATGGCTGACACCTGAAGATGTCAAGATCTTGAAGAGGATGTCAAAGTCTTAGAGAGGGTGCAGAGGAGATTTACCAGAATGGTACCAAGGATGAGGGACTTCAGTTGCGTGGAGAGCCTAGAGAAGCTGGGATTGTTCTCCTTAGAACAGAGAAATTTATGGATAGATTTAATGAAGGTGTTCATAATCATGAAGGATTTTGATAGAGTAAATTAGAAACTGTTTCCACTGGCGGAAGTGTCAGTAACCAGAGAACACAGATTTAAAGTAATTGGCAAAAAAGCCAGAGGTGAGGATGAGGAGAATATTTTTTACGCAGCGAGTTATTAAGATCTGGAATTCACTGTCTGAAAGGGTGGTGCAAGCAGGTCAAATTTCAATGTTTGACAACACATTAACAGAAAATTTACATGAACATTGCATAAAACACCCAAGTGCCTACCCTTAGTTCGTATGCTTGCACTAGGATGAGAGTGAGTGTGAGGGGTGGCTAGTGATGGGGAAGTGATAATGTAGATAGAGAGGGATGGGTGGAGGTGCAAGGTAAGTTGGTGTGAGGAAGGATGTTCAGGAGTAGGGTAGGGAAGGCAGAGTTATGGGGATGTGATGAGTGGCACAGCAGGATAAGGTTGAGTGTGGCTTTGCAGTAACGTTTCGTGATCTACTGAGATCATTGAAAGATTTGCACCACTGCAGTCAGGTACTCCTGACGACATCCCAACTTTTGCCCTCCTGTGCAATGTGCAACCAGGCTGCGTTGGTGTCTTGGGGAGGTCTCTTCCACCCTTGGAAGGGAAGAAAACCTCCCTGCATGCTGTGACTCCCTCCATAAGCATATGGAGGGAGTCATGCAAGAGCCTGGGTGCAGCCGTGCACCTTTGTGCAGTGCTTGTCAGTGTTTGCAGCACCTCAATAGTGCAGAACACTGACAGCACAACTGTCAAAATGAATGCGGCCATGGTCCCTTTAAGGACGTCATCAGACCCGCTTCCTTTTAATTGGCCGGGAACCCCACAGGGCGAGCTTAACAAGCCCTATTAATGGAAAATCCTTTTTACACAGCGGCTGCAGCTGGGAGCAGAACCGGAATCCGCCAACCACCTCTCCTACCACGATCCCGCCTCCGCTGGCAAAATCGCGGCCTTAGTGTGCCAAGAAGAAATTAACCCTCATAACGCTTTGGGATTGTTCTGTTTCTGAGCAAAAAACATTCAGACTGGATAGTGTTGTGTTGACTGTTTGTCCTTTCTTACTATAGAGAGGAACTATGGCACTACGTGCCTGCTGAATCAATAAAATATTTTGGTAAACAGGTTAACTATTAATAGGAACTGACACGAATGTTCTGCTGCTATCTATTCAGAACTGCTTTTAGATCTTGATATGTTGTAGCTGTGTGCCGTGCTGAAGTCCACAAAAACTGCATACATTTGGTTGAAAAATCATTTGGCTGTTATCGTTCAGCCATTTTCCTGTCCCTTAATGTAATATTAATGCCAACGTTGTATTTTTTAATAAAGACATCATATAGAATAATACTTTCCATGAAAATCCCGTTATGTAAAAGCACTTTGTAACTCATAGGAAGCAAAGATAATTTAAGTGTATATTACAGGAGTAGATTACCGATTAGCAAAGTTTACCATTTCCTTAATACATGCATAAAACAGCACCCGATTAAACACAAATAACTAAAGTTGTAACATAACTGCAATAAATGAATAATTGGAATAAGGTAGTGAAATTGAAAAATAATTAAAAAGTGAGCTGTATGGGAGAATTGTAATAGCAAGCAGTATAGAGTTAAATTTTACCAAGAAATATTGAGCTCTATTTAAACCATTTATGATTCCACTGACACTTATGGAATTGTAAGACATTGTCACACTACAGGTACCAGTTTGAGACCTGTACCTGTTTAAAGCAATGTGGGGCCAGCAAACCAAGTAATACTGCTGGTTCAATGTTGCTCTTCTGCCATGCAAAATACCTCTCCTCTCTCCTCCTCTTCTTTCTCTCTTCTATCCCTTCTGTCTCACTTTCTTCTCGCCAGTCTTTTTCCCCCCCTTCCCTTACATTTATCTCTAGGTCATCCTTCCCTTATATATTTCACTCCTCCTTCCCTTCTGCTTCTCTCTCTCACTTCTTTTTCTTCTTGCATCTCCTTTTTTTAATCACTCTTTTCTTTCCCTTCTTTCTCTTGCTGTACTCTTGTCTCTATCCCTTTCTTTCTGTCCTTCTTTCTCCTCCTTCCCATGTCTCTCTCATTTTCTGATTCACTCTACCCAATTTTAGTTCACTGTCTTCTAATCTGGTCCATTCTCTCCTCATTTCTGCTTCTTTCACTCTCTGCTTCTCTGTCTTCTACTCTCACCACCGCGCCCCCCCCCCCAGCACCCCTTTTGTTACCTCTCCATTCTGCTTAGCTTTGTGTGGGGAGACTGCATGGAAGGGAGCAGCTATAATGGGTGGTGGGGTATGGCAGGGGTAGAAAGGCATTGGGGCCTGGACATGTGGAGGAGGGAGGGTTCCTTGGTTCTGGGAGTGATGGGAAGCATTTCTGAGTTCTAGGAATATTTGGAATGGCCTGTTGGGAGTGTGTAAGTGGTGGTAGGGGGTTGCTGGAATTTGCCATTATTGAGATGGGGTCTCTAGGATTGTGGTTGTGTGCTGCATTTTTTTTAAGTTACAGCACAGAAGGAGGCCATTCGGCCCATTGAGCCTGTGCCGGCTCTCTGCAAGAGCACTTCAGCTAGTGCCACGCCCCCGCCCTTTCCCCGTAGCCCTGCAAATTTTTTCCCTTCAGGTACTTATCCAACTCCCTTTTGAAAGTCATGATTGAATCTGCCTCCACCACCCTCTCAGGCAGTGCATTCCAGATCCTAACCACTCGCTGTGTAAAAAAGTCTTTCCTCATGTCGCCTTTGGTTCTTCTGCCAATCACCTTAAATCTGTGTCGTCTGGCACTCAACCCTTCCGCCAATGCGAACAGTTTCTCTCTATCTACTCTGTCCAGACCCCTCATGATTTTGAACAACTCTATCAAAACTCCTCTCAATCTTCTCTACTCCAAGGAGAACAACCCCAGCTGCTCCTGTCTATCCACATTACTGAAGTCCCTCATCCCTGGAACCATTCTTGTAAATCTTTTCTGCACACTCTCTTAGGCCTTTATATCCTTCCTAAAGTGCGGTGCCCAGAATTGGACACAATACTCCAGTTGAGACCGAACCAGTGTTTTATAAAGGTTCATTATAACTTCCTTGTTTTTGTAGTCTGTGCCTCTATTCATGAAGCCCAGGATCCCGTATGCTTTTTTAACCGCTTTCTCAACCTGCGTTGCCACCTTCAATGATTTGTGCACATATACCCCCAGGTCTCTCTGTTCATGCACTCCCTTTAGAATTATACCCTTTAGTTTATATTGCCTCTCCTCATTCTTCCTACCAAGATGTATCACTTCGCACTTTTCTGCGTTAAATTTCATCTGCCACATATCCGTCCATTTCACCAGCCTGTCTATGTCTTCTTGAAGTCTATCACTATCCTCCTCACTGTTCATTATACTTCCAAGTTTTGTATCAGATGCAAATTTTGAAATTGTGCCCTGTACACCCAAATCCAAGTCATTAATATATATCAAGAAAAGCAGTGGTCCTAGAACCGACCCCTGGGAAACACCATCGGAATAGATGTGACGAAATGGAGAAACTGGGAAAATGGAATAAAGTCCTTTCAGGAAGCGGGGTGGGAGGAAATGTAGTCAAGGTAGCTGTGGAAGTCAATGGGCTTATAGTGGATATTGGTCAATAGCCTAGCCCCAGAAATGGAGATAGAGAAGTCGAGATAGGGAAGGGATGAGCTAGAGATGGACCATGTGAAGGTGAGGGAAGGGTGAAATTTGAAACAAAGTTGATGACATTTTCCAGTTCGGGGCGAGAGCAGGAAGCGGCACTGATACAGTCATCAATGTACTGGAAAACGAGGTGATGGAGGGGACCTGAGTAGGACTGGAACAAAGAATATTCCACAAATCCCATGAAAAGGCAGGCATAGCTAGGACCCATATGGGTTCCCATAGCAACACCTTTTATTTGGAGGAAGTGAGTGGAATCAAAGGAGAAGTTGTTCAATGTGAGAACAAGTTCAGCCAGGCGGAGGAGGGTGCTGGTGGATGGGGACTGGTTGGGCCTCTGTTCAAGAAAGAAGCGGAGGGGCCTCAGGCCATCCTGGTGGGGGATAGAGGTATAGAGAGATTGTCCAAGTAAAAAGTTTTTGGATGGCAGCTGGTGATTATTCTGCCATTTCCATTTACACCTCTTCTAGATCCACCTTTTATTTCTTTACTTGTTTACTTGTCCCATTACCATCTCCTTTTGCCTTGCACCATCATCCCTTTTGTCATTTAATCTTTTCTGCCTTCCACACTATCACAGATAGTTCTTTCCTCCCCTGCCCCCTTTCCCTGCGCTCTGCACTTGCTTAAAACCTGTTACATCGCTAACCTTTTCCAGTTCTGACGGAAGGTTATTGACCTGAAACGTTAACTCTGTTTCTCTCTCCACAGATGCTACCTGCCCTGCTGAGTATTTTAAGTATATTACCCATATTTGGTAAAACTTGCATTTATACAGCACCTTTAATGACCTCAGAACATCCTAATGTGCTTTATTGCCAATGAAATGCCTTTTGAAGTGTAGTCAATGTTGTAATGTAGGAAATGTGGCAGCCAATTTGCATACAGCAAGCTCCTACAAACAGCAATAAGTTAATGCCCAGATAATCCATTTTAGTGTTGTTGGTTGAGAGAGAACTATTGGCCAGGACACCGGGGAGAACTCCCCTGCTCTTCAAATAGTGCTATGGGATCTTATACGTCCACCTGAGAGGGCAGATGGGGCCTTGGTTTAGCATCTCATCTGAGAAACTGTATGTCTGACAGTGCAGCACTCCCTCAGTACTACACTGAATTGTCAGCATGGAATATATGCTCAAGTCTCTTACATGAGACTTGAAACCACAACCTTCTGACAGAGACGTGAGTGCTACCACTGAGCCAAGGCTGACACCTAGGAAGGAGGAATATGTGGATAGATTACTCCAGAACAAAAACCAGGGTCAAAAACCAGGGGGCACAGATTTAAAGTAATTGGTGAAAGGTTTAGAAGGGATTTGAGGGGAAATTTCTTCACCCAGAGGATTGTGGGGGTCTGGAACTCACTGCCTGAAAGGGTGGTAGTGTCAGAAACCCTAACCACATTTAAAAAGTACTTGGATGTGCACTTGGGATGCTGTAACCTGCAGGGCTACAGACCAAGAGCTGGGAAGTGGGATTAGGCTGGATAGCTCTTTGTTGGCCGGCGCGGACATAATGGGATGAAATGGCCTCCTTCCGTGCTGTAACTTTCTATGATTCTATGAACACAGGCACACCAAGTAGAGCTATACAAATACAGGAAGAGGAATGTGTGACCAACAGTCAGCAGGGTAAAGGCAACCTAGTGAAGGCAGGAACTGCAGAAACTGATCCTGTCTAACATGTACAATGTACTTGCTACCTGTGGGGATAAGGAAGAAGGGAGGATGGCCAGAATGCCAACCAAGGCACCATGGAGCAGCAGGCAGTTTGCAGGGGGAGTGGGGGGAGGAATAGCAGAATAGAAGGCTGTAGTTATGGGGAGAGAGCGGTAATCTCCAGGTTACTACCCGAGCCACGTGCTGAAAGACTACTGTGGGAAGGAAGGGATCATTTTTATGGGACAGTGGCACCAGTACTGGGACAGGAAGGAATTGTACCGATGGGACGGGTTGAACCTGAACTGGGCTGGGGCCAAGGTCCTTGTGGAAAGGATAAATAGGACTGTAGAAAGGACTTTAAACCAATAAAAACACTGCCCCACTCCCCTTTCCGATCACCTTTAAGGACTTACCAGAGGGCTGCTGCTGACGTTGAAGAGGCCCGATCTTTGAGTTCTCTTCTCCGCCGAGCTGCCTGGGGATTCCCATTAGGTGTCTGTAGCTTGTTGGCTTGATGATAATGAGGCTCAGGACCCAATATTACATGCGCCTTGGGTCTATGCATTCAGGCGCAAGGATTGTTCCCTGTACCCTTTGCGCGCCTGTTTTTTTTTGGCACGCTCGAATTTCTAGGCCAGTGTAATTTAGAACTGATGAAGGATAATGCTTTACTATATTTAGTGATAAGTAATGAACACAAATTATTTAATAATCTGACTCTAAGGGAACATCTTGGAAATAGTGACCAGAATATGATTGAATTTGATATTAGGCTTGAGAGGGAGACGAAAGAGTCACATCGCAAGATTTTAAATTTAAATAAGGTAAACTTCAAACCAGTGAGAAATAATTTGACCACTGTAAACTACGCTGAGCTGTTAATAGGCAAACCTACGGACAAACAGGGGGAAGTATTTGGTATAATACAAAATCAGTACATACTCCTAAAAGGCAAAAGCCCTACTTGTGCATTTAAACCACCATGGTCAACAAACAAGATAGTATTAAGCTAAAATAAACATGTTACACAATGCAAGGAAAAGTGGAAATCCAGCAGACTGGGATAACTATACAAAAACAAAGGGATACAAAGAAAGTAATAAGAGGTGCAAAAAGGGTATGAACAAAAACTCGCAAGACATAACTGTTAAGTCTGTGTGTTCCAGTTGTATTAAGATTAATTACTGGCACAGACTACAAGAATAAAGTTCAACAGGTCTTTACTAGTTGGTGGTCAGGACTATACTAAATATACAATATCACTACACAGTACTTATATACCGGTGGTCACCACCGGTATTACGTATACAGCAGCCAGAGAAAGTAGTACACCTCTTAAGGTGGAACAGGCTTAAGTTCTCTTAAGGTGGAACAGGTTACATACACCACAATCCTCCCTTTTTAGCTTAACAGTCATATCCCCATTTAACATAACATAATAACATATATACATATATAACTTCAGGTATAAACAGTTCAAAGGTTCAGTCTCTCAGGAGGCCTTCTGATTCGGTTTGGATAACGCCTTTCAGTGGTCTCTGATTCTTGTTGCTGAGGTGACTCTTCTTGTTGGTTTCCTATGTATTGGACGTCATCATCAGGTACAGTCCCTGCCGAGGTAGATGCTTCAGGTTCATTAACGTCTTCCACAGTTGTCTCTGTCGCAACCATGGGTTCGACCCTTGCTCTTGATTCTACCAGTTGATCCGCATGATGCCTTATCACATTGTTACCAATATCTACTGTGTACATCAGAGGTCCTTGTCTGGCCCGAATTGTTCCGGACTGCCATTTTTCGTTTCCATAGTCCCTTGCCAACACTGGTTGTCCTACGTCGAAACTTTGAGTGGACTTGTTATTAATATGCAGGAACTGTTTGTTTTCCACTTCCCTCCGCACATTTGGTTTTAACAAGTCCAACCTGGACCGCAACCTCCTGTTATAAAACATCATGGCAGGACTTTGGTTAGTCACTGCATGAGCGGCGTTTCGATATGCCATTAGGAAATTGTTCACCTTGTGTTGTAACGGAATCTGATCATCGTTCATGGCCTTTATTGCCTTTTTGAATGTTTGGACAAATCTCTCGGCCAACCCGTTTGTCGCCGGATGATATGGGGCAGAGGTATAATGTTTCACCCCATTCTTCTTTAAGAATTTTTGGAATTCTTCCGACACAAACTGTGGTCCGTTGTCCGAACATATCTGTTCTGGCAATCCGTTCCTTGCGAATATTGTTCTTAACACCGCAATTGTCTTTTCTGAAGTAGTGGTATTCATCTTGATCACTTCTGGCCATTTGGAATGTGCGTCCACCGCAATTAGGAACATGGAGTCCATGAATGGACCAGCAAAGTCAATATGTACGCGTTGCCATGGGGCTGAAGGACATTCCCATGGGTGTAGCGGTGCGATCGGAGGTGCATTTTGCACTTTTTGGCACCCAGCGCAGCTTTTTGTCAATTCCTCTATCTATTGGTCAATGCCCGGCCACCATACATAAGCCCTAGCAAGACTTTTCATCTTAACTCCCCCCAGATGACCTTCATGCAGTTCCTTTAGAACTCTTTCCCGTAACTTGGGAGGAATAATCACTCTTGTCCCGTACATCAAAGTACCATGGCAGACGAACAGCTGGTCTCGCCTTGCTGAGAATGCCGGTAACAGAGGATCACCATGTGTTGGCCATCCCTTCACTGTCACCTCGTAAACTCGGGACAGTGTCGGGTCGTTCCTGGTTTCTCTTTCAATACTTGCATTGGTGACTGGTAAACACTCGATGATGGTCGAATGAAATAACTCAACAGGGTCAACTTTCGTCGTCTCTTCTGCTTCAGGTAGTGGCAGGCGTGACAGCCCATCAGCATTGCCATGCTGCTTTGTACCTTTGAATTCTATTTGATATTGATGTGCCCCTAGGAAAAGGGACCATCTCTGGAGTCGCTGTGCTGTCATCATCGAAACACCCTTCTTAGGGTTAAAAATGGATACCAACGGCTGATGGTCTGTCAGAAGTGTGAATTTTTGGCCCTGCAGGTAATGATTAAACTTCTTCACTCCCCATACAAGACTGAGAGCCTCCCTATCGATCTGCGCATAGTTGCGCTCAGCGGAGGTCAATGATCTGGATGCAAACGCGACTGGCCTTTCCGTGCCATTTGGCAACTTGTGTGAGAGTACTGCCCCAATACCATATGGAGAAGCATCACAAGCCAACCGAATAGGCAGTGTCGGGTTGAAGTGAGCCAACACTTCCTCTGAGGTGATCAATTCTTTGCTTTTGCGAAATGCCTTCTTACAGTTTTTGCTCCATTCCCATGGTACCCCCTTCTGTAAAAGAGCATTCAGCGGGTGCAGTACCGTGGATAGATTTGGTAGAAACTTATGGTAATAGTTAATCAATCCCAGAAACGACCTCAACTGAGAGACATTATCCAGAGCGGGAGCCTTTACAACTGCCTCTATCTTGTCAGGAGACTTATGAAGCCCCTCCCAGTCAATGACATGACCACAGTACGAGATCCGCTTCTGAAAGAACTCACATTTCTGCCGATTAACTCTAAGTCCATACTCTTTCAGTCTGTTGAGCACCAGTTCCAAGTTTGCGAGGTGTTCTTCATCACCATCACCTGTAATCAGAATATCGTCCAGGTAACATTGTGTGCCTGGAATTCCCTGTAATACCTGCTCCATGGCCCTCTGCCAAATTGCCGGAGCCGATGCCACTCCAAAAACCAGCCTATTATACCGGTACAAACCTCTATGCGTGTTGATCGTGAGGTACTGGCGTGACTCTTCTTCAACCTCCATCTGCAAGTACGCCTGCACCAGGTCTATCTTGGTGAAGTGTTTCCCGCCAGACAACGAAGCAAAAATATCCTCAATCCGCAGAAGCGGATACTGCACCGTGTGAAGCACCGGATTAACGGTGATCTTGAAATCTCCACAGATGCGAACCTTCCCTGGTTCTCCTGGCTTGTTGCTCAAAGGGCGTTTCATAACGGGAACAATGGGCGTAGCCCACTCACTCCAATCTACCTTAGACAGTACACCTGAACGTTCTAGCGCTTCCAGTTCCGCTTCTACAGTAGGTCGTATTGCATAGGGTACCGGTCTGGCTTTGAAAAATTTTGGTTGTGCATGTTCATCAATCTTGATGTTTGCCGTAATTCCTTTCAGTGTTCCCAGTCCTTGCTGGAACACCTCTTTAGCATCATCCAATATTTTGGACAATCGTTTAGGTTTGACATCTGCTTCCCCGGAATCTACTATTAGTGCTTTTAAGGAGTGCCAGTCCATATTCATTTTCCTAATCCACTCCCGTCCCAGTAGTAATGGACCTCCTTCAGGTAGCACATATAAGTCCATTACTTGGCTTTCTTCGCCCTTGTGGACCACTTTTACCTCTATCTTTCCGATGGGGTACACTCTTTGCCCCGTGTATGTTTTCAATATAATCTCCGTATCCCATAGGGGAATATGTTGGAATAACCTTTTGTAATCTTTCTTATTCATGACCGTCAATGCCGATCCAGTGTCCAATTCCATCTTTACTTGGACTCCTGCTATCTGAAGAGTGACCCAAATTGTCTGGAGATCTGCATCCTTACCAACGTTGTGTACTCTTAAGCTACCCAGTTCATTACTGCTAGCGTCTGAATCTGACTTCTGTTCGTTCGAACTGGTCTTTGTCACCTTGTGCACCTTTATGTATTTTCCTTGCGGTGACTTTTTGTTGCTGGTCTTCTTTCCTGACCGGCATACTTTAGCTATGTGACCAAGCCTGCCACACGTTCTGCATTCTTGGTTTTTAAACCAACACTGGTTCTGATCGTGTGCTGTCTTTCCACAACGATAACATTTTACAGTACTCAAACCCAATTTATTTGTACTGAGTTCCGGTGACCGTAGCTGCATTACTGCCGTGCCTCTCGCTGCGGCTTCGTGTGCTGCTGCCATAGTGACCGCTTTCTCAAGCGTCAGCTCATTCTCCTTGAGCAGTCGCTTTTGTGTATCTTCTTTTAATAATCCACACACAAATTTATCTCTTAGCGCTTCTGTCAGTCCCGTTCCAAACTGACAGTACCTTGCCAGCTTACGCAATTCCATTAAATATTCAGCATTGCTTTCATCCTTCAGCTGCCTTCTGCTGTAAAATTTAAATCGTTCCGCTAGCATCAGCGGTGTGGGGTTTAGATGATTTTTCAGGACAGTAACAATCTCCTCGAACGTCTTATCCGACGGTTCATCTGGTGATAAAAGGTGTTTCAATTGCCCGTATGTCTTTGCCCCCATTAAGTTTAATAAAGTTAGTGCTTTCTCTGCATCTGGGATTTTATTGGCTTTACAATAATTTTGTATGCGTTCTACATACATGGCCCAACCTTCGATGTCGCTATCAAAGGTATTAATGTTCCCATGTTTAGGCATCGTTGCAATTTATTTTATCCCAAGATGGCGGCTTCCCGCTCTTGTCTTCATTCTCCGCCTACAAAATGGCGGTTGTCCCGCACTTGGCGGTCTTCACCCACTGGTTGCAATGGCGTTTGGCGTGCCGCTGCTGCTCCCCTTTCCCAGCGGTTAGTAACTCCCCCGACGCTGTCTCCGCTTCACTGCGGCTCCCTCGGGCATTCGCGCTTCCCCGATGTCGCGCCTCGCAGCCCTTCTTGCAGCCCGGTTATTAGCACCGGCTGCGTTCGCCTTCACCGCGGCTCTTGCGCCTTCAGTCGCCCCAGACGCTGCGCCTTTTTGGCCCGAAAGCGGCCCGGCCCTTATCACCAGCCGCGATCGATGTCCCCGCGCTGCGCCTTTCGGCCCGAATGCGGCCCGGCCCTTATCTCCGGTCGCGATCGATCTCACCACCCTTATTCCTCCGTCTTCCTCCCCCCATCTGTGGGGGCGGGGACCCTCAGCCTGCAGCATCAGGCTGCGTGGAGTTGCCTGCCCCTAACCCAGGTTTAGGAGAGGTGGGATGTGAGGGCGGGGACCCGCAGCCTGCAGCATCAGGCTGCGTGGAGTTGCCTGCCTCTAGCACAGGTTCAGGAGAGGTGGGATGTGAGGGCGGGGACCCTCAGCCTGCAGCATCAGGCTGCGTGGAGTTGCCTGCCCCTAACCCAGGTTTAGGAGAGGTGGGATGTGAGGGCGGGGACCCGCAGCCTGCAGCATCAGGCTGCGCAGAGTTGCCTGCCCCTAGCACAGGTTTAGGAGAGGTAATGCCTGAGGATAAAAATCCCCAGCCAGCGGTAGTGGAAAGTTCACAGACCGCACAGGAGGGGGCAGTGGCTTGTGTTAAAGACCCACCAGCCAGAAAAACCCCACCAGCCAAAGTCCCTAAAGGTCCCCACGAACGCCATGGCCAAAGAAACCGTGGTCACCGGCTCCCCAGTTTAAAAGGACAGCCTCTCAAGTCAGGGATCGATCTGAAGACAGAGTTTCCCAGCCAGCAGCTGCAGGCTGTGAGGGATCAAAAGGACAGGACAAGACAGCCACACCGAAGGGAGTAGTGTGCTGCAGCCCGAACAGGGATTAGTCTGGCCACCCGGAGACGGGCGGCGGATGTACATAGCTTCTGTAATGTAATTTTGGGATTGTTAGGTTTGGGTGTTTTAGTTTAATTTTAAACAAGGTGATTGATAGTTTAAATATTATTGTTTTAAGAGTGTTTGTATTGAGTCGAGGTCGCAAGACTCGACTATGCTTTACCCAAGCCAGAGAATCTTCTCGGGACCTGGCTATATGCTCTTGTGTCTCCTTACAGAAGGGATTTCGAAATGAAGGGGGGCATACTCCTACTCGCCCTGATAGGAATGAGCACTGGGAGGCGAGGTGACGTGGAGGACCCCCACATCTATGGGTGCTTAGGAGAGAGAGCACCGGTTGTGACTGCTGGGGGCGGCGAACGAGGCATGGAGGAGCTCGCTATCTATTCACATAAGGGAAGATGGCCAGGGTGGCTGGGATCTAACTCCACCCGGTACTCCAGCCAGACTGGGTTCACCTACGGGGAGGCCTCCCTCCCTTGCCCCAGCGTACAGGTTATGGCCACACGGGTCGGGGTCACTGAGGGGAAACGCGTGTGCCTGACCTGCAGAGGACAGATTCCCCTGGGAAGGTGGTGGTGGCTCAGAAAGCTGAGCAGAGACATGGGGGACCGCACAGCTGACTGGGAACGACTGGGGAATGACACCTACCGGACGATCACAGGGACCCAAGGGGGAGCTAGTGTATGCTGAGATAAGTGGTGGGAGTCGGAACAGGGAATTTATGTCTGCATGTGGGGGTCGCAAAGGGCCTGCCCCATGGGCATATCCATCATCTTCTCCGCATCATGGCAGGATAAGGGGAAGGGGGTGGAATGGGATTTCCACCTACACACTTGCATAGTCCCAAAGTCCCCAGCCCCAGTTAAAGCCACTGAACTCGTGGCACACGCCCGAAAGCCCCTGCCCACAACCCAGATAGCAAAGACACACCTAGAGGGGTGCCCTGCCACCACCAAGGGACCAGGGAATGGGCTGGTACTAGTGCCGACGGAAAAGGTGCTCTACCAGGGGATACACTATGCGGTAGCTTCCGTGATTCTAAACCTTACCGAGGTACACTTACCTGAATGGTGCCCCACGGAGACAGAACAGCTATACCAGGCCCTGTTAAGAGAAATGTTCAAGAAATTCTACTGTGTTCGATTTTGCCTCTGTAGACAAAACAGAACTGTACACTACACACACTGAGTACTTCAGCAACACCGGGAGACAAAGGAGGGGAACCTGGAATGATGTTTTCACTGCATATAACACGGGATCCTCTGTTATAAACAGCCTGGATGACATAGAATTGCAGACACAGATAAACGGTTTAAAAACAAAATTACAAAAAATCTTAATGGATGAAAACACAGTAGTAGGCTCAGAGCTACACGAGGACCAAGCTATGACGGTCCATTTAAAAGAGATCATTGCTGAGCTGGAGAAGCACGCAAAAACTGTAAATGCCCTCATACGAGAGGACAGGAATGCTTCAGATCAGGCTGCACAGAACGAGGTGTGCGTACTGTACGGGGCATGGTTGCTAGGTGAGGGCCATAGCAACCTGGAGGATTTAAAACAGGGTTTAGTCTCCTCCTGGATCAGCAACAAGCACCTCGCAGCCCTCCACCCATTTGAGATTTCCTTGAGCCCGTGTCAACTCCGGCTAGCTTCTGAGGCCTACCCTGTCCCAGTAGATTGTGGGCGCTCTAACCACACTATCATGGGGATAGTAGTGAGGATGCCGGTCATGGGTGGGACAACCCAACCCACACCGGTATACAGGGTAGAGAACATTGGAGTCATTCAAGGGGGTGCACACATCCGTTTTACAGTAGTCCCACCTTATGTCATAAAGTGGGAGCATGCTATGACAGATACTCTCGGGGTGCCGGAGCTGGGGAGCACACATAATACTGTGTCCCCAGCACTTGAATGCCTATTCTAAACCACAGTGCAGGTTTAAAGCTGCTGGTGCATGACCTATAAACTGTACCATGGAGGTAATGGCACAAGACCATATTCCCCCACAGGTAGCATACATAGGAGGTGGGACATATTGTGTCACCACAAGTGCACCCCACTACCAGCTTGGACAGCATAGCTGGTGTCTGGTAAGTGACAGCAGTTTCTGCTTTAAACCCGAGGCAGAAGTTCAAGTGGCCCAGGAATGCATTGTCCCCATTCCTGAACCCTCCACTGTTCACCTCACTGTAACAGAAAATTTCACCAACCTGCAAAAATATGTAGCATATTTCAGCTACAAAATCCCCCCTCTACCAGAACATCTTACCAAGTTACTAAAAGCAGTAGGCATCTCACAAAAAACATTTCTACACGTTGGAGCAGAAGACAGTAGAGATAGGGGCCAAGATATTGGATATCGTAGTTCCACCCTGGTGGGACATTTTTGAAAATATAGAGGTCCCTCGTGGTTTGCCAGCTGGGAATTGAATTGTATCTGTTATGCACTCACTGCAAGGGAAAAGGCAAAACACTAGAATTTTGAAACCAAAGGACTTGGAAGAAGCATTATGTTAAGGTGGAGAGAGATACACCTGTTTGAATTTTTTATTTTTGTGTTTCTGAAATAAAGATTGTTGTTTTTTTGAGTTTTGTTATTTTTAATAAAGACTTTGACGTGGTATTTTTAATAAAGATGTAAGTGTACCAAGTGGTGCAGGGGTGATGGACCCCCTCCATTCTTGGATGTATGTAAATAATTGTATTTTTGCCTATGTATGCTTATGTACACTACATTCTTAAAGAATGGGGAATGTGTGTGTCGTGGGATATTAGATAGGTAATTACAGGGGAAGATTTGGCTATGAAGGGTCGGGAATTTTGCTCACCTTTGTAAGTATGATACTTGAAGTGAGCTTCAGTATCACAGGGGGTTGTGTAGGATTCTCAAAATTCCCACATTTCCCAAGTTATTAAATAAGGGAACCCTGAAGGATACGGCTTTTGGACTTTATGGCAAAACCTGCAAGGTTAAAGCAGGGCCCTGCACACAGCATGTCAAATTCAAAACTCAAAACTTGATATGCCCGGGCCTGTGGGAGACAGCTTTGATTTGTTATTTCAAAACCAGACAAATGAAGGAGACAGAACACGCATTCTTCCCTTAAAACAAATCAACTCAGGAAACGACTTAATCTTGCACAAACCTAAAGCCCATCAAGACTATGCATATATAATCGCTTACAGTTTGAACTAGCTACCAAGCCAGGAAGACACCAATTTACATTATGCATAACAAACACCAAGACATTAAAAACCATTTAGCAATGGGACAACCGCCCAAAAACCAGTTAAGGCGAACGGCTATAATCACCTTAACGAGCCCGCCAAAATCAGACAAAGAACTCACCCTGATTTGGCGTGCAGATAACAAACTCAAAAACAGTACAATTGTAGGCCCACTGGTAACCAAGCAGAGACATGCATCACCACACAGGCAGAAGCTTACAGGACACGGGGCATTCAACCGGAAGGCTCACGGAACATCACGGTGAGGGGACACAGTGGGGCAGGCTCGACTGAAGACGACTAGGCTGCAACCGCAGCCTTACACGAAGACAAACCACGAGTACCGCAGTAACAAGAGGGCCGGGTAAGCCATACCTTCAGATCATTACCACTACACTGGTAATGATCTAGGCCACCGCGACCGAGCCGACACCAAAGACCGCCAACCGAACCCCAGCCGTAACAAAACTCGATGACCAGACCACCACCGGAAGAACAAAACCTGAAGCTTTCCACTCTACAAGCTAAAGTACCCAAAACAAACTTTATTCCCTATTTCTAACGAAGGAAAGAAGGTACTTACCCAGACAAATCCACAACCGCGCCCTTACCACATCAGCGGACTCCACCCAACTGAAGAACCTTCGCAGATTCTAAAACTGGGACCACGTGGCAACGGCAGGCCCCAAAGGACACAAAGAGCGAACCCCAAAAACGCAACCTGCTTAATTGACAGGATTCAAACTGTCAAGAAACCCCTATTGGTGAGCATGATCCCTGGCTCTTTTTAATACAATTTAGTTAGGTATTGGGGGTGGGACAAGGATAGGGGGATTATTAATGTGATTTTCCCTCATTGTGCCGTGTGTTCCCCATTCTTAATTAAGTGTACTCTTGAATGTCTGTAACTACTCCAGTAATCTGAGTGTGTAATTTTATTTGTGACTCTAATAAACACAGTTTTCTTGTACCAAACCAGTTGTCTACTCCAATTTTGTATCGCAGCCTGTACCTAAGTCCAGAGTCTAGAACCCAGGGGTGTGGGAGTGATTCGAACCGCTCAAAACAGTCAGAGGCAAAGCTGTCTCAACACACCACCCCCTACACATTCAATTTGTCTTCTTAATTACTTGCTGCACCTGCATGTTAACCTCTTTGTGTTTCATGTACGAGGACACCCAAATCCCTCTATACTGCTGCATTCTATAGTCTTTCTCCATTTAAATAATATTTTTCTTTTCTATTCTTCCTACCAAAGTGGATAACTTCACATTTTCCCACATTATACTCCATCTGCCAAATTCTTGCCCACTCAGTTAAACTATCTATATCCTTTTGCAGACTCTTTATGTCCTCCTCACAACTTGCTTTCCCACCTATCTTTGTATCATCTGCAAATTTGGTTACAATACACTCAGTCCCTTCATCCAAGTCATTAATATAGATTGAAAATAGTTGAGGCCCCAGCACTGATCCCTGTGGCACCCCATCTATATGGATGTTGTCTATATAGATTTCGAGAAGGCATTTGATAAAGTTCTGCACAAGAGATTATCAGCAGGAATGAGAGCACACGGAATTGAATGTAATCCTAGGTTGATAACTGGTTAGGAGGTAGGAAGCAGAGCGTAGTGATAAAGAGAATGAGTGGCGGAATGTGACAAGTGGTGTTCTCTGTAGTAGGGCCTCAGCTTTTCACCATATATATCAATGACTTGGATGAAGGAATTGAGAGTTGATTATCCAAATTTGCAGATGATACTAAGTTAGAAGGAACAGTAAATTGTGTAGATGGGAGCAGGAAGTTACAAAGGGGTATAGACAGGTTAAATGAATGAGCAAAACTGTGGCAGATGGAGTTCAATGGTGAAGTGTGAGGTCATCCACTGTGGATCCAATAAAGACAAATCGGAATATTTTTTAATGGTGACAGACTAGAAGCTGTGGAGAAAATGGATTTGGGTGTCCATGTACATAAATCACTAAAATCTAGTGCACAGGTACAATTGTGATGAAAAGGGCTAATGGAATGTTGAACTTTATCTCAAGAGGATTATAATACAAAGGGGAGGAAGTTATGCTTCAGTTGTACAGAGCCTTGGTCAGACCTCATCTGGAGTAACTGGGATGTCCATCACTGTGGCTTGGTGGAGGATGCTTCCTTGAGAGACTCTGTTGAAAATCGGCAGTAGAGTCATAGAGTTATACAGCACAGAAAGAGGCCCTTTGGCCCATCGTGTCTGTGCCGGTCATCAAGCCCTATCTATTTTAATCCCATTTTCCAGCACTTGGTCCATAGCCTTGTATGCTACGGCGTTTCAAGTGCTAATCTAAATGCTTCTTGAATGTTGTGAGGGTTCCTGTCTCTACCACCTTTTCAGACAGTGAGTTCCAGATTGCAGCCACCCTCTGGGTGAAATTTTTTTTCCTCAAATAACCTCTAAACCTCCTGCCCCTTACCTTGAAACTATGCCCCCTGGTTATTGACCCCTCTACTAAGGGGAAAAGTTCCTTTCTATCTACCCTATCTATGCCCCTCATAATTTTGTACACCTCAATCAGGTCCCCCCTCAGCCTTCTCTGCTCTAAGGAAAACAACCCCAGCCTGTCCAGTCGCTCTTCATAGCTGAAGTGCTCCAGCCCAGGTAATATCCTGGTGAATCTCCTCTGCAACCTCTCTAATGCAATCACATCCTTCCTATAGTGTGGCGACCAGGACTGCACACAGTATTCCAGCTGTGGCCTAACTAGCATTTTGTACAGCTACATCATAACCTCCCTGCTCTTATATTCTATGCCTCGGCTAATGAAGGCAAGTATCCCATATGCCTTCTTAACCACCTTATCTACCTGTCCTGCTGCCTTCAGGGATCTATGTACATGCACACCAAGGTCCCTCTGATCCTCTGTCCTTCCTAGGGTCCTACCATTCATTGTGTATTCCCTTGCCTTGTTAGTCCTCCCAAAATGCATCACCTCACACTTTTCAGGGTTAAATTCCATTTGCCACTGTTCTGCCCATCTGACCAACCTGTCTATATCGTCCTGTAGCCTAAGGCTTCCCTCCTCTCTATTTACCACTCCACCAATTTTTGTGTCATCTGTGAACTTACTGATCATACCTCCTACATTCATATCTAAATCATTAAAAAAACAGCAAGGGACCCAGCACCGATCCCTGCGGCACACCACTGGACACAGGCTTCCAGACACAAAAACAACCTTCGACCATCATGATAGCAAATCAAAGGTGTTGCTATGGGTACCCGCATAGGTCCTAGCTATGCCTGCCTTTTCGTGGGATATGTGGAACACCCTTTGTTCCAGTCCTACTCGGGTCCCCTCCCTCACCTCTTTTTCCGATACATTGATGACTGTATCGGTGCCGTTTCCTGCTCTCGCCCTGAACTAGACAATTTCATTCACTTTGCCTCCAATTTCCACCCTTCCCTCACCTTCACATGGTCCATCTCTGACTCTTCCCTTCCCTTCCTCGACTTCTCCATCTCTGGGGATAGGTTATTGACCAACATTCACTACAAGCCCACTGACTCCCACAGCTACCTGGACTACACTTCCTCCCACCCTGCCTCCTGTAAGGACTCTATTTCATTCTCCCAGTTTCTCCGTCTCCGCCGCATCTGCTCCGACGATGCCACCTTCCACACCAGTGCTTCCGACATGTCTTCATTTTTCCTCAACCGAGGATTCCCCTCTACCGTGGTTGACACGGCCCTCGACCGTGTCCGTTCTATCTCCCGCACTTCTGCCCTCACCCCTGCCCCGCCCTCCTGGAACCATGATAGGGTTCCCCTTGCCCTCACCTTTCACCCCACCAGCCTCCACATTCAACGGATCATCCTCCACCATTTCCGCCACCTCCAAAGTGATCCCACCACCAAACGCATCTTCCCCTCCCCTCCCCTTTCAGCATTCCGTAGGGACCGCTCCCTCCGAGACACCCTAGTCCACTCCTCTATCACCCCCAGCACCCCTTCCCCTTCGCCCGGCACCTTCCCGTGCAAGCGCAGGAGATGTAACACCTGCCCTTATACCTCCCCCCTTCCCACTGTCCAGGGCCCCAAACACCCCTTCCAGGTGAAACAGCGATTTACTTGTACTTCTTGCAATCTAGTATACTGTATTCGCTGCTCACGATGTGGTCTCCTCTACATTGGGGAGACCAAACGCAGATTGGGTGGCCGCTTTGCGGAACACCTCCGTTCAGTCCGTAAGGGTGACCCCGAGCTTCCGGTCACCTGTCATTTTAATTCAACGCTCCACTCCCACTCGGACCTCACCGTCCTCGGCCTCTTGCATTGTTCCATGGAAGCTCACCGTAAACTCGAGGAACAGCACCTCATCTTCCAATTAGGCACTTTACAGCCTTCCGGACTCAATATCGAGTTCAACAATTTCAAATCATAACCTCGGCCCCCATTACATTTTTACTTATATTTTTTATCCACACCTTTGTTTTGGCCTTCCCCCCCCCCCCCTTTCTTTTTTTTCTCTCTCCCACATGGCAGCTGTCTCCCATTCTGCCAGCGCATTTCACACCTAATCTAGAGCTGTCTTTTGTCTCCACTAGTCCTATCACCATCTCGTCTCGTTTTGAATACCTCTTAATGTCTCTTCTCTTTTGTTATCTCCCAGCCGGGCCTCTTAATCTATTTCATTCCCTGTGCCTCTTTAGCCTTGACAAAGGGTTTTGACCCGTTGACTCTTTTTTCTCTCCACGGATGTTGCCTGGCCTGCTGAGTTTTTCCAGCATTTTCTGTAGTTACTTCGACCATTACCCTCTGCCTCCTGCCACTAAGCAATCTATTTTCCGTTCCAACTGTTGTCAACCTTGGTGGTGGTGGTGTGTGTGTCTGGACATCAACCCTTTCACTAATACAAAAGCAAAATACTGCGGATGCTAGAAATCTGAAATAAAAACAGAAAATGCTGGAAATACTCAGCAGGTCAGGCAACATCGGTGGAGAGAGAGAAACAGAGTTAACGTTTCAGATTGATGACCCTTCATCAGAACTGGAAAAAGCTGGAGATGGAACAGGTTTTTAAGCAAGTACATGGGCAGGGAAAGGGCGGAGGGGAGGAAAGAACAAAACCCTGCCCCACCTCATTGCAGCCTCCCTCCTCCACATGTCAGCTTTGTTTTGGCGCGCCGTTAGTCGCCGACTGACCCAGAGTTCAAATCCCCACCCACTCACTCTCCTCCCAACCGGAGGCGCAATTAAAAATACTTTCCACTCTTTCCGTATTGCCAATCGGAAGACTAAATTGTTGATTCGATTCCTAAAGGGAAAAAAAACAACTCTCCCCCCCTCAGCTGGAGACTTTAACATGTGAACTTTGTCATCAAACCAAAGGTCATCTGACACAAATATATATAAAAAAGAAACCAGGTGGACCCAGAGGAAAGTTAACCGCAGGGAACCTGCCATCTTCTCATCGTTGAATCCAGCTCGCTGAAAAAGGTCGTCAGTTCTTAACTGTAACCGACTGTCAATTAACTGAGTGATTTCAGTCAGCATGTTGAGAATTTCAAACGATACAAAGAACGTCCTTATCGTCAGCTTCGGGTTTTTGATGCTGTTTACTGCTTATGGAGGACTTCAAAGTATCCAGGTAAGTTTCCAGTATAATAAACGTAACCTTTCAATGTAACTTACAATTTGGAACTTCAGGAGGGATGCATATTTACACTGTTGTAATTTGTTTCGCTATTGTAATATAATAGTCTGCTCTGGATACATTCCCACTGTCAAACAACACGCGTGTACCGAGGTCCCAATTTCAGTTCACGTCACAGGGCTCAGACTATTTTCAACATCCCCATGCTTATATTTTTTTTCCCACCACAAAATAAACTGATCATGTATTTTGGATAATGACAGCTGGGTTGTCAATAGGGGTTTCTGTTTTTGACGCACCGGCAAAGCGGGTTCTAACCCTAACCCCTAATCTTATTTTTTCGAGGAATGCCCCATCGGGCTCCCTGAGGGGTCCGTGTGACAATGCACTGTGCAGTGTGGAAGCAGGTAGATTCCAGGTTCAGTCTCCTGTCTGTGCTGAGTTAGCGGATCTCAGGGTGACAGTGGAAATGCTTCAAACAAAAACAGAAAATGCTGGAAGTACTCAGCAGGTCAGGCAGCATCTGTGGAGAGAGAAACAGTTAACGTTTCAGGGCGATGACCCTTCGGCAGTGGAAATGCTTCAATGGGTTTCGGTGTCCTTAGACCAGGGAGGGGAAAATCAGATGGGGGCCCCTATCCATCGACCTCTGTGTGTCCAGACAGCTGAACTGTAATGCCCCTCATAGTGTTCAGGTTCACATGTGAAAAATGACCACTTGGGCAAAGTACTAGAGGACTGTTTGCACCCAGGGGATGATATGCCAACAAAAGTTAGTACCTTCAAAAGAAGGGGAACTAAAATTTGGAGGGCAAAATTCAGTTTCAATGTAAAATTCTGAGCAGAAAAAAGAAGGAAACCAATGCTATGTCTGTAATCTTTGTATGTACGTGTTTAGTGCTACTTCAGGTTTTGATTCTGACAGTTTAAATGTTTCGAGTGACACCACAAGAATATCTGTTTGATTGAGGGAATTCTCTGATTGATACAGAAAATACAATTTTACTTTCCTCAGCTGCATAGTATGCTCTAATCCCACTCTCTCACCCGGTCTGCCCTCGAGTCACCATCCTGCTTATTCTCAATTTTTATCCTGTTCTTGCTTCCAAGTGAGAGAGGGGATGAGTGAAAGGCAATGCTGCTGGAAGGAAAGTACCTTAACCTCAAAATGCATTCTAAAACCAGTTATTTTTACAAAAGCACAAAAGGGAATGAATAGATCCATTTCATAATGTAGGGTAAGCTAGGAGAGACGTGTCCCCCAGTGATATTCCCTAACTCTCAGTGACAAAAGGACAAGAAACTGTGAGGGTTTATACTGGGCAGATGGGAGGGAGAGGTGCAAGGTAAACCATTTTATTGTATCAAGTGCTTTCAGTGGTTTCAACATGAAAAGTACTATATAAGTTCCAGTATGGCTATTATTAAGGAAACATTAAAGTGGCCACACTGGGTAAGAAAAGACAGGGAGGCAATACCAGGGAGATGAGGACCAGGGAGGTAACCTCATGAAGGACACAGACAATATTGAGACAGGGAAACATCTCCTTTTGATTTGCATGCTTTATGTCAAACAGTTGAGTTGGCAGCAATTTAGAAGATGTGCTTGCATATTGCCTGCTTATTGGTGGAATAGTGTTCCTTGTGGTTAATGTATACAAGAAAATTGTGCTTGGCATGCTAACTTCAATAGGGCAAATTTCCACCAGATTCAAGTGTGAGGATCAGGAAATTGGTTGGTGATCACTTCCACTCAGTCCTCATTGAAAACTCCACTGTGATCAATGAATGCAGGGAACCAGTCTTTGAAATAACAGCAGGTCCCACTTCTGCCAAGATTATGTTCTGGTATGCAAGTGTAACTGCTATTTTAAGCCTATTTGTTAATACTCTGGTAGCTTATTCGCCCCACATAACTGGTTCCAGATCTCAGGCTTCTCAGCAACCAAAATGCATCTCCAAGGTAGATTCTCCCCATGGCCATCTGTGATGAAATATGCCATTCATCAGGCACTCTGTATTCTCTGTGTTTGATTGTGCCTGTGACTGTGACAAGCAGGGGAGTTTAGTTTCAGTTTCATTTCCTTACCTGTATTGTATTGTGTGTAGGGCTCCGCCCATACCTGGCCCCTACTTAAGCAGGCCCCAGCGTGTCTCACAGGCAGTACAGCAGATCTCTGGATGAGAGACACTTCTCCACTGTGTATTACTTTCTGAGTTAATAAAAGCCTTGCTTTGCTCCGTTAACGTTGAGTCTCGGATTCATTGAGGCACATCACCATCCATTTGAGTAATGTGAAAATCAGGTCTTTCGTCCAACACAAACTCCTGTCATGTCTTCTGCTGTCATCCTGCCTCGCACACCACAACCCTGCTTCCAGATACTAGGATTCTCTAGCAGATGTCAGCGTTTCCTCACAGTACTCTCAGCCACAAATAATCCCCTTCCCACTGCCTCTAGAGTTCACCACCCTGTCCACTGCTTCAAAATCCCATGCTCCACCTCCTAGTGCTCCAGGAATGCATAACCCTCAATCCATCTCTTCCACACTATGGACCCCCTTCCACCTCTCCTAGATCCTACATCTTCCTCCCACTCCTGTATCAGCCTACCATTACATCCACAATAGCATCTCCCCATTCCACTACTCCAACACCTCACCACCCCCATTTGAAAAAGCCTGGCCTTGGAACTTGATATTTTCCCCAGATTATGGCACTGTTAGCTGAATTAGATTGTGAAGTCTAAGCATGAGAGCTTGAGCACAGAGATTGGAGACAGAGCTGGGAGAACGTAAATGGAGTGGATCGCAAGCAGAGTGGAGAAATTTTGTGAGTGCAGGAATTCAGTGGAGAGGAGGAAGGCGGTTGAGACGTCTAACTGAAAAGGAGGAGTGGAACCACAGAACCCAAGGGGGGAGAAATTCGGTATAGCCCCGTTTGGGGCGTTAGAATTGGCACTGCGCAAAATTTAGTGCCAGGCGCAATTTATCGCCACCTCGAGCGATATTGGGTTGCAGCACCCCTGAAGGTGATTGCGCCGCTAAATCAGGCGCTGCATGGCAGTCTTAAGGCGCTAACCCGGCGCAGCGAGGTGCTACCTCACAGTGCTGGCGAAGCTCATGTGATTTAAGTCAGCAATGGAACACAGACACACTGGCACCATCCAATTCTTAAAGGGGAGTTCTGACGAATGGTCATCGACCTGAAACGTTAAAACTGTTTCTCTCTTCACAGATGCTGCATGACCTGCTGAGCTTCTCCTGCATTTTCTGATTTTTTCTTAAAGGGGAGGGTTGATCTTGCCTTGCTCTCCATTCACATCCTGCTCATTGCAGCCTTGAATCTCGGCCTGAATCTCAGCCTGGAGAGACCTGTACATCTAATCTGGTGTAAAGAACAATGGAGAGAACCAGGGAAAGATCTCAGAGTGCAGACCCCACAGTCTCTTCTAATTTGATACAAGGAAGGGCAAATCAAAACCAACCTGCAAAACTCCTTCACACAGCGTGGAGTCTCTCCAGAAGTCTGTCTCACTCTCTCACAATGTGTGGTGCAAAAATGTCACCTTCAAAAAAGGCAGGAGGTGTTCCCCTTTAAATAGCGCTCCCCTAGTCCCTTTCAGACAGCATAACGGTCCCTTCAACCTGTCCTTGTTAGCGCCAGGCGGAACGGAGGGGGGGCACCACTGAATTTCCGGTCCGGGGCGCCAAAAAGGCGTTGCACACTGAAATGACGTCCTGATCTGCCTGCGCCCGTGAGCGGGCACTAAGATTTAGTGCCGGCGCTAAATGTCCACTCAATATGGGAAGAGGCGCAGGGTTCACTGCGCCCAGGCGCTAGTTGGTTAGCGCCCCACTTCTCGGCCTCTTTAGGCGCTAATCGCTGGCGCAACCAACCGAATTTCTCCCCCAAGGTCTCTAAGTTAATAAACACAAGAGCGGACCTGCCGGAGAGCGAGAGGAGCGGCCGCTGATAAAGGTAGGCCCAAGAGTCCTGGGCCTAGAAATTCAGTTAGGCCCCGCCAGCAGGCTAACGCCCAAAAGTTAGCGCTGCGCGCGGAGCCCGTTGCGACCGCCAGAAATTCACTTTTAGCGCCCCAATTCGGAACCGGGCGCTGTTCCAGGGTGTGCCTGCCTCCGCTTGGGGCGCTGAAAGTGAATTTCAGCGCTCCAGCTGCCGCTGTGCCACCCGATGCGGTGCGGCAGGCTGGGGTACTGCAGGCCTCCTCCTTCTCTTAAGGAGGAGCTGCCGGCAGCCGTGAGATCGCCGCTGGATTCTGGCAGCAAATGAGCCCAGCACCACGGAGAAGTGCCGGACTCACGGGAATCGGCCACCAATGCCGCGGGGGGGTGGTGGAGGAGGCCGGGGAGGGAGGTGCGGGCAGGCGGCCGCCGAAAAAGCGGCCGGCCGCACCTCCACCTTAAAGCGCCCCAGTAGCGCAGCAGTACAGCCCCGTTTCACGAACGTTGTTTGCGGCCGCTGCAGAAGAGGCGGCCGCAACTAAATATGGGGTTTGGGCCGGAAGCGGGGCGGTACCGGGGCACTGCGCACACCGATGACGTCATCGGTGTTGGCGCAGCGCTACCGGCTACCGCCGCCATTACCGCAGCGCTGAATATCAGCGCAACCTCTTATACTGGCGCAGAAACCCTCTTTAGGCGCCAACTGGGTGCAAAGCTTGCAGCGCCCAACTGAATTTCTAGGCCCAAGTGTCAGGGAGTGAGGTAAGTGACGTCAGCACAAGGGAAGGAACTGATTGGTGAGTAGTTGGTGATCTTTTTTAAGTCTTTAGTTTATTTCTGTTAAGTTACTTAATAGTCTATTAAGTAGAGGCATGGCAGGGCACCTCGGTCCCGTGGAATGCACATCCTGTGCCATGTGGGAACTCCAGGAAGCTTCCCTTGTCCTGGACAGCCACATGTGCAGGGAGCGTTGTCAGCTGGAGGAGCTCAAGCTCCAGATTTCAGAGCTTGAGCGGCAGCTGACGTCACTGCGGTGCATCCGTGAGGCTGAGAGCTACGTGGATAGCACATTTCAGGAGGTGGTCATCCCGCAGCGTAAGAGTGTACTGGCAGAGAGCGAATAGGTGACTGTCAGACGGACAAGAAGGACCAGGCAGGTAGTGCAAGAGTCCCCTGAGTGCATCTCGCTCTCCAACCAGTATTCAGTACTGTGTACTGGTGAGGGCTATGGTTTCTCTGGGGAGTACAGCCGGAGCCAAGTCCATGGCACCACGGGTGGCTCAACTGTACAGGGGGGGATGAGGAAGATCGGGAAAGCAATAGTGATAGGAAATTCGATAGTTAGGGGAACAAACAGGTGTTTGCAGCCACAGACATGATTCCAGGATGGTATGTTGCCTCCCTGGTGCCAAGGATGTCACTGAGTGGCTACATTCTGAGGGGGGAGGCAGAACAGCCAGAGGTTGTGGCCCATATCGGTATCAACGACATAGGTAGAAAGAGGGATGATGTCCTGCATGCAGATATTAGGGAGCTAGGAAAGAGATTAAAAAGCAGGATCTCAAAGTTAGTAATCTCTGGATTACTCCCGGTGCAACGAGCTAGTGAGTATAGAAATAGGAGGATGGAGCAGATGAATACCTGGCTGGAGAGATGGCGCAGGAGGGAGGGCTTTAGATTCCTGAGGCATTGGACCAGTTCTGGGGAAGTGGGACCAGTACAGGCCGGTCGTGTTGCAACGCAACAGAGCCGGGACCAATGTCCTCACAGGGAGGTTTGCTAGTGCTGTTGGGGAGGGTTTAAACTAATTTGGCATGGGGTTGGGCACCAGGATGTAGCATTAGAAAGGAGAAAGAAGGTGCACAAAGGATTGGGAGAGACAGATCGCACTAGAGTAAGAAATAGTACGGTATTAGGTGGGGTCAGACTAAGAGAGAATGCAAGAGTGTCTAAGATAGGTTTACAGTGCATGTGTGTGAATGAACGAAGTGTGGTAACTAAGGTTGGTGAGCTGCAGGCGCAAATAGACACATGGCAATATGATGTGGAGATAACGGAGACCTGGCTCAAAAGAGGGCAGGATTGGGTACTAAATATTCCTGGATATAAGGCGTTCAGGAAAGATAGGGAAGGAAAGAAAGGAGGTGGGGTGACAGTATTGATTAAGGATAATATTACAGTGCTGGAGAGAGAGGATGTCCTGGATGGGTGAAGGACACAATCTATTTGGTTAGAGTTGAGAAACAATAGAGGTGCCATTACACTGCTAGGTGTATTCTATAGGCCGTCAACTAGTAGGAAGGATATAGAGGAGCAAATTTGCAGGGAAATTACTGAGAGATGCAAGAACTATAGGGTAGTGATAATGGGGGACTTCAACTATCCGAATATTGTTCTTTGATGTAATGTTTTCCTGACTGACCTGTTTGGACACCATTCACACCTTTGATTGCTGTGATTATCTCTCTGTCGAGGTGTGATAAATGGCAGTTAGAAAGATTACTTGTAATCATCTGGCATTATTCTCTGACTATATAAGCTGTGTCTTTATGCATCTCTCCACTTCACCTGACGAAGGAGCAGCGCTCCGAAAGCTTGTGATTTCAAATAAAACTGTTGGACTACAACCTGGTGTTGTGTGACTTCTTACATTTATCCTAATATAGACTGGGATAGTAATAACGTAAAGGGCAGAGAGGGGGAAGAATTTCTGAAGTGTGTTCAGGAGAACTTACTTGATCAGTACGTTTCTGGCCCAATGAGGAAGGAGGCATTGCTGGATCTGGTTCTGGGGAATGAGGTGGGTCAAGTGGAGCAACTGTCAGTAGTGGAACATTTAGGGAACAGTGATCACTGTATCATAAGGGTTAGACTAGCTATGGAAAAGGACAGGGAGCAATCTGAAGTAAAAATACTTAATTGGAAGAAAGCTAATTTCAGTGAGTTGAGAACATATCTGGCCCGGGTAAATTGGAATCAAAGATTGGCAGGAAAGACTGTAATCAAACAATGGGCTGCCTTTAAAGAGGAGATGGTTTGGGTACAGTCGAGGTACATTCCCACTTGGGGGAAAGGTAGGGCAACCAAAGCCAGAGCTCCCTGGATGATGAAAGAGATAGAGAGTAAGATGAAGCAGAATAAAGGAACGTACAACAGGTGTCAGATTGAGAATACAAGTGAGAGCCAGGCAGCATATAGTAGGTTCAGAGGGGAAGTGAAAAAGGAAATAAGGGGGCAAAGAGAGAGTATGAGAATAGATCGGCAGCTAACTTAAAAGGGAATCCAAGTCTTCTATAGGCATATAAATAGTAAACGGGTAGTAAGAGGAGGGGTGGGGCTGATTAGGGACCAAAATGGAGAAAAGGCTTTGGCCTAGAAATTCATTAAGGCGCTGCCAGCTTTGCGGCCAGTTACCGCCTAAAGAGGGCTTCTGCGCCAAAAATGAGTTTGCGCTGATATTCAGCGCAGCGGTATTGGCGGCGGTAGCCGTTAGCGCTGCGCCGGCACCGATGACGCCATCGGTGTGCACAGTGCCCCGGTTCCGCCCCGAAACCGGCCCGATCCCCATATTTAGTTGCGGCCGCCTCTTCCGCAGCGGCCGCAAACAGCGACCAGAAATCGGGGTCGTACTCTAGCCTTAGTGGGGCGCTTTAAGGTGGAGGTGCGGCCGGCCGCTTTTTCGGCGGCCGCCTGCCCGCACCTCCTTCCCCGGCCTCCCCCCCCCCCCGCCCCGCGGCATTGCCGGCTGCTTTCCGCGAACCCGGCACTTCTCCGAGGTGCCGGGCGCATTTGCCGGCACTCTCCAGCGGCGATCTCCCCGTTGCAGGCAGCTCCCCCTTAAGAGAAGGAGGAGGCCTGCAGTACCGCAGCCTGCCGCTCTGCAGCGGCTGGCGCAGCGGCGCCAAGAGCACTGAAATTCACTTTCTGCGCCCCAAGCGGAGGCGGGCACACCCTGGAATAGCGCCCGGTTCCGGATTGGGGCGCAGAAGACGAATTTCTGATGGTCGCAACTGGCTCGCGCCCAGCGCTAACTTTTGGGCGCTAGCCAGCTGGCGGGGCCATAGTGAATTTCTAGGCCTTTGTGCCTTAATGCGAGGAGCAGTCGTGATAAGGTGGATGAATTAGTTGCGCAAATAGATGTAAATGGATATGATATGATTGGGATTACGGAAACATGGCTCCAGGGTGACCAAGGCTGGGAATTCAACATCCAGGGGTATTCAATATTCAGGAAAGACAGGCAAAAAGGAAAAGGAGGTGGGGTAGCATTGCTGGTTAAAGAGGAGATTAACACAATAGTAAGGAAGGATATTAGCTCTGATGATGTGGAATCTGTATGGGTAGAGCTGAGAAATACCATGGGGCAGAAAGCGTTAGTGGGAGTTGTATACTGACCCCCAAACAGTAATGTTAAGGTTGGGGATGGCATTAAACGGGAAATTAGAGACGCGTGCAATAAGGGCACAGCAGTTATCATGGGTGACTTTAATCTACATATAGACTGGGCTAACCAAATTAGTAACAATACTGTGGAGGAGGAATTCCTGGAGTGTATATGGGATGGTTTCCTGGCCAATATGTCGAGGAACCAACTAGAGATCAGGCCATCTTAGACTGGGTATTATGTAATGAGAAAGGATTAATTAGCAATCTTGTTGTGCATGGCCCCTTGGGGCAGAGTGATCATAATATGATAGAATTCTTCATTAAGATGGAGAGTGAAGTATTTGAATCAGAGACTAGGGTCCTGAATTTAAATAAAGGAATCTACGATGGTATGAGGCGCGAGTTGGGTAGGATGGATTGGGGAATGTTACTTAAAGGGTTGATGGTGGATAGGCAATGGCAAACATTTAAAGATCGCATGGATGAACTACAGAATTTGTTCATCCCTGCTTGGCATAAGAATAAAACAAAAAAGGTGACTCAACCGTGGCTAACAAGGGAAATTAGGGATAGCATAAGATCCAAGGAGAGGACATATAAATTGGCCAGAAAAAACAGCAAACCTAAGGATTGGGAGCAGTTTAGGATTCAGCAAAGGATGACAAAGGCATTAATTAAGAGGGGGAAAATAAAGTATGAGAGTAAGCTTGCAGAGAACATAAAAACTGACTGTAAAAGCTTCTATAGATATGTGAAGAGAAAAAGATTGGTGAAGTCAAGCGTAGGTCCCTTGCAATCAGAAGCAGGGGAACTTATAATGGGGAACAAAGAAATGGTGGACCAATTAAATACATACTTTGGTTCTGTCTTCACAAAGGAGGACACAAATAACCTCCCAGAGATGTCGGGGAACATAGGGTCTAATGAGAGGGAGGATCTGAATGAAATCAGTATTTGTAGGGAAATGGTGTTCGGGAAATTGATGGGATTGAAGGCCGATAAATCCCCAGGGCCTGATAATCTACATCCTAGTGTACTTTAGGAAGTGGCCCTAGAAATAGTAGATGCATTTCTGGTCATCTTCCAAATTTCTATAGACTCTAGAATAGTTCCCATGGATTGGAGGGTAGCTAATGTTACCCCACTATTCAAAAACGGTGGTAGAGAGAAAACGGGCAATTATTGACCGGTAAACCTGACATCGGTAGTGGGGAAAATGCTAGAGTCCATTATAAAAGATGTAATAGCAGAGCACTTGGAAAACAGTGAAAGGATCGGACAAAGTCAACATGGATTTACAAAAGGTAAATCGTGCTTGACTAATCTACTGGAATTTTTTGAGGATGTAACTGGTAGAATAGATAAGGGAGAACCAGTGGATGTGGTGTATTTGGACTTTCAGAAGGCTTTCAATAAGGTCCCGCATAAGAGATTAGCATGTAAAGTTAAAGCACAAGGGATTGGGGATAAGGTACTGACTTGGATAGAGAACTCATTGGCAGACAGAAAGCAAAGAGTTGGAATAAACAGGTCTTTTTCCAAGTGGCAGGCAGTGACTAGTGTGGTACTGCAGGGATTGGTGCTAGGACCCCAGCTATTCACAATATATATTAATGATCTAGACGAGGGAACTAGATGTAATATCTCCAAGTTTGCAGACGACACAAAGCTGGGTGGGCGTGTGTGCTGTGAGGAGGATGCTGAGAAACTCCAGTATGATTTGGACAGGTTGGGTGATTGGGCAGATGCATGACAGATGCAGTATAATGTGGATAAATGCGAGATTATCCACATTGGTGGCAAAAACAGGAAGGCAGATTATTATCTGAACGGCAATAGATTGGGAGAAGGGGAAGTGCAACGAGACCTGGGTGTCCTTGTGCACCAGTTGCTGAAGGTAAGCATGCAGGTGCAGCAGGCGGTTAAGAAGGCAAATGGTATGTTGGCCTTCGTAGCGAGAGGATTCGAGTACAGGAACAAGGATGTCTTGCTGCAGTTCTACAGGGCCTTGGTGAAACCGCACCTTGAGTATTGTGTGCAGTTTTGGTCGCCTTATCTGAGGAAGGATTTTCTTGCCATGGAGGGAGTGCAGTGAAGATTCACCAGACTGATATCTGGGATGGCAGGAATGACATATGAGGAGTGATTGGGTCGATTGGGCTTATACTCGCTGGGGATATCATTGAAATGTATAAAATTCTAACAGGATTAGACAGACTAGATGCAAGAAGGATGTTCCCGATGGTGGGGGAGTCCAGAACCAGGGGTCACAGTCTAAAGATAAGGGGTAAGCCATTTAGGACAGAGATGAGGAGGAATTTCTTCACCCAGAGAGTGGTGAACCTGTGGAATTCACTACCACAGAAGGCCGTTGAGGCCAATTCATTAAATATATTTAAGAAGGAGTTAGATATATTTCTTAAGGCTAAAGGGATCAAGGGATATGGGGAGAAGGCAGGGACAGGGTACTGAATTTGGATGATCAGCCATGATCTCATTGAATGGCGGAGCAGGCTCAAGGGGCCGAATGGCCTACTCCTGCTCCTATCGTCTATGTTTCTATGTTTGTATGTTTCTATGCATGGAGGCAGAGGGCATGGCTGAGGTACTAAATTAATACTTTGCATCTGTCTTTACCAAGGAAGAAGATGCTGCCAAAGTCATTGTGAAAGAGGAGGTAGTTGAGATACTGGATGGGATAAAAACTGATAAGGAGGAGGTACTAGAAAGGCTGGCTGTACTTAAAAAGTAGGTAAGTCCCCAGGACTGGATGGGATGCATTCTGGGGTGCTGAGGGAAGTAAAGGTGGAAATTGCGGAGGTACTGGCCATAATCTTCCAATCCTCCTTGGATTAGGGGCTGGTGCCAGAGGACTGGAGAATTGCAAATGTTACACCCCTGTTCAAAAAAGGGTGTAAGGATAAACCCAGCAACTACAGGCTGGTCAGTTTATCCTTTGTAGTCGGGAAGCTTTTAGAAACGATAATCCGGGACAAAATTAACAGTCACGTGGACAAGTATGGATTAATTAAGGAAAGCCAGCACGCATTTGTTAAAGGCAAATTGTGTTCAACTAACTTGATTGAGTTTTTTGATGAGGTAACAGAGCAGGTTGATCAGGGCATATGGTTGATGTGGTGTACATGGATTTCCAAAAGGAGTTTGATAAAGTGCCACATAATAGACTTGCCAGCAACATTGAAGCCAATGGAATAAAAGGGACATTGGCAGCATGGATACAAAATTGGCGAAGTGACAGGAAACGGAGAGTAGTGGTGAACGGTTGTTTTTCAGACTGGAGGAAGGTATACAGTGGTGTTCCCCAGGGGCCGGTACTGGGACCACTACTTTTCTTGATATATATAAATGACTTGGAGTTGGGTGTACAGGGCACAATTTCAAAATTTGGAGATGACACAAAACTTGGAAGTATAATGAACAGTGAGGAGGACAGTGATAGACTTCAAGAGGACATAGACAGGCTGGTGGAATGGGCGGACACGTGGCAGATGCAATTTAACGCAGAAAAGTGTGAAGTGATACATTTTGGTAGGAAGAACAAGGAAAGGCAATATACAATTCTAAAGGGGGTGCATAAACAGAGAGACCTGGGGGTATATGTGCACAAATCGTTGAAGGTGGCAGGGCAGGTTGAGAAAGCGGTTAAAACGCACATGGGATCCTGGGCTTCATAAATAGAGGCATAGAGTACAAAAGCAAAGAAGTTATGATCAACCTTTGTAAAACGCTGGTTCGGCCTCAACTGGGAGTATTGTGTCCAATTCTGGGTACTGCACTTTAGGAAGGATGTGACGAGGGTGCAGAAATGATTTACAAGATTCCAGGGATGAGGGACTTCAGTTACGTGAATAGACTGGAGAAGCTGGGATTGTTCTCCTTAGAGCAGAGAAGTTTGAGAGGAGGTTTGATAGAGGTGTTCAAAATCATGAGGGGTCTAGACAGAGTAGTTAGAGAGAAACTGTTCCCATTGGTGGAAGGGTCAAGAACCAGAGGACACAGAATTAAGGTGATTGGCAGAAGTACCAAAGGTGACATGAGGAAAAACGTTTTTACGCAGCGAGTGGTTAGGATCTGGAATGCACTGACTGAAAGGGTGGTGGAGGCAGACTCAATCTTATCTTTCAAAAGGGAATTGGATAAGTACCTGAAGGATAAAAAATTGCAGGGCTACGGGGAAAGGGCAGGGGAGTGGAACTTGCTGAAGTGCTCTTGCAGAGGGCTGGCACGGGCTCGACAGGCTGAATGGCCTCCTTCTGTGCTGCAACCATTCTATGATTCTCTTCTACCTGTGTGGTATGTCAAGTTTTGTAGGATGCATCCGTACCATTCAGTGAACTGAAATGCTAGATTTTCTTTTAACTTCTAACAGTTGCTGCTCCATTGTTTCTTCAAAATTATTTGATGAAAAGCTGCAGAACAAATTTCAAAAACTTTATTTATGTAAAGTTTACTTGTGTTTTTTAAATGTTATATTGGGTTGGTAATTGATTAGGAGGTAGGAGACAGAGAGTAGAGATAAAGAGAAAGAGAATGTACTCTGTTTGGTGGGACGTGACAAGTGGTGTTCCCAGAGATCTGTACTGGAACCTCAGCTTTTCACCATATGTATCAATGACTTGGATGAAGGAATGGAAAGTTGTTTATCCAAGTTTGCAGATGACACTAAGCTAGGAGGCACAGTAACTAGTGGAGATGAGAGCAGGAAGTTGAAAAGGTATCTAAACAGATTAAGTGAGTGGGCAAAACTGTTGCAGAAGGCATTCCATGTGGAGAAGTGCGAGGTCATCGACATTGGTTCCAAGAAAGGCAAATCAGAATATTTTCTTAATGGCGAGAGATTAGGAGCTGTGGATGAGTAAAGAGATTCGGGTATCCAGGTACTGAAATCACGAAAATATAGTGCACAGATATAAAAAATAATCAGAAAGGCTCATGGAATGTTGGCCTATATCTCAAGGGGGCTGGAATACCAAGGGAGGGAGTTATGCTTCAGTTATACAGAGCCTTGGTACAGACCCCATCTGGAGTACTATGTTCAGTTCTGGGCCCCGCACCTCAGGAAGGATATATTGGCCTTAGAGGGGGTACAGTGCAGATTCACTGAGGCTTAAATGGTTAAATTATGAGGATAGGTTCCATAAAGTAGGCTTGTATTCCCTTGACTTTAGAGGGTTGAGGGTGATCTTAATCACAGAAATCACAGAAACCCCACAGTGCAGATAGAGGCCATTTCGGCCCATCGAGCCTGCACCGACACATATCCCACCCGATCCCCGTAACCCCTGCACCGACACATACCCCACCCGATCCCCGTAACCCCACGTATTTAATCCCCCTAACACTAAGGGTCAATTTATCATAGCCAATCAACCTAACCCGCACATCTTTGGACTGTGGGAGGAAACCGGAGCACCCGGAGAAAACCCACGCAAACACGGGGAGAATGTGCAAACTCCACACAGACAGTCGCCCGAGGCCGGATTCGAACCCGGGTCTCTGGCGCTGTGAGGCAATCTAGGTGTTTAAAATGATCAAGGGATTTGATAGGGTAGAAACTATTTCCTCTGGTGGGGGGAATTCAGAACAAAGGGGCATAATCTTAAATTTAGAGCCTGGCCATTTGGGAGTGAAATCAGAAATCACTTTTTCACACAAAGTATAATAGAAATCTGTAACTCTTTCCCCAAAAGACTGTGTATGCTGGGCCAGCTGAAAATTTCAAGCCTGACATTGATAGATTCTTAGTAGGTACAGGTATCAAGAGATAGGGATCAAAGATAGGTCCAAAGATGTGCGGGTTAGGTTGATTGGCTATGATAAATTGACCCTTAGTGTTAGGGGGATTAAATACGTGGGGTTACGGGGATAGGGTGGGATATGGGCAGCACGGTGGCCTAGTGGTTAGCACTGTTGCCTCACAGCGCCAGAGACCCGGGTTCGAATCTGGCCTCGGGCGACTGTCTGTGTGGAGTTTGCACATTCTCCCCATGTTTGCGTGGGTTTTCTCCGGGTGCTCCGGTTTCCTCCCACAGTCCAAAGATGTGCGGGTTAGGTTGATTGGCTATGATAAATTGACCCTTAGTGTTAGGGGGATTAAATACGTGGGGTTACAGGGATAGGGTGGGATATGTGTTGGTGTAGGGGTTACGGGGAGCGGGTGGGATATGTGTCGGTGCAGGCTCGATGGGCCGAAATGGCCTCTATCTGCACTGTGGGGTTTCTGTGATTCTGTGATTCTGTGATGTGTTGGTGTAGGGGTTACGGGGATCGGGTGGGATATGTGTCGGTGCAGGCTCGATGGGCCAAAATGGCCTCTATCTGCATTGTGGGGTTTCTGTGATTCTGTGATAGGTAAATGGAGTTGAGGTACAGATCAGCCATGGTCTCATAGAATGGTAGAACAGGTTCGATGGGCTAAATGGTCTATTCCTGTTAATATGTTGCTGCATCTTTTTTAAACATAAGTTGTTTTTTTTGGCATCTACCATTAGGGAAATGTGTGAAATAGGAGTGGATGGAGGGTTAAGGGTGAGGTGAGTGACAGCAGACAGTGGTTGAACAGCTTAAGGAGCAAGAGGTAAAGGTAGTGATGGGAATTAGGGAGTGGTAGGAAGGGGAGTGCATAGTGGGACTGCAAAGGAGTAGGGGTGCAATGGAGTGAGGGGGTATGGGAAGCACAAGTGATGGGGTCGATAGCAACATGTGAAACAGATTTGCAAAACTGACTGATCAGCTGTAAGCATAGAGTAGAAAATTTGGATTACCCATTAACAAATAGAACACAAAGGTCATGTCATGTGGGAAGCATCAGGAACCTGTATCGGAAGATAAGAGAACTAAGTGAACCTTACAAACTTACAATGGCCACAGTGAAAGACCAAAGTGGTCAGATATTTGAGGACAAACAGGCAAGGAGCAAGGGGCGGAGAGAATATTTTTGAAGATCTATAAAATTTTCGGAGCATGGCGGATGATTCAATTCTGGAGAAACCACCCTGTACAAAATGAAGTGAGTTGATGCTGGATTTCTTGGAAGACGAAGTAAAGACTTCTACTGATAGTTTGAAAAAGAACACGGTTCCTGGTATCGGTAATATAACTGCAGAGTTGTTGCAGGCGGATGAGGAACATACTGTGAAAGTGATGCAAAGGCTGCTTAACAAAATTTGTGAAGAAAAACAAGTACCTGAAGACTGGGGAAAGGCAATAATGATATCAACCTTCGAAAAGGGGACGAGCGAATGCAGCAATTACAAAAGAATCAGCTTACTGAGTACACCCGAAAAAATATTTACTAAGACACTGCAGGGAGAATGAAAAGATATGTAGAAGTGATACTACATGAAGAACAAGCTGGTTTTACACCAGAATAACGTACAATTGGTCAACTGTTTGTAATGAGCCCGATTTCAGAGAGATTTATAGAACACAACATCCATTGTTACAACTTCATAGATTTTAAGCAGGTCTTTGATGGTATATGGCGAGAAGGGATATGGCATCTCTTGCGGATGTATGGTATTCCTGAGAAACTTGTCAGACTGATAGAAAACAGCGTTAACAAGCGCTGTTAGAGTGGATAGGAAACTGATGGAATGGCTTAGATCAACAGTTGGGGTGAGACAAGAATGCACACTGTCACCTGATTTATTTACTCCAGTACTGGAAGCAATAATGAATCTTGCACTAAACGATAATACTGGAGGAGTATCCATATGTGGCAGGATTGTAAACAATCTCAGATTTACTGATAATATTGACCTAATAGCAACATCTAAAACTAATTTGCAGAGACTAACTGATATGGTGTACATTGAGAGTAGAACATTTGGATTGCAGATTAACATAGAGAAGACAAAGGTCATGTCATTTGGGAAGCATCAGGAAGATGTACACATTACAGTTGGAGGGGATGTAGACAGGTGGAAAAGTTACTCTCCTCCGAAAGCCAACCCTTGACCTCTCCGTCCTTGCAAACTACTGCCCCATCTCCCACCTCCCTTTCCTCTCCAAAATCCTTGAACGTGTTGTCGCCTCCCAAATCTGTGCCCATTTTGCCCGCAACTCCATGTTTGAATCCCTACAATCAGGTTTCCGCCCCGCCACAGTACCGGATATTGCACTAAGAATAACGATGAGGCTAACAGCGTTCACTGATATAGTGGGGTAAATTGGACAGCAACTTCTGGCATCCTCATATGTACAGTTAAACAAGGAAATCCAGAAGTTGCTGACAGAGATACCCTGCTCCTCCAAACGTGCGCTGTTGCAGTCCTCGCTGATAGACTGGGCACTGAACTGAAGGCAATGGCATCAACTTGGGATACTATCCCACTAGTTCCGCACTAAAGGCGGCCGGAACAGTTTTGGCTGGTGTATTCAGGAGTAAGTGAATTTTCAACGGTGCGATAAGTGATATTTACTGCCAAATATCCTCTTTGGTCCTGAAAAATTAATTTTACAAGTATGGAGTCTCATTCCCTCAGAAGATAATTAGTGTTGGAGATTTAACATTTTTTTTTTACTTTTTCTGTCTGTCTCTTTTATCTCTGTCTCTGTTAATCCCATCTGTATTTTCCAATCTTTATTTTGCTTTCTGTACATGATTTAAATCTAATTTATACTTCCTGCTTTTATACTTGTTATGTATAGCTGTCAGCGAGGTGAACGGCAAGCGCTGTTGCTTCACCGCTGACTACAAAATCCAGGCCATTTGGTTCTTTCTGCTAGCCGTCTTCTTAAAACCCTCTCCCCTGTCTCCTCCACCCTCATCTCCGACAACAAGTGTAAGGAGCTCATGGACTTCTTTGTCGCTAAGATTGAGACCATCTGTTCAGCTTCCTCTGCCACTTCCCTTCCTTCCCCTAGCCCACCAGGCCAAACTTCCTCTAAGGTTCCCACCTGCCCTAGCCCAGAACTCATATCTTTCTCCAGTTTCTCTCTCATCTCCCCAAATGACCTCTCTGTGCTCATCTTGTCCATGAGACCCACTTCCTGCTCACTCGACCCTATTCCCACCAAACTGCTGACCACCCAACCTCCTTTTCTGGCTCCCATGTTGGCTGACATTGTTAATGGCTCTCTCTCCTCAGGTACTGTCCCCCTCTCCCGCAAATCTGCCGTCATCACCCCTCTCCTCCAAAAGCCAACCCTTGACCTCTCCGTCCTTGCAAACTGCTGCCCCATCTCCCACCTTCCTTTCCTCTCCAAAGTCCTTGAACGTGTTCTCGCCTCCCAAATCCGTGCCCATTTTGCCAGCAACTCCATGTTTGAATCCCTACAATTAGGTTTCCGCCCGCCACTGTACCAAAACGGCCCTCACCAAAGTCACAAATGACATCCTTTGTGACTGTGACAAAGGTAAGCTATCCCTCCTCGTTCTTCTTGACTTGTCTGCAGCCTTTGACATGGTTGACCACTCCATCCTTCTCCAACGCCTCTCCACTGTCGTCCAGCTGGGTGGGACAGTGGTTCCATTCTTATCTATCTAATCATAGCCAGAGAGTCACCTGTAACATCTTCTGTTCCCACTCCTGCATCGTTAGCTCTGGTGTCTCCCAAGGATCTATCCTTGGCCCCCTTCTATTTCTCATCCAAATGCTGCCCCTTGGCGACATCCTGTATGCTTTTGACACCCAGCTCTACCTCACCACCACTTCTCTCGACCCCTACCCGGTCTCTAAATTGTCAGACTGCTTATCCGACATCCAGTTCTGGATGACCAGACATTTTTTCCAATTAAATATTGGGAACACGTGAAATGAGCATGTGCATCCTGACCGTCACGTTAGTGCCTGAAAAACATGTGTTGCATGGCTGAATTTCTAGGTCTATATTCTTCCCAAAGCTATCACTCACTTACAACATGTAGGAAATGTGCTCCTTAAAATGCTGGAATGGTGCCTTCAAGATTAGTTGGGGAATTGCCTGATGTATTCTTAAAATGGAGTTCAGCTTAAAATGGAGTTAAAGGTTGAACTGAATAATGGGAAATGGCTAGAAAGCAAAGCTAATTCAAACCATGAAAGTTCTTAAGGCCAATAAAGCCATAAATGTTTGTGCAGATAAACAAGACATTCCTTTTTTAAAATTCATTTATGGGATCAGGGCGTCGCTGGCAATGCAAGCATTTATTGCCCCTCCTTAGTTGCCCTTGAGAAGGTGGTGGTGAGCCACTGCCTTGACCGCTGCAGTCCGTGTGGTGAAGGTACTCCCACAGTGCTGTTAGGTAGGGAGTTTCAGGATTTTGACCCAGCGTCGATGAAGGATCGGCGATATATTTCTAAGTCAGGATGGTGTGTGACTTGGAGGGGAACTTGGAGGTGGTTCCCATGCGCCTGCTGCCCTTGTCCTTCTAGGTGGAAGAGGCCGCGGGTTTGGGAGGTGCTGCCGAAGAAGCCTTGGCGAGTTGCTGCAGTGCATCTTGTAGATGGTACACACTGCAGCCACGGTACGCCGGTGGTGGAGGGAGTGAATGTTTAAGGTGGTGGATGGGGTGCCAGTCAAGCGGGCTGCTTTGTCCTGGATGGTGTCGAGCTTCTTGAGTGTTGTTGGAGCTGCACTGATCCAGGCAAGTGGAGAGTATTCCATTACACTCCTTACTTGTGCCTTGTAGATGGTGGAAAGGCTTTGGGGAGTCAGGAGGTGAGACACTCGCCGCACAATACCTAGCCTCTGACCTGCTCTTGTAGCCACAGTATTTATGTGGCTGGTCCAGTTAAGTTTCTGGTTAATGGTGACCCCCAGGATGTTGATAGTGGGGGATTCGGTGATGGTAATGCCATTGAATATCAAGGGGAGGTGGTTAGACTCTCGCTTGTTGGAGATAGTCATTGCCTGGCACTTCTGTGGCGCGAATGTTACCTGCCACTTATCAGCCCAAGCCCAGGTCTTGTTGCATGCGGGCGTGGAGTGCTTCATTATCTGTGGATTTGCGAATGGCGCTGAACACTGTGCAGTCATCAGCGAACATCCCCATTTCTGACCTTGTGTTGAAGGGAAGGTCATTGATGAAGCAGCTGAAGATGGTTGGGCCTAGGACACTGCCCTGAGGAACTCCTGCAGCGATGTCCTGGGGCTGTGATGATTGACCTTCAACCACCACAACCATCTTCCTTTGTGCTAGGTATGACTCCAGCCAGTGGAGCGTTTTCCCCCTGAGTCTCATTGAAGAAGGGTTCGACCCAAAACGTCAACTCAAATTTCTTTCCATGGGTGTTGCCTGACCTGCTGAGTTTTTCCAGCATTTTCTGTTGTTATTTCTCATTTACTTCAGTTTTACTAGGGCTCCTTGATGCCACACTTGGCCAAATGCTGCCTTGATATCAAGGGCAGTCACTCTCACCTCACCTCTGGAATTCAGCTCCTTTGTCCATGTTTGGAACAAGGCTGTAATGAGGTCGGGAGCTGAGTGGTCTTGGCGGAACCCAAACTGGGCATCAGTGAGCAGGTTATTGGTGAGTAAGTGCTGCTTGATAGCACTGTCGATGACACCTTCCATCACTTTGCTGGTGATTGAGAGTAGTCTGATGGGGCAGTAATTGGCCGGATTGGATTTGTCCTGCTTTTTGTGGACAGGACATACCTGGGCAGTTTTCCACGTTGTTGGATAGATGCCAGTGTTGTAGCTGTACTGGAACAGCTTGGCTAGAGGTGCGGCTAGTTCTGTAGCACAAATCTTTAGCACGATAGCCGGGATGTTGTCGGGGCCCATAGCCTTTGCTGTATCCAGTGCGCGCAGCTGTTTCTTGATATCACGTGGAGTGAATCGAATTGGCTGAAGAATGGCTTCTGTGTTGGTGGGGACCTCGAGAGTAGGCTGATATGGATCATCCACTCGTCACTTCTGGCTGAAGTTGGTTGCAAACGCTTCAGCCTTGTCTTTTGCACTCATGTGCTGGGCTCCACTACCATTGAGGATGGGGATATTCATGGAGCCCCCTCCTCCCGTTAGTTGTTTAATGGTCCACCACCATTCACGACTGGATGTGGCAGGACTGCAGAGCTTTGATCTGATCAGTTGATTGTGGGATCGCTTAGCCCTCTCTATAGCATGCTGCTTCCGCTTTTTAGCATGCATGTAGTCCTGTGTTGCAGCTTCCCCAGGTTGGCACCTCATTTTTAGGTACGCCTGGTGCTGCTCCTGGCATGCTCTTCTACACTCGTTCTTGAACCAGGGTTGGTCCGTGGCTTGGTGGTAATGGTAGAGTGAGGGATATGCCGGGCCATGAGGTTACAGATTGTGGTGGAATACAATTCTGCTGCTGCTGATGGCCCACAGCGCCTCATGGATGCCCAGTTTTGAGCTGCTAGATCTGTTCTGAATCTATCCCATTTAGCACGGTGGTAGTGCCACACAACACAATGGAGGGTGTTCTCAGTGTGAAGACGGGACTTCGTCTCCGCAATGACTGTGCGGTGGTCACTGTTGCCAATGCTGTCATGGACAGATGCATCTGCGACAGGTAGATTGGTGAGGACGAGGTCAAGTAGTTTTTTCCCTCTTGTTGGTTCACTCACCACCTGTCACATGCCCTGACTGGCAGTTATGTCCTTCAGGACTCAGCCAGCTGTGGTGCTACCGAGCCACTCTTGGTGATGGACATTGAAGTCCCCCACCCAGAGTACATTCTGTGTCCTTGCTACTCTCAGTGCTTCTTCCAAGTGGTATTCAACATGGAGGAGTACTGATTCATCAGCTGAGGGAGGGCAGTGGGTGATAATCAGCAGGAGGTTTCCTTGCCCATGCTTGACCTGAAGCCATTGAGGACTCCCAGGGCCACTCCTTCCTGACTGTATACCACTGTGCCACCACCCATGGTGGGTCTGTCCTGCAGGGATGGTGATGGAGGAGTTTGGGACATTGGCTGAAAGGTATGATTCTGTGAGTATGACTGTCAGGCTGTTGCTTGCTTGACTAGTCTGTGGGCCAGCTCTCCCAATTTTGGCACAAGTCCCCAGATGTTGGTGAGGAGGACTTTGCAGGGTTGACTGGGCTGGGTGTGCCTTTGCCATGTCCGCAGCCAGTGCCGGGTGGTCCGTCCAGTTTCATTCTCATTATTTTGTTTCGTAGCAGTTAGTTACAACTGAGTGACTTGTTAGGCCATTTCAGAGGGCAGTTAAGAGTCAACCACATTTCTGTGGGTCTGGAGTCACCTATAGGCCAGGTAAATTTCCTTTCCTAAAGGACATTAGTGAACCAGATGGGTTTTTACGACAATCCGATAGTTTCATGGTCACCATTCCTGATACTAGCTTTTTATTCCAGATTTATTTAATTAACTGAATTTAAATTCCACAGCTGCCGTGGTGGGATTTGAATCACGTCGCTGGATCATTAGTCCAGTGACATTACCACTACGCTACCGTTCCCATATTGGTAATAGAAAGATATTTGGAAGACTTTGGCCTATGAAATAACTCCCAGGGGTGACATCTGGTTCTGTGTGTGACCCTGTATTAAAGAAGAGGGACAGACCCACAACAGCGCTCAGTGGGACATAAAGATGTCACATCCCTTCATATTTGTGTGGGACATCTTGATGGGAGGAATATTGAGAAGTCAGAATTGAGACAAGAGTCTCGCATCTTCAAAGTCCATGCTCCAATGACTCAAAGACATCCCCCAGGACCCTTTATGGTTATTAGAAGTGATTAACACCAAAAGGGGTGAACCCTTCTAACACGTGTCACTCAGATTGGTCAATTGACTGCATGAAGCTTGTATTTGAAATTGAAGTATAAAAACAAGAGTTTGACACCACTCTAGTCAGTGATAGAAGATGTAGAAAAAGTAGACTCTTTTTATTCATTAGATGTATTTTCTCTGGTTAGTTAGAAGAAGATTCCCTTCTTCTGTAAGTAACCTTACCTAGCAGATGTAAGAAATTACCTTTAAAAGTACAAAGTATATTCAGGTCAGAGATTAAGAGGTTCTAGAAGTCAAATTGTGCCAGAAGTCCATTTATTCAAAGTGTTAATACCTCAAAGTTAAGTACTTACAACCACGCGAACTTGGCTGAGGAAATTATGGGGGTAATGTTAAACCCCAAGAACATGTGGGTTTGGGTTGGGTGAGCAGTTAAAATTTTAAAAATTTCAAACCCATCCCTGCTTCGAACCCGCCCAGGGATGAGGGGCAGGCGACCAATCCGCTCTCAGAAGGCGGGTAGGTTGGTAACAGCTTTTAAGGAGGCTGCATGGATCCATTTTAACAAACTTTACTTTTAACCCATTTTGGCCGACTAGACCACCGTCTGCCCCCACGCCCCCCCCCGACCACCACCTACCCCTTCCAACCAATATCTGCCCCCCCCCCCGACCACCATCCCCCCCTGACCACCATCTGCACCCCGACCAACACCTGCCCCCTGACCACTATCTGGCCCCAACACCATCTGTACCCTCCCGCGATCCCCCCCCCCCACCCAACTGACATCTCCACCCCGACCGACATCTGCCCCCACCAACCACCATTTTCTTTATACTGTTCATGGGATGTGGGCGTTGCTGGTAAGGCTGGCATTTATTGCCCATTCCTAGTTGCCCTTGAGAAGGTGGTGGTAAGCCGTCTTCTTGAACCACTGCAGTCCGTGTGGTGAAGGTACTCCCACTGTGTTGTTAGGGAGGGAGTTCCAGGATTTTGACCCAGCGACGATGAAGGAATGGCGATATATTGCCAAGTCAGGATGGTGTGTGACTTGGAGGGGAACTTGCAGGTGATAGTGTTCCCAAGCGCCTGCTGCCCTTGTCTTTCTAGGTGGTAGAGGTCACAGGTTTGGGAGGTGCTGCTGAAGAAGCCTTGGCGAGTTGCTGCAGTGCATCTTGTAGATGGTACACACTGCAGCCATGGTGCACTGGTGGTGGAGGGAGTGAATGTTTAAGGTGGTGGATGGGGTGCCAATCAATCTGCCCACCCCCGAACGACATCTGCCGCCCCCCGACCACCATCGTCTCCCGAACACCATCTGTGCACCCCCTCCCCATTCTGACATCGGCACCCCGACCGACATCTCACCCCCCCACCCGACCGACATCTGGCCCCCCCCGACCACCATCTGCACCCCGACCGACATCTGCCCCCACCCCACATCTGCCCCCACCCCCCACCCCTGTCCACAACTCCTCCCCCCTGCTCTGAAAGCTCCGTAATTATCGGGGCCAATGTCTTTTGAGTTACTATTCTTCAGCTCAGTAATCCCGGGTGGAATCTGAATTCCCATTATAAAAGCATATGTTGGCTATTATAAGTTTTTATCAAAATGCCCATATATGGCTGGCTCAACCAGACCTGATCAACAACTTGCATTTATATAGCCAATAATATGGGAAAACTTCCCAAGGTGCTTCACAGGAGCATAATCAGACAAAAATTGACACCAAGCCCAAGGCTTGGTCAAAGAGGTAAATTTTAAGGAGGTTCTTAAAGGAGGAGAGAGAGGCGGAAAGGTTTAGAGAAGGAATCCCAGGGCTTAGGGCCTAGACGGCTGTAGGTAGGGCCTCCAGTGACAGAGTAAATGGAGTGGGAGATGCTTAAAAGGCTAGAGCTGGAGGAATGCTGAGTTCTTGGAGGGTTGTAGAGCTGGAAGAGGTCAGACAGATAGGAATTGGTGAGACCATGGAGGATTTGAACACAAGGATGAAAATTTTAAATTTTAGGCATTGGACTATGAGCCAATGTAGGTCAGCGAGCACAAGGGTGATGGGTGAGTAGGACTTAGTGCAGGATAGGATACGGCCAGCAGAGTTTTGGATGAGTTCAAGTTTATGGAGGTTAGTGGAAGAAAAGGTTGTCCAGGAGAGTGCGTTAGAATAAACAAGTCTAGAGGTAATGAAAGCATACATGAGGGTTTCAGCAGCTGATAGGCTGATGCAGGAGAGAGATGGGCAATGTTATGGAAGTAATGTAAGAGGATGGAGAGAATATGGGGTCGGAAGCTCTGGGTCAAATAGAATGGTGAAGTTGCGGTCAAATAGAATGGTGAGGTTGCGAACAGGCTGGTTCAGCCAGAGGCAGTGCCCAAGTAGGGTGGACAGAAGTTTCGTGGGAATAGGCTCAAGAGAGCAGGAGGTGGATCTAATGGACAAAATGAGCTTGGAGAGCGCATTATGGGAGATATGAGAGAAACTAGAGCAAGATGCCAGTTCAGGGCTAGGGCAAGGGGGAGCCTTGGGGGAAACCTGGCTTGGTCGGCCAGGTGAAGGGAGGGATGTGGCAGAGGCAGCAGAACAGATGATTCTAATTTTATGACCAATAGGTCCATGAACTCCTTCAACTGGTTGTTGGAGGTAGGGGTGTAGGGGGCAGGGGAGAGGGGTTTAAGGAGACAGTTGGTAGTGGAGAAAAAAAACGTCTGCGGTTATCTTTGCATTCCAGAATGATTCAGGAGTAGAGAGCAGTTTTGGCAGAAATGCGCAGGGCCCGCTAGTACCTGATATGATTCAGCCATATCTGACGATGAATGGTTAAACCAGTTGAGTGCCTGATACATTGAAGTCGGTGGCACTTGGACTTAAGGAAGCGAAGATGGGAGTCATACCAGGAGATCGACCAGCATGAGAGTAGGGTTTTACTGCGGACAGGGCCATCAAAGGAGTAGGTGAAGGAATGATTGAGTAGATCGACAGCTGCAGAAGTATCACAGTGAACATTGGGCCAAAGACTAGACAGTTGGGGTAATACCTTGTTCACGTGCAACTTTGCATCTCTAAACCACAGAGTGCATGACCAATGGATAATTTACTATAATTCCAATGACTGACAAGGGTGAAGACGACTTCACTTTCAACCTTTGTTTTTCAACATTCTCAGCCCCTTGTCTCCTCTTCCCAAGGTTGCCTGGCCATACTTTAAATCTTCAAGTGATGGTTACTCACAGGGTCGGGTGCATGATAAGCATGCAGATATTATCTGCCTTGGTGAGGCCCACTCTAGTACTTCAGCAGAAAAAGCAAATGCATGAAATTCTCTGCTGTGCTACTTCTGAATTTCCTTATTTTATTAGTCACCAGTTTATATTTTAACCCCTTTTCACCCATGTTTCCTAACATTAAGGAGAAGGTCATATAAACTCTGGAAACACTGCTAACAACTAGCTGGCTATCTAATGCTGTTAACCTGTCAGCTATCCAGACATTTAACCCTAATTTAATCTCACCAGTTTGCAGTAATCTCAGACTCTGATCATGAAATCATAGAAATTTACCAACAGATGGAGGCCATTCAGCCCATCGTGTCTGCACCGGTCGAGAAAGAGCTCCCCAGCCTATTCGCACTTTCCAGCTCTTGGTCGTTGCGTTGGTTTGTATGTGGGTTCAATGACGACACATTCATGAAAGAGAATGACTTTTTATCTAAAGTATGTTCATCTCAGTTAACAGCATTACAGGAGACACCATCTTAGAGATCCATCTAAAACGAAACTAAAACTAAACTGCTTGTCTCTCACATGCCCTCTGCTGGTCAGGCATACATAATCAATCAGGCAAATATGCTGGTAAGGCATAAATAATCAAACAGGCAAATACCATCACTATTTGCTGATATCATTACAGTCGTAGCATTGTAGGTTATGGCACTTCAAGTGCATATCCAAGTACTTTCTAAATGTGATGCGGGTTTCTGCCTCTACCACCCTTTCAGGCAGTGAGTTCCAGACCCCCACCACCACCCTCTGGGTGAAAACATTTCTCCACAACTCCCCTCTAATCCTTCTACCAATTACTTTAAATCTTTGCCCCCTTGTTATTGACCACTCTGCTAAGAGAAATAGGTGCTTCCTATCCACTCTATCTAGACCCCTCATAATTTTATACACCTCAATTAAGTCTCCCCTCAGCCTCCTCTGTTCCAAGCAAAATCTCCTCTGTACACTCTCGAGTGCAATCACACCTTTCTTGTAATGTGACCAGAACTGTATGCAGTACTCTAGCTGTGGCCTAACTAATGTATTATACAGTTCTAGCATAACCTCTCTGGTCTTATATCCTATGCCTTGGCTAATAAAGGAAAGTATCCCATATGCCTTCTTAACCACCTAATCTACCTGTATGGTTACCTTTAGGGATCTGTGGACATGCATTCCCAGGTCCCTCTGATCCTCTGCAATTCTCAGTGTCCTACCATTTATTGTGTATTCCCTTGCCTTGTTAGCCCTCCCCAAATGCATTACCTCACACTTCTCTGGATTGAATTCCACTTGACACTTTTCAGCCCACCTGACCAGTATTTTGCTATCTTCCTGCAGTCTACAGTTATCGTCCTCACTGTCAACCGCACAGCCAATTTTTGTATCATCTGCAAACTTCTTAATCATGCCCCCCACATTGAAGTCTAAGTCATTGATATATACCACAAAAAGCAGGGGAGGGCTAACAAGGCAAGGGAATACACAATAAATGGTAGGATACTGAGAAATTTTCCTTGATTTTACTTGCCAATATATTTTCATGCCCTCGCTTTGCTTTCCCAATTTCCTTTTTAATTTAACCCCTACACTTTCTATACTCCTCGAGGCTTTCTGTAGTATTGAGCTCTCTGTATCTGACAAACACTTCCCTTTTTTTCCCTTATCCTATCATGTATGCTCCTTGACATCCAGAGGGCTCTAGATTTGGGCGCCCCACCCTTTTTCTTTGTGGGAACATATTTGCTCTGGACCCTCACTATCTCCTCTTTGAATGCCTCCCACTGCTTGGACACCGATTTACCTTCAAGTAGCCGTTTCCAGTGCACTTTTGCTAAATCACATCTCGGCTTAGTAATATTGGTCTTTCCCCAATCAAGAACCTTTACGCCTGGTCTATTTTTGTCCTTATCCATAACTATGCTAAATCTAACTGATCACTACCACCAAAATGCTCTCCCAGTGATACCCCTTTCACCTGTCCAGCTTCATCCTTAAAACTAAGTCCAGAACTGCCCCCTCTCTTGTTAGGCTTGTTACGTACTGTCTAAAAAAGTTCTCCTGAATGCACGTTAAGAATTCTGCACCCTCTATTCCTTTTACACCTGGAAGGAGTGTTTGGGGCCCTGGACGATGGGAAGGGAGAAGGTAAAAGGTCTTGTTTCCTCACATGGTAGCTGTTAATGTTGCTGTCATCATCATCCACACTTCATCAAGAGCCATCTTTTGTTTCTTAACTTGTCCCATTACCTCTCCTTTAGCCTTGCACCATCATCCCTTTTGTCAGTCAATCTCTCCTACCTTCCATCCTATCACAGACCTTCCCTTTGTTCTGTCCTCCCCTCCTCCCTGCCCCTGCTTAAAAATCTCTCCTCCCTAACCTTTTCCAGTTCTGACGTAGGGTTCGACCCGAAACGTTGACTCTGTTTCACTCTCCTCGATGCTGTCTGACCTGCTGGGTGTTACCAGCACTTTCTGTTGTTATTTCATAGAAACATAGAAACATAGAAGATAGGAGCAGGAGTAGGCCATTCAGCCCCTCGAGCCTGCTCCGCATTCAATGCAATCATGGCTGATCATCCAAATTCAGTACCCTGTCCCTGCTTTCTCCCCATATCCCTTGATCCCCTTAGCCTTAAGAAATATATCTAACTCCTTCTTGAATATATTTAATGAATTGGCGTCTACTGCCTTCTTTGGTAGAGAATTCCACAGGTTCACCACTCTCTGGGTGAAGAAATTCCTCCTCATCTCAGTCCTAAATGGCTTACCCCTTATCCTTAGACTGTGACCCCTGGTACAAGGGTTTCAGATTTCCAGCATCTGCAGTATTTTGCTATGGCCTCATATCATCCCTCCTCACAGCGGTAATTGTTTCCTTAACCAATATTGCCACCACCGCGCCCCCCCCCACCCTTCTTATCCCCCTCTCTATCTCATCTGAAAATCCTGTAACCAGGAATGTTGAGCTGCCATTCCTGCCCCTCTTTAAGCCATGTTTCAGCAGTAGCTATGATATCATACTTCCACGTGTTTATCTGTGCCTTTAGCTCATCTGCCTTGTTCACTAGACTCCTTGCATTGAAGTATATACCATTAAACACTGCTAAACTCCTTTGTTGCCTATTTTCTAGCCTTTGCTTCTCTGCCTTCCAAATTCACTTCCTAATTTACTGCCTTCCATTTCCAGCTTTGCTTCTCTGCCGACTAAATCTTCGCTCAGATTCCCATCCCCTTGCCAAGTTAGTTTACATAGGATTACTTAGGATATATGTCACAGAAGCAGGCCATTCGGCCCAACCAGTCCATGCCGGCGTTTATGCCCCACTCGAGCCTCCTTCTGGCTTTCCTCATCTAAATCTATCAGCATAACATTCTCTCTGTATCCACTCTAAAAAACCTTTCATAATTTTAAAGACCTCTATTAGGTCACCGCTCCGCCTTCATTTTCAAAAGAAAAAAGAGACCCAGCCTGTTCATCCTTTCCTGATATGTATACCCTCGCATTTCTGGTATCATCCTTGTAAATCTTCTCTGTACCCTGCCCAGTGCCTCTATATCCTTTTTATAATATGGCGACCAGAACTGTACGCAGTACACTAAGTGTGGTCTAACCAAGGTTTGATATAGGTTTAGCATAACTTTCCTACTTTTCAATTCTATACCTCTAGAAATAAACTCTAGTCATAGAGTTATACAGCACAGAAAGAGGCCCTTCGGCCCATCGTGCCCACGCCGGCCATCAAGCCCGTCTATTCTAATCTCTTTTTCCAGCACTTGGTCCATAGCCTTGTATGCTATGGCGTTTCAAGTGCTCATCTAAATGCTTCTTGAATGTTGTGAGGGTTCCTGCCTCTACCACCCTTTCAGGCAGTGAGTTCCAGATTCAAACCACCCTCTGGATGAAAAAGTTTTTCCTCAAATCCCCTCTAAACCTCCTGCCCCTTACCTTGAAACTATGCCCCCTGGTTATTGACCCCTCTACTAAGGGGAAAAGTTCCTTTTTATCTACCCTATCTATGCCCCTCATAATTTTGTGCACCTCAATCAGGTCCCCCCTCAGCCTTCTCTGCTCTAAGAAAACAACCCCAGCCTGTCCAGTCTCTCTTCATAGCTGAAGCGCTCCAGCCCAGGTAATATCCTGGTGAATCTCCTCTGCACCCTCATGCAATCACATCCTTCCTATTGTGTGGTGACCAGAACTGCACACAGTATTCCAGCTGTGGCCTAACTAGCGTTTTGTACAGCGCCATCATAACCTCCCTGCTCTTATATTCTATGCCTCGGCTAATGAAGGCAAGTATCCCATATGCCTTTTTAACCACCTTATCTATCTGTCCTGCTGCCTTCAGGGATCTATGTACATGCACACCAAGGTCCCTCTGATCCTCTGTCCTTCCTAGAGTCCTACCATTCATTGTGTATTCCCTTGCCTTGTTAGTCCTCTCAAAATGTATCACCTCACACTTTTCAGGGTTAAATTCCATTTACCACTGTTCTGCCCATCTGACCAACCCGTCTATATCGTCCTGTAGTCTGAGGCTTCCCTCTTCACTATTTACCGCTCTACCAATTTTCGTGTCATCTGCGAACTTACTGATCATGCCTCCTACATTCATATCTAAATCATTAATGTACACTACAAACAGCAAGGGACCCAGCACCGATCCCTGCGGTACACCACTGGACACAGGCTTCCAGTCGCAAAAACAATCTTTGACCATCACCCTCTGCCTCCTGCCACGAAGCCAATTTTGGATCCAGTGTGCCAAATTGCCCTGGATCCGACTTGTACAGGTCCCACCTTCCCCAGAAGCAGACCCAGTGATTCAGGAAACTAAAGCCCTCCCTCCTGCACCAACTCTTTAGCCACGCATTCATCTGCTCTATCCTCCTATTCCTATACTCACGTCCATCTGTTCCCCTTACGATAGAATCCCCTATCACTATTGCTCTCCCACTCTTTTTCCTCCCCCCCTGTACAGCTGAGCCACTCATAGTGCCACGGACTTGGCTCTTGCTGCATTCCCTTGAGAAACCATCTCCCCCATCAGTATCCAAAACGGAAAATCTGTTGGAGAGGGAGATGGACCCAGGGTACTCCTGCACTACCTTCCTAGTTCTTTTGCTCTGTCTCGCAGTCACCCATTTCCTGTCTGCCTGTGCACTCTTTACCTGCGGTGTGACCACCTCGTTAAACGTGCTATCCACGAAGATCTCAGCTTCGCGGATGTTCCACAGTGACTCCAGCCGCAGCTCCAGCTCCGAAACGCGGATTTCGAGTAGCTGCAGCGGGAGACACTTCCTGCACATGTGTTCACCCTGGACACCTAAAGTGTCCCTGACTTCCCACATAGCAGAGGAGTAGCACGCCACGCTGCCGAGCTGCCCTGCTATGTCCTACCCTTAATTTACTCCCTTTACTTCCTTTAAATGAAAGAATATTGGCCTAGAAAGTCGGTGGAGCCCCAAACGGGGCGCCAAGCTCGCCTGGGCACCGGAATTACCGCTGCAATTGGAGCCGTTGCGCCCGCCGGAAATTCAGCTTGAGCGCCCCAAGAGGGATGCGGGGAGCTGCTCAAGGTGCCCCGCGTCCCTCTTGGGGCGCTGAAACTGAATATCGCAGCGCAACGTGCCGCAGCACCACATGCTGCAGCACGGCGCACTGCGGTACTACAGGCCTTCCTCCCCTTCTTAAGGGGGAGGGGCCTGCACCAGCGCGATGACCGATCGCGAGTGCCGGCAAAAGAGCCCGGCACCGAGGAGAAGTGCCGGGCTCTCGGGACACAGCCGGCACTGCCCGGGGGGGGGGGGAATCAGGAGGCCGGGGACGGAGGTGCTGGCAGGCGGCCACCGGAAAAAATGGCCGCCCCGCACCTCCACCTTAATTTGCGCCACTACCGCCACAGGTAGGCCCTGTGAACCGGGCGCGATTTGCGAACGGCGTTACAGAGGCAGGCGCTACCAAATATCGCGATCGGGGCAGTAGCGGGGCGCTGCGCACACCGATGACGTCATCGGTGGTGGCGCAGCGCTACAGGCTAACGCCGCCATTAGCGCCCCGCTAAATATCGCGGGAGGTGCGGCCAGTGGCGCTAAAGCCACTGAGTGCCCCCTTTAGGCGCTAACTGGTGGCGCAGCCCACCGAATTTCTAGGCCATTAAATACACTAGGGACCTTACTTCCCTTTAAATGCTCCTTACTCTAAACTAGAGACCCTACTTTTACTTTAACGACTGGACTGTAGAAATGCTCAACAGGTCCTACTTATCAATCAGCTCCTTCCCTGGTTTTGACGTCACTTTAGCGGTTTCGCAGTTGTTGTTGTTTGACTGCTCCCGCTCTCTGACTCGTTCCTTGGTGTAAAGTAAGAACCAATTCCTACAGGGTGAAAAGTTAGGAAAAACAAAGGCGAAGCAAGGAGCTCCTCCTTCCACTCCTCACTTAACTCACCAAACTCGCAGCACTCTGTTGAAACCGCATTCAGTGATAAATCGCACTTCAAAGCCTGTTTTATAGGCCCTGAAACAAGGGAGACTTATTGAGACTTGCTGAGCCCAGCTACAGGAGAACCAGTTTAATCTAGTTTCCCTAATTAACTGCCTTCAGCTGCTCTGAATTGTAGGCCTTGTATATCCCTTATAACTCTGCTTAAAGCTGGGAAATTTAGATTTTAAACAGTAGACAGTCACAGTAAATGTGGAGAGAGACACACAGGCTGCGAGATTCTCAGCAGCTCAGCTCTGCTCGGTGCTGTGTGAATGGGCTGCTCCACACCCCGGCTGCTCGTGGGGAATGCCAGTGCGGAGGGCCCAGTGCAGAAGGCCCAGGGTGGAAGACCCAGAGGAGAGTGTCCTAGGCGGGAGGCCCAGCACGGAGGACCCTAGGCGGGGGGCCTAGGGCGGAGCGGCTGGTCGACAGAAGCGGAGTCAGGAGATGCTGTGGGTGAGCATGCTGTCCGGTTTCTAAGGTTGAAGAACGGTCTCGGGCCCGAATGAGTTCCAGCGGCTCCGTCTGTGCTCCGTCTGGTGGCAGCTGTGAGGCTTTGTTTCGGTGATGGGATCGGGTTTGTGCGCCGCCATTTTGGTGGAGGAAAGTCAGACTGTTTCCATCTGTAGCATGGCGCATGAGCGGCCATAAGATGGGAAAAGAGAACGGAATAAAAGTGGGAAAAAAAAGGAAAATAAAAGGAAGATAAAAGACAAAACAAAGTAATATCAGCAAGGAATAATGAGTATTTTGATGGTTGGGTCCTGTGAGCGATAACAGCAAGTAGAAGAAAATTTGAGTATTCAGTCTTTTTACGGGATTTGAGAAAGTGATTGGCTTCTTTTCCGTGGAAAAGCTGAGGACCTTGGACAAGGATTGTGACATTACATGGTTAGACGGCATCAAGTGAAAACGAGGAGTTATTAGATTGCCAATAGGACTGGCATAGAACTGGTATTCACTTGTTTTGTTGAAGAAGTTTCTGGTTTTCTGGTTGAAAGCAGTCTACTTGAAGCTTTAATTGATTTCTGATAAGGCTATGGGACTTTGTACATTGTGATGTTAATTAGTGTTTATGTGGAATTTACTTTGAGATTATTGCCTAGTAAATGATATGTTTTACAAAAGGGAGAAAAATAAGTTAACAGGGGAAAGTTAAAAGGAAGGAAAAAAAGATCAAATAAATTATTTTGGTAAGAAATCTGAGTCATTCGATGGCTGGTTTCTGGATCGAACAAACGCTCGAGTGAACGCACGCCGCAGACACAAATGATACGCACGCACACACAATGGAACTTACGCTCGACCGAACGAATGAACGAACGGACGCACGCATGCTCGCACATAGACACAAATGACAGGCACGCACACATGCACCCACAATGGAACTTATGCTTGAGCGAACGAACGAGCAAACGAGCGAATGAACAAACGGATGATTGAATGGGTAAACGATGCCAGTAGGACTGGTGTGATACGGGTTTTTTTTCTTGGTTTATTGAAATAGTAGTAGTTTGTACTGTAAATATTATTGATTTATTTGTAAAAAATTATCATTGCATTTATATTGTTAACCATAAAGCTGTTTTTTAAGGCTTTATTCTTTTCTTATTGTGGTCAATAGATGTAATGGATTTACTATGTAATTGATGAGTCGTATAAGTACTGTTGTACTTGAATAAAGAATTTTAAAAAACAGTAAATGTGAAACAAACAAAAGTTTGATTTTAGCAAACAGCTAAGACTCCCTGCCTCACCCAACTCGCAGCACTCTGTTTAAACCGCACTAGTCATAGAGTCATAGAGTTATACAGCACAGAAAGAGGCCCTTCAGCCCATCGTGTCCACGCCGGCCATCAGGCCCTGTCTAATCTAATCCCATTTTCCAGCATTTGGTCCGTAGCCTTGTATGCTATGGCGTTTCAAGTGCTCATCTAAATGCTTCTTGAATGTTGTGAGGGTTCCTGCCTCTACCACCCTTTCAGGCAGTGAGTTCCAGATTCAAACCACCCTCTGGATGAAAAAGTTTTTCCTCAAATCCCCTCTAAACCTCCTGCCCCTTACCTTGAAACTATGCCCCCTGGTTATTGACCCCTCTACTAAGGGGAAAAGTTCCTTTTTATCTACCCTATCTATGCCCCTCATAATTTTATACACCTCAATCAGGTCCCCCCTCAGCCTTCTCTGCTCCAAGGAAAACAACCCCAGCCTGTCCAGTCTCTCTTCATAGCTGAAGCGCTCCAGCCCAGGTAACATCCTGGTGAACCTCCTCTGCACCCTCTCCAAAGCAATCACATCCTTCCTATAGTATGGCCACCAGGACTGCACACAGTATTCCAGCTGTGGCCTAACCAGCGTTTTGTACAGCTCCATCATAACCTCCCTGCTCTTATATTCTATGCCTCAGCTAATGAAGGCAAGTATCCCATATGCCTTTTTAACCACCTTATCCACCTGTTCTGCTGCCTTCAGGGATCTATGTACATGCACACCAAGGTCCCTCTGATCCTCTGTCTTTCCTAGGGTCTTACCATTCATTGTGTATTCCCTTGCCTTGTTAGTTCCTCCAAAATGCATCACCTCACACTTTTCAGGGTTAAATTCCATTTGCCACTGTTCCGCCCATCTGACCAACCCATCTATATCGTCCTGCAGACTGAGGCTATGCTCCTCGCTATTTACCACCCCACCAATTTTCGTGTCATCTACGAACTTACTGATCATACCTTTATCATTCACATCCAAATCATTAATGTAGACCACAAACAGCAAGGGACCCAGCACCGATCCCTGTGGTACCCCACTGGACACAGGCTTCCAGTCACAAAAACAACCTTCGACCATCACCCTCTGCCTTCTGCCGCTAAGCCAGTTTTGGATCCAATGTGCCAAGGCACCCTGGATCCCATGGGCTCTTACCTTCTTGACTAGTCTCCTGTGTGGGACTTTATCGAAAGCCTTACTGAAATCCATGTAAACCACATCCACTGCACTACCCTCATCCACACACCTAGTCACCCCCTCGAAAAATTCAATCAAATTAGTCAGACATGATCTTCCCTTGACAAAGCCATGCTGACTATCCCTGATTAATCCTTGCCTCTCCAAGTGGAAACTAATCCTGTCCCTCAGAATTTTTTCCAAAAATTTCCCTACCACTGATGTTAGGCTCACTGGCCTGTAATTCCCTGGTTTATCCCTACTACCCTTCTTGAATAATGGTACTACGTTAGCTGTTCTCCAGTCCTTGGTTTGCTTGGTTTTAGTGTTTGGTTTGCTTTTTTTATGGCCTTGTTAAGCTGTGTCGCAACTTTTAGTGATTTGTGTATTTGTACTCCGAGATCCCTTTGTTCCTCTACCCCACCTAGACTCGCACCCTCCAAGTGATAAGTGACCTCCCTATTCTTCCTACCAAAATGTAATACCTCACATTTATCTGTGTTGAACTTCATTTGCCAATTATATGCCCATTCTGCAAGTTTATTAATGTCCTCCTGTAACTTGTTGCAGTCCTCCTACATTTCATTGTACTGCACTTGTGCACCAACAATGACAATAAAGTTGATTATTATTATTATTATTATTATTGACTAACTCTCCCAATTTGGTACGATAGCAAAATACTGCGGATGTTGGAAATCCGAAATAACAACAGAAAATGCTGGAAAAACTCAGCAGGTCAGGCAACATCCGTGGACAGAAATTTGAGTTGACGTTTCGGGTCGAACCCTTCTTCAAAACTGGAAAGAAAAGATAGATCGGAGGCAGGGCTGCGATCGGACAAAAGAATAAAAGAAACAAAAGAAGTAAAAAAGAGACAATAAAAGGTGTAGGAGCTAGATGAGATGGTAATAGGCTGAGATTGGGTGTAAAGTGTACTGGCAGGGCAAGAGATAGCTGCCAGGTGTGAGAAAGAAACAAAAGGAAAGGACGGGGGGGAAAGGAGTGGAAAAATTACAAGAAAAAATGAAGTAGGGGCCAAGGTTATGATCTGAAATTGTTGAACTCGATATTGAGTCCGGAAGGCTGCAGAGTGCCTAATCGGAAGATGAGGTGCTGTTGCTCGAGTTTACGTTGAGCTTCCGTGGAACAATACAAGAGGCCAAGGACAGTGAGGTCCGAGTGGGAATGGAGCGGTGAATTAAAATGACAGGCGACCGGAAGCTCGGGGTCACCCTTATGGACTGAACGGAGGTGTTCCGCAAAGTGGTCACCCAATCTGCGTTTGGTCTCCCCAATGTAGAGGAGACCGCATCGTGAGCAGCGAATACAGTATACTAGATTGCGAGAAGTACAAGTAAATCGCTGTTTCGCCTGGAAGGTGTGTTTGGGGCCCTGGACAGTGGGAAGGCGGGAGGTATAGGGGCAGGTGTTACATCTCCTCCACTTGCACGGGAAGGTGCCAGGCGAAGGGGAAGGGCTGTTTGGGGTGAAATTGTGTTTTTGATTCCTAAGTCTAAATCGTTAATGTAAATTGTGAACAGCAGTGGTCCCAGCACTGATCCTTGTGGAACACCACTACCCACCTTCTGCCACTGTGAATAGCTACCTACCCTTTACTCCTACTCTCTGCTTTCTGTCCTGAAGCCAGCCAGCAATCCATTCTGCTACTTTTCCCCTTTGAACACTTCCCAACAGCACTAGCAACCCCACCCCGCTGCAAGGATATTGGTTGTGTTTGAGGTGCAACCTGTCCGGTTTGTACTGAACTCAACAATAATTCGATAGTCAGTGATTCTGTTAATGTTGAATTATGGTAACTGTTCAATCCATGAATCTTTAGGTAGGGTGTCCTTCAAATAATTGACAGAGACTGCAGAGGAACAATCAACAGGTGTTTACTGGATGAGGGTTGCTCTAAAACTAAAACAGTACAGATCCCTACTCAGGGTTATATACAGGTGTGGTCACTGCCGGTACTACAGTATACAGGAGCTGTAAAAAGTATTTCTCCCCTTAAAGGCACATACACTACAATTCCTCCCCTTTTAGATTAACAGTACCATAATATTCATTTAACAATTAACACTTTTAACATGCAACATTAACTGAAAATAGTCCATTTATAAATTCAGTCTTTGGGGCGGCTTCCTGATCCTTTCTGGATAGCGCCTTTCCTGAGTGTCTTGCTCTTGGTGCGGAAGCGATTCTTGCCACTTGTCGTTGGTTGGTTCATCAGCTTCCGATACTACTGTTTCTGGGGTAGATGCTACCTGTATGTCGGGTTCATTACCAGGTATGCGAGACATGGGGTTGACTCGTTCCTGTGACGCTAGGATCTGGTCGACATGGCATCTCACAATGTTCTCCCCAACATTCACTGTGTACATTAGTGGCCCCTGCCGTGTGCATATTGTTCCTGGTTGCCATTTCTCTGTTCGGTAGTCGCGGGCCAAGACTGGCTGCCTCACATTGAAGCTCCTTGTCGGTTTCTCATTGATGTGCTGGAATTGCTTATTCTCAACATTTCTTCGTACATTTGGTCTGAGCAAATCCAGACGAGATCTCAACCTTCGGCTAAAGAACATCATGGCCGGGGTCTGGTTGGTAACTGCATGTGTCGCATTTCTGTAGGCTAACAGGAAATTGTCCACCTTATGCTGCAGTGGAATGTCGTCATCGCACATGGCCCTTACGGCCTTTTTAAAGGTTTGTACGAACCTCTCAGCCAATCCATTTGTGGCTGGATGATACGGGGCGAATGTGTAATGCCTTACCCCATTCCTTTTCATAAATTTCCGAAACTCTTCGGACAAAAACTGTGGTCCGTTATCAGAGCAAATCTGCTCTGGCAAGCCGTTCCTGGCAAATATGGTCCGTAGGACTGCAATCATTTTCTCCGTGATGGTGGAGGACATTTTGATCACCTCAGGCCATTTCGAGTGCGCATCCACGGCTATTAAGAACATTGAGTCCATGAATAGACCAGCAAAATCAATATGCACCCGTTGCCATGGAGAGGAGGGCCACTCCCATGGGTGCTGAGGGGCGTGTGGTGGTGCATTTTGAACCTTCTGGCATCCTGAGCAGCTCTTTGTCAGGTCCTCGATTTGCTGATCGATCCCCGGCCACCACACATAAGCCCTAGCAAGGCTTTTCATTTTCACCCCTCCCAGATGGCCTTTGTGAAGCTAATTGAGCACTCTCTCCCTTAACTTGGGTGGAATTACCACTCGGGATCCACACATCAAGGTCCCCTGGCATACTGACAGCTGTTCTCTTCTGGATGAGAATGCTGGCAACAATGAGTCGCCATGTGTTGGCCATCCCTTCACCATCAAATCATATACCCGAGACAGTGTCGGGTCATCTCGGGTCTCCTTCTCTATATCAGCGTTAGTTACTGGCAAGTGTTCAATTATAGTCAAATAAAATATTTTGACAGGGTCCACTGCTGGTGCTTCCTCCGCAGTAGGCAGTGGCAGGCGTGATAGCCCATCAGCGTTTCCATGCTGTTTCGTGCCCTTATACTCTATTTCATATTGGTTCGCCCCTAGAAAAAGGGACCATCTTTGTAGCCGTTGCGCAGTCATCACCGGAACGCCCTTCTTTGGATTAAAGATGGAGACAAGTGGTTGGTGGTCAGTCAGCAAGGTGAACTTCTGCCCGTGCAGATAGTGGTTGAACTTTTTCACTCCCCACACGAGGCTGAGGGCCTCCCTGTCAATCTGGGCGTAGTTACGCTCGGCTGAGGTTAGTGACCGAGACGCAAAGGCCACTGGCCTCTCCAAGCTGTCCGGGAATTTTTGTGACAGCACCGCTCCAATGCCATAGGGTGATGCATCACACGCGAACCGAATTGGTAGTGCTGGATTGAAATGAGCCAACACCTCTTTTGATGTGATCAATTCTTTGCACTTCTGGAAAGCTCGTTTACATTCGTCATTCCACTTCCAAGGTACCCCCGTTTGCAGTAGGGTGTTCAGGGGGTGTAGTAACGTAGACAAATTCAGCAAGAACTTATGGTAGTAGTTCACCAGCCCGAGGAACGACCTCAGTTGTGACACATTTTCCGGTGCTGGAGCCTTGACTACTGCCTCAATCTTTTCAGGGGACTTATGTAACCCCTCTTCATCAATAACGTGGCCACAATACGAGATCTGCTTCTGGAAAAACTCGTATTTGTGGCGATTAGCCCGGAGCCCATATTCCTTCAATCTAGTGAGCACCTGCTCCAGGTTGGCGAGGTGATCACTGTCATTTTCGCCCGTGACCAGGATGTCGTCCAAATAACACTGGGTCCTTGGAATCCCTTGCAGGACTTGATCCATTGCCCTTTGCCAAATAGCCGGAGCTGATGCTACCCCGAACACCAGCCAGTTGTATTGGTAGAGACCTTTGTGAGTGTTGATCATGAGGTACTGTTTCGAGGCTTCTTCTACCTCCATTTGCAGGTACGCCTGGGCCAGATCAATCTTAGCGAAGCGTTTTGCTCCAGATAGCGAGGCGAAAATATCTTCAATCCTCGGAAGCGGATATTGTACCGTGTGAAGGACTGGGTTCACTGTCACCTTAAAGTCCCCACAGATGCGAATCTTCTTTGGTTCCCCAGGCGTATTACTCAACGACCTCTTCATTACAGGAACGATGGGTGTAGCTCACTCGCTCAGTACTCCAGAACGTTCCAAACCTTCCAGCTCTGCTTCGACGGCTGGACGGATTGCATAAGGCACCGGTCTGGCCTTAAAAAACTTTGGGCTTGCATTTTCCTCGATTTTGATCGTTGCTGTTATGCCTTTTAGTGTTCCGAGTCCCTCCTGGAACACTTCTTGTGCGTCAGTTAGCATTTTTGACAGTCGTCCAGGTGTGACGTCGTCATCCTTTTTGGCATCTACCGTCAGTGCTTGTATGGCCTGCCAATCTAACTGTATCTTCCGGATCCATTCATGTCCTAATAGTGGTGGTCCTCCATCTGGCAATACATATAAGTCTATTTTTGGTGTTTCCTTGCCGTTGTATATCACGTTCACCCTTATTTTTCCTTTGGGGTAGACTTTTTGCCCCGTGTATGTCTTCAAGATAATCTCTGTATCTCTCAAGGGTATATGTGAGAATAGCTGCTTATAGACCCTTTGGTTTATGACTGTTAGGGCTGATCCTGTGTCCAATTTCATTTTCACTTGGACTCCTGCTATCTTGAGCGTGACCCAGATAGTTGTTGTATCCATGTGTTAATGGAGACACGGAATGCAGGAGTTGGTTTCACAGGTGTTTGCTGAACAAGGTCTGGAGGTGAACTAACAGACAAAAGACACTATACAGGCTTATATAGCCCGAGTGGCCATTACCGGCATTACAGTACACAGGGGCTCTTAAAGGCACATACACCACAATTCCTCCCCTTTTAGACAACCAGTACATAACATTTTAAGTAATCATTAATTAACATGTTACAAGAACAATAATCTACACATTTGCTGCAGTTAATCAATTATAAGTCAGTCTCTCTGGAGGCTTCCTGATTCGGTCCGGATAACGCCTCGGTGGTGTAGTAGTTTTTGGTGGTGTAGTAGGTACTTTTGGCAAGGTCGATTCGGCTTGAATGCCAGTGTCGGGTTCATCTGGTTCCGGTATCACCGGATCGGAGGTAGATACTATGGGTATCTCTGCTTCATCATTAGGCGTATAGAGTTGTGGTGTAGGTTGTCCCTTTTCGGATGACTCTATGACCTGGTCAGCATGGCGCCTTATTATGCTTTCTCCAATGTCCACGGTATACATCAGCGGTCCTAGTCGTGTGCAAATAGTTCCAGGCTGCCATTTCTCGGTACGGTAGTCCCGGGCCAAAACTTTTTGACCTATCTGGAAGGTTCTAGTTGGCCTTTCATTCATGCCTTGAAATTGCCGGTTCTCCACGTCCCTTCTGATGTTTGGCTTGATCAAATCCAGCCTGCACCTTAGGCTTCTATTGAAGAACATCATGGCGGGAGTTTGGTTTGTAACCACATGTGTTGCATTCCTGTATGCAAACAAGAAGTTATCTACCTTATGCTGTAGATTTATGTCTTCATTACCCATGGCCTTTATGGCCTTCTTGAAGGTCTGGACAAACCTTTCAGCCAATCCATTGGTGGCGGGATGGTATGGGGCGGACGTGTAGTGCTTAACCCCATTGTTTTTTAAGAACTTCCTGAATTCTTCGGACACAAATTGCGGTCCATTATCAGAACAGATCTGTTCCGGCAGCTCATTCCTGGCAAATATGGTCCTTAATACTGTGATGGTTTTTTCCGTGGTGGTGGAGGACATCTTTATTACCTCCGGCCACTTGGAGTGTGCATCAACCGCGATTAAGAACATTGAGTCCATAAATGGACCAGCAAAGTTGATGTGTACCCTTTGCCATGGAGATGAGAGCCACTCCCATGGATGTAGAGGGGCTTGTGGTGGGGCGTTTTGGACCTTCTGGCATCCTAGGCAGCTCTTGGTCATTTCTTCGATGTCTCCATCGATACCTGGCCACCACACAAACGCTCTGGCTAGGTTCTTCATTTTCACTCCACCCAGATGCCCCTCGTGAAGCTCCTTTAGCACTTTATCCTGGAGTTTGGGTGGAATCACCACTCTGGATCCACACATCAAGGTTCCTCGGCACACTGACAGCTGTTCTCTTCTTTGCGAGAATGCTGGCAACAGTGGTTCGCCATGTGCTGGCCATCCCTTCACCGTTAAATCGTAGACCCGTGAGAGAGTCGGGTCATTTCTCGTTTCCTTTTCAATGGCAGAATTTGTTACTGGTAGACATTCCACTATGGTTGAGTGGAACATCTCCACTGGGTCCACTGTAGGTGCCTCTTCTACCATTGGCAACGGTAGGCGCGATAAACCGTCAGCATTCCCATGCTGTTTTGATCCTTTGTATTCTATGTCATATTGGTGTGCCCCTAGGAAAAGGGACCAGCTCTGTAGCCTTTGCGCTGTCATAATGGGAACACCCTTTTTAGGGTTGAATATGGAGACGAGGGGTTGATGGTCAGTCAACAAGGTAAATTTTTGTCCGTGTAGGTAATGGTTGAATTTCTTCACTCCCCATACCAGGCTGAGTGCTTCCCTGTCGATCTGGGCATAGTTACGCTCAGCTGAGTTCAATGAGCGTGACGCAAAAGCTATCGGCCGCTCCAAGCCATCAGGGAATCTATGCGATAATACCGCTCCTACGCCGTAAGGGGATGCATCGCACGCCAGTCTGATTGGCAGTGATGGGTTGTAATGAGCCAAAACTTCCTTGGCCGTGATCAAGCCTTTGCATTTATGGAAGGCAAGTTTACAGTCTTCGCTCCATTTCCAAATTACTCCTGTTCGTAGCAGTTCGTTAAGAGGGTTCAGAAGAGTTGACAAGTTCGGTAAAAATTTATGATAGTAATTTATCAATCCCAGGAACGACCTTAATTGTGAGACATTTTCAGGTGCTGGGGCTTTTATGACCACTTCAATTTTTTCAGGTGACTTAGGCAACCCTTCCTCGTTAATTATGTGGCCACAATATGATATTTGTTTCTGGAAAAATTCACACTTGGGGCGATTTGCTCGTAGGCCCCGTTCTCTCAGCCTAGTGAGCACCTGCTCCAAATTGGCAAGGTGCTCGTTGTCGTTTTCTCCTGTTATAAGGATGTCGTCTAGGTAGCATTGAGTCCCCGGAATCCCTTGGAGGACTTGCTCCATAGCTCTTTGCCAGATAGCTGGAGCTGATGCTACTCCGAAAACCAGTCGATTGTGCTGGTACAGGCCTTTGTGTGTATTTATCGTGAGATACTTTTTAGAGGCCTCTTCAACCTCCATCTGTAGATATGCCTGTGCCAAGTCAATTTTGGTGAAACGTTTCCCTCCGGATAGTGAGGCGAAAATATCTTCTATCCTCGGAAGAGTATACTGTACCGTGTGAAGGACCGGGTTTACAGTCACCTTGAAGTCCCCACAGATGTGAATTTTTCTCTGTTCTTCAGATTTATCATTATTCAGCGTTTTCTTCATGACCGGGACGATGGGTGTTGCCCACTCGCTCCAATCTATCTTGGATAATACGCCTGCCTTTTCCAAATTCTCCAGCTCTGCCTCGACTGCTGGACGAATTGCGTATGGCACCGGCCTTGCCTTAAAAAACTTGGGAATTGCCGCATCTTCCACTTTTATTGAGGCGGTGACGCCTTTCAAGGTTCCTAGTTCCTGTTGAAACATAAGAACATAAGAACATAAGAAATAGGAGCAGGAGTAGGCCAATCGGCCCCTCGAGCCTGCTCCGCCATTCAATAAGATCATGGCTGATCTGATCCTAACCGCCAATCCACTATCACAGAACCATCTCCTGAATCTAACATAATTAGACACACGAAATAGGAGCAGGATCAGGCTACACGACCCCTGGGCCCGCTCCGATCCGAACCTAGACTCATGTCCAAGTTCCTGCCCGCTCCCCGTAACCCTTAATTCCCTTTACTTATAGGAAACTGTCTATTTCTGTTTTAAATTTATGTAATGATGTAGCTTCTACAGCTTTTTGGGGCAGCATATTCCATGGACCTACCACCCTCTGAGTGAAGCAGTTCCTCCTCATCTCAGTTTTGAAAGAGCAGCCCCTTATTCTAAGACTATGCCCCCTAGTTCTATTTTCACCCATCATCGGGAACATCCTCCCCGCTTCCACCCGATCCAACCCCTTCACAATCTTATATGTTTCAATAAGATCGCCTCTCATTCTTCTGAACTCCAATGAGTAGAGTCCCAATCTACTCAACCTCTCCTCATCTGTCTATCCCCTCATCCCCAGGATTAACCGAGTGAACTTTCTTTGTACTGACTCGAGAGCAAGTATGTCTTTTCTTAAGTATGGACACCAAAACTGTATGCAGTATTCCAGGTGCGGTCTCACCAATACCTTGTACAACTGAAGCAATACATCCCTATTTTTATATTCTATCTCCCTAGCAATGAAAGCCAACATTCCATTGGCCTTCTTAATCACTTGCTGCACCTGCATACTAACCTTTTGAGTTTCGTGCACCAGGACCCCCAGATCCCTTTGTACTTCAGTACTTTCCAGTTTCTTGCCATTAAGATAATAACTTGCTCTACGATTTTTCCTGCCAAAGTGCATAACCTCACACTTTCCAGTATTGTATTCCATCTGCCAAATCTCTGCCCACTTACTTAGCCTGTCTATGTCCCCTTGCAGGTTTTTTATGTCCTCCTCACTCACTACTTTCCCTCCCATCTTAGTATCATCTGCAAACGTTGATATGTTGCAGTCGGTCCCCTCCTCCAAATCGTTAATATAGATTGTAAAGAGTTGGGGACCCAGCACCGACCCCTGCGGAACACCACTAGTTACTGATTGCCATTCTGAGAATGAACCATTTATCACAACTCTCTGCCTTCTGTTAGATAGGCAATCATCTATCCATGCCAGAATATTACCCCCAATCCCGTGATTTTTTATCTTAAGCAATAATCTTTTGTGTGGCACCTTGTCAAATGCCTTTTGGAAGTCTAAATACACTACGTCCACTGGTTCCCCTTTATCCACCCTATATGTTACTTCCTCAAAGAACTCCAGCAAATTTGTCAAACATGACTTCCCCTTCATAAAACCATGCTGACTTTGTCCTATTAAATGATGATTATCCAAATGTCCTGTTACTGTCTCCTTAATAATGGACTCCAAAATTTCACCTACCACAGATGTTAGGCTAACCGGTCTATCGTTTCCAGCCTTCTGTCTACTGCCCTTTTTAAATAAGGGTGTTACATTAGCAGTTTTCCAGTCTGCTGGGACCTTTGCTGAGTTCAGGGAGTTTTGGAAAATTATTACCAATGCATCCACAATCCCTACCGCCACTTCCCTCAAGATCCTAGAATGTAAGCCATCAGGTCCAGGTGATTTATCCGCCTTGAGTCCCATTATTTTACCGAGTACCACTTCCTTCGTGATTTTGATCATGTTTAGCTCCTCCCCCCCTATAGCCCCCTGTTTGTCCAGTGTTGGGATATACTTAGTGTCTTCTACTGTAAAGACTGATACAAAATATTCATTCCGTGTTTTTGCCATCTCCATATTTCCCACCATTAATTTCCCGGTCTCATCCTCTAAGGGACCAACATTTACTTTAGCCACCCTTTTTCTTTTTATCTAACTGTAAAAACTCTTACTATCTGTTTTTATATTTTTTGCTAATTTACTTTCATAATCTATCTTCCCTTTCTTAATCAATCTTTTTGTTATTTATTGCTGTCTTTTAAAGTTTTCCCAATCCTCTATCCTCCCACTAGATTTGGCTACCTTATATGCCCTTGTTTTTAGTCGAATACTATCCTTAATTTCTTTACTTAGCCACGGATGGCTGTCTTTTCTTTTACACCCTTTTCTTCTCAGTGGAATATATATTTTTTGGAAGTTGTAAAATAACTCCTTAAATGTACACCACTGATCATGTATCGTCTTACCCTTTAACCTATTTTCCCAATCCACTCTACTCAGTTCCGCTCTCATACCTTCATAGTCTCCTTTATTCAAGCTTAGCACGCTTGTTTGAGATCCAACCTTCTCACCCTCTAATTGAATATGGAATTCAACCATGTTATGGTCACTCATTCCAAGGGGACCCTTTACTAGGACATTTTTAATTAATCCTGTCTCATTACACAGGACCAGATCTAAGGTTGCTTGCCCCCTGGTCGGTTCAGTTACATACTGCTCAAGAAACCCATCCCTAATACACTCAATGAACTCATCCTCAAGGCAGCCCTGCCCAATTTGATTTGTCCAATTAATATGATAGTTAAAATCCCCCATAATTATAGATGTTCCCTTATTACAAGCCTCAACTATTTCCTGATTGATACTCCGTCCAACATAGTTGCAACTGTTCGGAGGCCTATAGACTATGCCCACTGGTGTTTTTTTCCCCTTATTATTCCTTACCTCCACCCAAACTGTTTCATTATCCTGATCTTTTGACCCAATATCATTTCTCTGTATTACAGTGATTCCTTCCTTTATTAACATAGCCACCCCACCTCCCCTTCCTTCCCGCCTGTCTTTCCTGATCGTTAAATAACCTGGTATGTTTAATTCCCAGGCATTGTCACCCTGCAGCCATGTTTCTGTAATGGCCACACGATGATACCCATATGTAGTTATTTGTGCCATTAACTCGTCTAACACTAACACTTCCTTGGCGTTGGCTAAGATGTCTTTTAATCGTTCAAGTATGATGTCATCATCATTTTTTTTCTTACTGGTCACCGTCAGTGCCTGAATGGAGTGCCAGTCTAAACGTATCTTCCTGATCCATTCACGTCCCAACAGCGGTGGCCCACCATCTTGCAGAACGTATAAATACAACTTCTGTATTTCCTTGCCGTTGTATACAACAGGCACCCTTATTTTCCCTTTGGGGTATACTTTCTGCCCCGTATATGTTTTCAAGATAATGGATGTGTCTTTCAAAGGTATATGCGGAAATAGCCGCTCGTAATCCCATCGACTTATGACGGTCAGAGCTGATCCTGTATCTTGCTCCATTTTAACTGGGGACCCCGCTATCGTGAGGGTAACCCTAATGGTCTGGTAATCTTCTTTGGCAATTACATTATGTAATTTGAGACAGCTTAGTCTCTTGTTTCTGGAGTCGCTATCGCTCTTCTGGTCTTCGGAGCTACTGTCCGTCATCATTTGTACCTTTCTGTACTTTTCCTTATTGATTTTTTTCCTGTCCGTGGATTTTTTGTTTCCAGATCGGCATACACGTGCAATGTGTCCAATCTTTCTGCATTGCTTGCATGCTTTGTCCTTGAACCAGCAGTCCCTCTGGTCATGGGTGGATCTGCCACAGCGATAACATCTCTCAAAACCCTGTGTCATTTCATGGGTGCCGAAGTCCTGTGGCTTTTGCTGTATCTCTGCAGCTCCTCTTGCGGCTGCTTCGTATGATACAGCCATACTGAAAGCCTTGTCCAGTGTCAAATCTTTCTCAGAAAGTAGCCTTTTCTGTGTTCCTTCACTTTGGAGACCGCAGACGAATTTGTCTCAAAGAGAATCTGCCAGTCCTGCCCCGAATTGGCAGTGCTTTGACAGCTTCCTTAATTCGGTGAGGTAATCAGCGTTACTTTCATTCTTGTGCTGGTTCCTCTTGAAGAATTTGAATCGTTCTGCTATCAGCAGCGGTGTTGGGTTTAAGTGCTCCTGTAGGGTATCAACAATCTCCTTAAAATTCTTGTCCTTCGGTTTGGCGGGAGTGATTAAGTTTCGTAACAGCCCGTATGTCCTTGCGCCCATTAGATTTAGAAGTACTGATGCCTTTTTATCATCCTCTATTTCATTTGCTGTGCAATATACCTCTACTCTTTCCACATATGTGGTCCAATCCTCTATATCGCTCTCGAAAGCAGTAACATTGCCAGTCTTAGGCATCCTGAAAAAAGTGGCGCCTCCCGCGCTTTCCTTTCTTCCCCCCCAAAAAAAAATGGCGCCTCCCGCGCTTTGCCGCCGCTGCCGCTGCTGACAACGCTGTTCTCCGCGGTTTTTATTTACATAGGTATTTTTAATAGGTGGAGACTCGTTCCCGCCGTACTCTCTGGGACTTTTCCCTCCCTCTGCTTGGTCCGAACGCCGACCTGCTTTGCAGCGCCGGCCGTCTCCCGAGTGCTCCACCCTCTGTCTCTGTTTGCCTCCGCCTTCGCTGCTTGGCCCCGCTGCAGAGCCAGCCGATGGAGCCCCAGCCCGCCGCCCAGGAAGGATTATTGCAGTACCTGCCACCAGCTCGGCTAGCTGGTGAAACCACAGTTTTTTTTTTCTTCCTTGTTTTTCTTCGACTTTCGTCTGAGGAATCGATCTCCTTGAGGTGCTGCCGAATTGCAGGTAAGTCCATTTCCAATTCGTCGCCACTGTTGTATCCGTGTGTTAATGGAGACACGGAATGTAGGAGTTGGTTTCACAGGTGTTTACTGAACAAGGTCTGGAGGTGAACTAACAGATACAAGACACTATACAGGCTTATATAGCCCGAGTGGCCATTGCCGGCATTACAGTACACAGGGGCTCTTAAAGGCACATACACCACAATAGTTTGGTGATCCTCCGTTTTGATCACACTATGTAGTTTATGACTGTTAGGGCTGATCCTGTGTCCAATTCCATTTTCACTTGGACTCCGTCTATCTTGAGTGTGACCCAGATAGTTTGGTGATCCTCCATTATGTAGTTTCAGACAACCCAGCTCCTTGCTTCCGGAGTCTGTATCACTTTTCTGTTCGTCTGAACTACTCTCCGTCACCTTCTGTACCTTTTTGTACTTCTCCTGTGGAGGTTTCTTGCTGCTGGTTTTCTTTCCCGACCTGCAGACTCTTATTATGTGTCCTACTTTTCCACACTGTCTGCACACTTGGTCCTTAAACCAACAATCCTTATGGTCATGTGTTGTTCTGCCGCAGCGATAACACTTCACTGCTCCATATGACATTTCATTTGTGCCATATTCTTGCGGTCTCCATTGTATCTCTGCAGCGCCCCGTGCGGCTGCTTCATGTGATACTGCCATGTTGGAAGCCTTGTCCAGCGTTATATCCTTTTCTGATAGAAGCCATTTCTAGCTTCCTTCACTTTGAAGCCCACACACAAACTTGTCCCTTAAAGTATCTGCTAGTCCCGTTCCAAACTGGCAGTATTTCGATAGCTCGCGCAGTTCCATTAAATACTCAGCATTACTTTCGTCTTTATGCTGGTTCCTTTTGTGAAACTTAAATCTTTCTGCTATCAGCAGCGGTGTGGGGTTTAAGTGGTCCTGTAGGATTGCCACTATGCTTTCAAAATCCTTTTCCACTGGCTTCTCTGGGGTGACTAGGTTGCGCAGTAAGCCGTACATTTTTGCACCCATGGAATTCAACAATACCAGTGCTTTCCTGGCATCTGGCACTTCATTCGCTTTGCAGTACACCTCTATGCGTTCTACATATGTCGCCCAATCTTCGACTTCATTGTTGAACGCTGTGACCCTGCTACTCTTCTGCATCCCTGGGTGTGGTTAGACTGGCTAAAAATGGCATCTCCCGCGCTCTCCCTTCTTCTCCGCTGGCTCAAAATGGCGTCTCCCGCGCTCTCCCTTCTCCGCTGGCTCAAAATGGCGTCTCCCGCGCGTCCCTTTCTTCTCCACTGCGGCCCAAATGGCGTCTCCCGCGCTTTCTTTTCTTCCCCCGCGGACGCTGCTCAGCCCTTGAACACCGGCCGCGCTCTGCGCATTTTCCTGTGCGCTTCTCTCGTTGACGCCGCTTGGTCTTCAACCCCGGCTGCGCCCTGCGCGCTTCACCCTCTCTCGTTGACGCCGCTCGGTCTTCAACCCCGGCTGCGCCCTGTGCGCTTTACCCTCTCTCTTACCCGTCGATGCTGCTCGGCCTTTTTCTGTGCCGTCGGTCGGCTCCCGCCGCCGTTGTCCGGGAAGGGTCTGCGCCATACCTGCTGCCAGCCCACTGCGCTGGATCGTCGTGGCTGGAGAACCAAGCCCAGCTCTCCACAGCCTCCTCTGCCTGCTCAAGTCCTCTCAGGATGGTCAACGCCCGCACTGATGGAATCGGCCTTCTTCTGCAGAGTTGCAGGTAGGTTCGAATCACCTCGTCGCCAATGTTGAATCCGTGAATCTTTAGGTAGGGTGTCCTTCAAATAATTGACAGAGACTGCAGAGGAACAATCAACAGGTGTTTACTGGATGAGGGTTGCTCTAAAACTAAAACAGCACAGATCCCTACTCAGGGTTATATACAGGTGTGGTCACTGCCGGTACTACAGTATACAGGAGCTGTAAAAAGTAGTTCTCCCCATAAAGGCACATACACTACAGTAACACTACTGAATTTCATTTACAACCTCTGTTACTCATTTTGTTAAGTAACTGACTATTAACTTTTTGTTATTCAAACTGCATATGACCCTGACTACATCTATTTGTAGCTATTAATTATACGTGTTAACAGGCAGTTAATAGGCTTTAATCCCTTTCCGCCTACAAGGAGACGGGATCCGGCACGGGACGGCTACCCGCCTCCTGGGCAGAAGGCATGGAGGCAGGTTGGGGGCGGGTTGGGCTCCCGCCCCCAAATTCTGCCATTTTCCCAGCAGTCCCGCCTCCATACCCGCCTCCCCAGGGCTGGCAAGATCATGCCCTCAGTGTTTAACTTTAAGTTGTGATGTTGTAGTCAATAAATAGATGTTAGTGCATGATTTGTGGTCTCACTTCTCCCTTGGTAATTCAACAAGAAAGGCTTAATTCATTTTCTCAGTAGCTAGTGGGTATTTTAATTTAGGTTGGTAATTTAATTTCAATCCAATCTGTGGTGCAAGACAGTTCGGCAAGCCGACTTAAGCATCACTCACTCCTAGACCCAAACTGAGTGGTAAAACCCAGATGGTTCCTCAGCAAAAAGTTAAGGTGTTAAGCATTCATCTGGTTCCTTGGCATATTTGTCAGGATACCTAAAACCCAGCATTATTTCAAATATCATGCAGATAATTTTGTAGTTTTCCCCATGGACAGTACATTCTGAAACTAAGCCATAGACTCATCAGAGAACTACTTTTTGAACTTTCTATAACTTGCTGTGGCCTTATCAGAAGGAAGAAAAATATTGACATAGTTTTGCTGCTGCTAGCCTGTCTGATGTATGTGCTTGTCACCTCTTGCAAGTTTTTCTGTGAATGTGCACCGCACCCCAGCTGGAAGAATGTCACATATTAATTCAGAGTGTCATGTATTAGAACTTTTCCTGATAAAATCTTCAGCATTAAACTTCCAGAGAACAAAATGGCCTGGAATTTGCGGTCAGCTGCGAAGTGACGGTGATTGCCGCTGACCTTGAAGAAAGCTGTCCACAATGATCTTGCGATCTCTGTGGCGAAAACGTTAGCTTTCCCGACCTTAATTTGATTGTAGCGCTGTCCAAAGGGGATTCCCCAGTGTACATTATCAGTGATGTCATCAAGCTGTCTAAGAAGTAGCCAATCGCATTGAAGAATTCTCAGCCAGCAAACCAGGAAATAAAAAGCACTGATTATCATACACTTTAATTTTTTTTTTACAGAGAGCAAAATTAAGATTGGGACATACACATGGGGTTAAGGTAGAAGCTGAAATATCATAAACAAACATAGAAAAAATATATTTTTATTTTAAAAATGTAGTAATTTTTATCAGAAGAGAAATTTGACATTCCATAAATATAAAATTAGTTTTTCAGGGCTAGAACTGTTGTTCAGCAGTCAATACACGATTAAAACCCCAGTTACACCTATTCAAACAAGGTGTGACTTTTTATGGGGTGTTTAACAGCGATTTAGAGCAGAAAAGGGAAAGTTTTCATCAGTTCAAGTGATTTCACTGATTGCCAGCTATGGGGAGTTCCACAGCGCTGCCTGTGGTGGAGCAGAGAATAACTGACCACAAGTTCAGGATTTCTGTGTTTATGTGCGCATACGCTAAATCCTGAAGTTCCGGTCAGTTTCAGAGGGACAATGACAGTGAACGCTACAGTTCTGCCGTCATTACGATCGCAAAATCCGGGCCAAAATATTTGGTAGGTCTGATACATAATGTGGATAGAACAGACATTATTGCCTGGATAGTCTTTTCTGAATCTATACTTTCTTTTACTGGTAAATAATCAAACCTTCTGATGCCACTTATTTTAGGTAGTACCTGAATGTACTTAATTTTCATTATGCAAGTTGTTAATGCATTGTGATTTATCTCACCCCTTATTTTGTTACTGTTTTACAGAGCAGTCTGAACGCAGATGAAGGCCTAGGCCTGGCCTCATTAAGTGTCATCTATGCAGCCCTCATCCTCTCTTCAATGTTCCTTCCACCTATAATGATAAAATACCTTGGCTGTAAATGGACCATTGTTATCTCCATGTGCTGCTATGTTGCATATTCACTTGGCAATTTTTATGCTAGCTGGTAAGAGTATAAAATCCTAACTTTTACTTGTAGTTTGATTGGTGTTATTGTATTATAGTAATGTTTTTCTTGTTTGTTTGCAAGTTTATAATCACAGAACAACTTCGCTCCAGTACCAATGGACTTTTCAAAATCCAGTGACATTTTAAATAAGCATATCACATAATCAGACAATTATAGCATTTTACAAGCTCTGAAGAAGCAGTTTAAAATATAAAATATAAGCTTTCCCAGTAGCCTAGTAGGACCACCTGTACCAATTCTTACAAATTGCAAGATCGCAGGCTTGATTTCCAGTTTGTCTCAGCTTGGCGCAGTTTTCGAGTTTTTACAAATTGCCTTAGCACCCCAGACTAAGGAGAAGAAACATCAGTTAGTGTTCCCATCCCTGATGAACTCTGCTGCAAGTTTATGGGGGGTGGGGGTGGAATTTTAACGCACAAAAAATGGGTGGATTGGGAGTGGGTGGGGATGGAAATTTTAAAATTCTGGACCCCAACTCCAACCCCAACCTGCCTCCAACGCGCCCACTTCCAGGTTTTATGGAGGCACACAGGGCCTACAGGTAGAGATTAAGCTTCCTCGATATGTCAGAACACCAGTGTCTCAGGAGGCTCAGCGAATTGCGTCAGGTGGTGGCGGACATTTGCAGCATGCTGGAACAAGACCTACAGCCAACTGGACACGCTTTACCAGTGGCTGTCAAAGTCACCACCGCCATCAACTATTTTGCTTCTGGACCTTTCCAGGGCTCATCCAGAGACATTTGCAGGATCTTGCAGTCGGTGGCACACAATTGCAAAAGACAAGTGATTGATTGCTTCTTTGCCAGGGCCAGCAATTATGCCACCTTCGCCTGTTAGGACACCAGTCAGAATGAGTGGGCGCTCGGGTCTGGGGCTCCGGCTGGCTTCCCACAGGTGCAGGGCGTCATCGACTGCACACATATGGCAATTAAGGCACCCATAGATCACCCAGGAGTGTTCCTTAACTGCAAGGACTGCCACTCCATCAATGCACAGCTGGTGTGCAACCACAGAAAGATCTTTATGCAGGTATGTGCAAGATTCCCAGGCAGCAGCCATGATGTTATCATCCTGCAGCAGTCGACCCTTCCAAATGTCTTTTCACCTGGAAGCAGAGTTACCGGCTGGCTGCTCAGAGACAAGGAATACCCACTTAAAATGTGGCTGATGATACCTCTCAGAAACCCGAGGAAATAGGCACAGGAGTGATACAATGGATGCCATATGATCACCAGATGTGACATGTAGTAAGGTAACATTCATGCCACTGAAGTGCCAGGCAATGACTATCTCCAACAAGCGAGAGTCTAACCACCTCCCCTTGACATTCAACGACATTACCATTGCCGAATCCCCCACCATCAACATCCTGGGGGGTCACCGTCGACCAGAAACTTAACTGGACCAGCCACATAAATACTGTGGCAACAAGAGCAGGTCAGAGGCTAGGTATTCTGCGGCGAGTGTCTCACCTCCTGACTCCCCAAAGCCTTTCCACCATCTACAAGGCACAAGTCAGGAGTGTGATGGAATACTCTCCACTTGCCTGGCTGAGTGCAGCTGCAACAACACTCTAGAAGCGCGCCACCATCCAGGGCAAAGCAGCCCGCTTGATTGGTACCCCATCCACCACCTCAAACATTCACTCCCTCCACCACCGGCGTACCGCAGCTTCATTGTGTACCATCTACAAGATGCACTGCAGCAACTTGCCAAGGCTTCTTCGGCAGCACCTCCCAAACCCACGACCTCTTCCACCTAGAAGGACAAGGGCAGTAGGCACATGGGAACACCACCACCTCCGTCCAAGTTCCCCGCCAAGTCACACACCATCCTGACTTAGAAGAATATTGCCGATCCTTCATCGTCGCTGGGTCAAAATCCTGGCACTGTGGGAGTACCTTCACCACACGGACTGCAGTGGTTCAAGAAGGCAGCTCACCATCACCTTCGCAAGGGCAATTAGGGATAGGCAATAAATGCTGGCCTTGTCAGCGATGCCCTGATCCCATAAATGAATTTTAAAAAAGCCATCGGCATGCTCAAGATGCGCTTAAGGTGACTGGACAGACCTGAAGGCGCCGTTCAGTATGCACCAGCCAGGGTCTCCAGAATGGTCGTAGTGTGCTGCGCGCTGCATAGACTGTGCTGCGCAGGAGGAACAAGGCGCAGAGCACAGAGCATTCTCAGACGATTCCAAGGTAGCGGAAGGGAGGATGAGGAGTAAGGTGATGCGGACAATGCACCACCAGAGGCATACATTGCTGCCTGGGATGCCCTCCTTACTGTAAGGTTCACTTATGTTCCACCAGCGCACTCATCTAACAACCACATGCAAAAGCCACTTTTGCCTCTCCCCCGCACCCCCCCACCGCCCCCCAACCACCCATGCCACTAACAAAAAACAGTTCTGCAAACAACCAAGCCTCCCTTTCACAGCCCCCCATTGCTCAGCGTCAATTTATGTCTTCCCACAACTGAACTCAACACCAACAACAGCCAATCTCCAGATGCCATCCTACAACTCATCCGCTTCATCCTTGACCACAATGTCTTCACCTTCGACAACCAGTTCTTTACCCAAACACACGGAACAGCCATGGGGACCAAATTCGCACCCCAATACGCCAACATCTTCATGCACAAGTTTGAGCAAGACTTCTTCGCTGCACAGGACCTCCAACCAACGCTATACACCAGATACATCGACGACATTTTCTTCCTATGGACCCACGGCGAAGAATCACTGAAAAGACTACACGATAACATCAACAAGTTCCATCCCAACATCAAACTCACCATGGACTACTCCTCAGAATCGGTTTCATTCTTGGACACACGAATCTCCATCAAAGACGGACACCTCAGCACTTCACTCTACCGCAAGCCCATGGACAACCTCACGATGCTCCACTTCTCCAGCTTCCACCCTAACCACATTAAAGAAGCCATCCCCTATGGACAAGCCCTGTGAATAAACAGGATCTGCTCAGACGAGGAGGAACGCGATGGACACCTACAGATGCTGAAAGATGCCCTCGTAAGAATGGGATATGATGCTCGACTCGTCGATCGACAGTTCCGACGGGCCACAGCGAAAAATCGCATAGACCTCCTCAGAAGACAAACACGGGACACAACCAACAGAGTACCCTTCATCGTCCAGTACTTCCCCGGAGCGGAGAAACTACGCCATGTTCTTCGCAGCCTTCAACATGTCATCGATGATGACGAACACCTCGCTAAGGCCATCCCCGCACCTCCACCACTCGCCTTCAAACAGCCGCCTAACCTCAAACAGACCATCGTTCACAGCAAATTACCCAGCTTTCAGAAGAACAGCGACCATGACACCACACAACCCTGCCACAGCAACCTCTGCAAGACATGCCAGATCATCAACACAGATACCATCATCACACGTGAGGACACCACCCACCAGGTACATGGTACATACTCATGTGACTCGGCCAACGTTGTCTACCTCATACGTTGCAGGAAAGGATGCCCCGGAGCATGGTACATCGGCGAGACCATGCAGACACTGCGACAATGGATGAACGGACACCGTGCAACAATCGCCAGGCAGGAGTGTTCCCTCCCAGTCGGGGAACACTTCAGCAGTCAAGGACATTCAGCCTCCGATCTTCTGGTAAGCATTCTCCAAGGCGGCCTTCGAGACACACGACAACGCAAAATCATCGAGCAGAAACTGATAGCCAAGTTCCGCACCCATGAGGACGGCCTGAACCAGGATCTTGGATTCATGTCATGCTACATGTAACCCCACCTGACGTAGGGTCATCCAGACTCGAGTCGTCGTTGGCTTGTTCTCTCTACACAGATGCGGCCGGACCTGCTGTGATTTCCAGCAAAAAAAATGTTTTTTGTCTGTTTTTTTGTTTTTCATACAGACCCCAGCATCTGCAACATTTGACCCCTTGTGACCCCACCTCATTGTTCTTTGATGTAATGTTTTCCTGACTGACCTGTTTGGACACCATTCACACCTTTGATTGCTGTGATTATCTCTCTGCCAAGTTGTGATAAATGGCAGTTAGAAAGATTACTTGTAAACATCTGACTATATAAGCTGTGTTTTTATGCATCTCTCCACTTCACCTGATGAAGGAGCAGCGCTCCGAAAGCTTGTGATTTCAAATAAAGCTGTTGGACTATAACCTGGTGTTGTGTGATTTCTTACACAACTGAAAAGTCCACTTGCCAGCCAACTACCAAGAATGGGCAAGATGTGAAAGTGGTGTAAAAGAATAATACATATGTGGCTCACATGTAAAAAAGAAACTTAACATTATAACTTACCCATGTTCCTCCCTGCCCCTGCTTAAAACCTCTCTTCTGTAACCTTTTCCATTCTGATGAAGGGTCCTCGACCCAAAACGTTGACTCTGTTTCTCTCTCCTCGATGCTGCCTGACCTGCTGAGTGTTTCCAGCATTTTCTGTTGTTATTGCAGATTTCCAGCATCTGCAGTATTTTGCTATTGTACAAATATTTGCTCTTCCTTTTCCAACACTTCTACGAGGTTCAACCCTTGTGGCTTCAGCAGAGGTAGAGGCAGGCTGCTCAGATCCCTGCTCTGACAGCTGGGATGCTCTTGGCCGATGTCCTCTGCATTTTGGAGCCCATAAGGATCCCGCCAAAGACTGCTCCACCTGCACCTGTGCAGGGGCAAACTCGGACAGCAGGAGATGAGGCAACATGTAGGGTACTGACTTGGGTGGGGGGGGGAGGCGGCAACGGGTGAGAAGTGGAAGCGCTTTGAGCCTAGTCCCCGCTTCCATGTCCCCTTTCACCATCATCCCTCTCCTGGCCCAGCCGCACTTCACTGCTAGCAATGAGCTGGAGAACTTTGCAGCAGATCAGCGGGGCGATGAACAGCCAAGGCTAGGGTACCCATCATTCTATTTAAGGTGGCATTCATAGTGCGCAAGTCATCGGCCACTCTTTCCATGGACGAAGACATCATCCCAAAAGTCTGCGACATCATACCACTCATGCCTGAGACGGCCTCCTCCAATCTCTCTGCAAGCATGCACAGTGTGGCTGGAATGCCTGCTATTACATTGTACATTCTCTGCTGCTGCTCCAGAACTATCCTCTTCGTCGACTGTTCCAGAGGTACAGCATCTGCGTCCAGCTAAGCAGAGCTTAGAGCGCCTTGTGCCCTCCGACGCGGACACTCTCCTGTCCCTGTCTCCACCAACTGCTCGTGCAAATTTGTGATGTGTGAGTCACCAGGTGAAAACCCAACTATCTTGCCTTACTGGTCCCACTGAAGTGTGAGTATCTGAGCTGGTGCATGGTATGCAAAAGTCCTGTGACAGTGCACGCTCAGAGGGAGTGACCTCTTCTGAGGAGTCGCCTTCATCGGCCAGCTGGACCACCTCCTGCAGGACGCGTGAAGACCCTGTGGGAGATTAAAGACATGAATGAGTACTGTCAAGATAAGAAAGTTTGAAGTTATCACTATGCACATGGTCATATTTCACTCACTGTTGACATCAAGTCAACATGAGTGAGTGTTGTATGCAATATGGCTGTCTGATATTTAAGTCACCAGGTAGCTGTGAGGCCACCATCTCCCCATCTCTGATGGCCAGGCACGTCAAGACGCCACTGGTTTCCAGCGCTTTCTTCTCTGTACTTGTTAGCTCGGAGATGGTTGGAGGGCCACCTCCAGTTCTCTGCCTCTCCCTCATGTTCTGTGCTCTCCTCTTGTAAGGAGGGAAAGAGTGAGAGTTATGGCATGTGTTGAATGGCTGGATGGAGAGCATTTGTTGATAGTGACTATGAGGGAGAGGCATGACATTTGCATACGGATGAGGGTGAGTATCAGTGGTGGATGGACAGATGGGGATGTGAGGAAGTGCATAGACAGCGAGGGATGGGTGTACCTGCAAGGTAAGTTGGTGTGAGGAGTGATCTGCTGGAGTAGGCTCAAGAAGGCAGACTGAGTGGGTTGGGGTGATACACCCATCAGGATATAGGTGAATGCACCATTGTTCTCCTCTTTCCTGTCCTGCTTAGGCCATTGAACTGCTTCCTACATTGTATCCACGAGTATGGCACCACGCTCGTGCTGCTGACCTCTTGTGCCATCTCCAACCATGCCTTCTTGGTATCCCCAGCCGGCTTCTTCCTCCCATCACTAGGGATCAGTACATCCGTCCGGGTCCTCACAGCCCCCAGCAGCACATCCAGGGAGGCATCAGTGAACCGAGGCTCAACCTTTGACCTTCTGGACTCCATTCTGTCACTTCATTCTTTTTGGCTCCCAATACCAAACTTCTCCAAATTACATGTTTGGAGTGTCGCTTTAAATACTAGAGTTGAAATCGCGTCACGCGGGTCATCATCAAGCCCGCTGACGCTAATTAGTTGGGAAACCCAGAAGTTATGTGGAAATGCAGTGGCTGGGTTAAAAAGCCACTGACAGGTGCACTTCATTGACCACAGGCAGAAGGCACCCAAGGGCAATAGGAGAATAGGCCAAAGGAAGAGGCCAGCCAAAACAAACATGCTGTTCTCATAGAGGAAATCTTACCTTGAGTTTCACATTTGGTTGTTGCATTAACAGCTGTCTACATATTAACATAGAAACATAGAAACATAGATGATTGCAGCAGGAGTAGACCATTCGGCCCCTTGAGCCTGCTCCGCCATTCAATGCGATCATGGCTGATCATCCAATTTCAGTACCCGGTCCCTGCTTTCTCCCCATATCCCTTGATCCCTTTAGCCTTAAGAAATATATCCAACTCCTTCTTGAATATATTTAATGTATTGGCCTCTACTGCCTTCTGTGGTAGAGAATTCCACAGGTTCACCACTCTCTGGGTGAAGAAATTCCTCCTCATTTCTGTCCTAAATGGCCTACCCCTTATCCTTAGACTGTGACCTCTGGTTCTGGACTCCCCAACCATCGGGAACATCCTTCCTGCATCTAGTCTGTCCAGTCCTGTCAGAATTATATAAGTTTCAATGAGATCCCCTCTCATTCTTCTAAACTCCAGTGAGTACAAGCCCAATCGACCCAATCTCTCCTCATACGTCATTCCTGCCATCCCAGGTATCAGCCTGGTGAATCTTGGCTGAACTCCTTCCATGGCAAGAACATCCTTCCTCAGATAAGGCGACCAAAACTGCACACAATACTCAAGATGTGGTCTCACCAAGGCCCTGTATAACTGCAGCAAGACATCATTGTTCCTGTACTCAAACCCTCTCGCTATGAAGGCCAACATACCATTTGCCTTCTTAACCGCCTGCTGCACCTGCATGCTTACCTTCAGCGACTGGTGCACAAGGACACCCAGGTCTCGTTGCACTTCCCCTTCTCCCAATATATTGCCATTCAGATAATAATCTGCCTTCCTGTTTTTGCCACCAAAGTGGATAACCTCACATTTATCCACATTATATTGCATCTGCCATGCTTTTGCCCAATCACCCAACCTGTCCAAGTCATTCTCGGCATCCTCCTCACAGCACACACGCCCACCCAGCTTTGTGTCGCCTGCAAATTTGGAGATATTACATCTAGTTCCCTTGTCTAGATCATTAATATATATTGTGAATAGCTGGGGTCCAAGGACCAATCCCTGCTAGTCACTGCCTGCCACTCTGAAAAAGACCCGTTTATTCCAACTCTTTGCTTTCTGTCTGCCAACCAGTTCTCTATCCAAGTCAATACCTTGCCCCCAATCCCATGTGCCTTAACTTTACACGCTAATCTCTTATGCGGGACCTTATCCAAATACACCACATCCACTGGTTCTCCCTTATCTATTTTACCAGTTACATCCTCAAAAAATTCCAGTAGATTAGTCAAGCAAGATTTACCTTTTGTAAATCCATGTTGACTTTGACCGATCCTGTCACTGTTTTCCAAGTGCTCTGCTATTACATCTATATAATGGACTCTGGCATTTTCTCCACTACCGATGTCAGGCTTATCAGTCTGTAATTCCCTGTTTTCTCTCTAAAACCTTTTTTGAATAGTGGGGTAACATTAGCTACGCTCCAATCCATGGGTACTGTTCCAGATTCCATCGAATGCTGGAAGATGATCAGCAAAGCATCAACTATTTCTAGGGCCACTTCCTTAAGTACCCTAGGATGTAGATTATCAGGACCTGGGGATTTATCGGCCTTCAATCCCATCAATTTCCCTAACAACATTTCCCTACAAATACTGATTTCTTTCAGTTCCTCCCTTTCATCAGACCCTATGTTCCTCGACATCCCTGGGAGGTTATTTGTGTCCTCCTTTGTGAAGACAGAACCAAAATATGTATTTAATTGATCTGCCATTTCTTTGTTCCCCATTATAAATTCCCCTGATTCTGACTGCAAGGGACCTACGATTGACTTCACCAATCTTTTTCTCTTCACATATCTATAAAAGCTTTTACAGTCAGTTTTTATGTTCCCTGCAAGCTTACTCTCATATTCGATTTTCCCTTTCTTAATTAATCCCTTTGTCCTCCTTTGTTGAACCCTAAACTGCTCCCAATCCTCAGGTTTACTGCTTTTTCTGACCAATTTATATGTCCTCTCCTTGGACCTTATGCTATCCCTAATTTCCCTTGTTAGCCATGGCTGAATCACCTTTTTGTTTTATTTTTATGCCAAACTGGGATGAACAGATTCTGCAGTTCATTCATGCGGTCTTTGAATGTTTGCCATTGCCTATCGACCGTCAACCCTTTGAGTGACATTCCCCAATCAACCCTACCCAACTCACGCCTCAGACCATCGTAGATTCCTTTATTTAAATTTAGGACCCTAGTCTCTGAGTCGACTACTTCATTCTCCATCTTAATGAAGAATTTGATCTTATTATGATCATTCCGACCCAAGGGGCCTCGTACAACAAGATTGCTAATTAATCCTTTCTCGTTACATAATACCCAGTCAAAAATGGCCTGATCTCTGGTTGGTTCCTCGACATGTTGGTCCAGGAAACCATCCCTTAAACACTCCAGGAATTCCTCCTCCACAGTATTGTTACTAATTTGGTTTGCCCAATCTATATGTAGATTAAAGTCACCCATGATGACTACTGTGCCCTTAATGCACGCTTCTCTAATTTCCCTTTTAATGCCATCCCCAACCTCCGCATTACAGTTTGGAGGTCTATATACCACTCCCACTAACGTTTTCTGCCCCTTAGTATTTCTCAGTTCTACCCATACAGATTCCACATCATCAGAGCTAATATCCTTCCTTACAATTGTGTTAATCCCTTCTTTAACCAGAAATGCTACCCCACCTCCCTTTCCTTTTTGCCTATCTTTCCTGAATATTGAATACCCCTGGATGTTGAGTTCCCAGCCTTGGCCACCCTGGAGCCATGTTTCCGTAATCCCAATCAAATCATATCGTTTATCTCTATTTGCGCAGCCAATTCATCTACCTTATTACGAATGCTCCTCGCATTAAGACACAAAGCCTTCAGGCTTGTTTTTTTAACGCTCTTAGACCTATTAGAATTATTATTTACTCTGTCCATGTTTGATTTAAACTGTTGATTTCTCTGACTGCCACTTTTGTTTTTCTCCTTCCTATCTTTTGCTTTTATCCTTGTTTCCCTTTACTCTGTCCCCCTGCTCAGGTTCCCAACTCCCTGCCATTTTAGTTTAAACCCTCCCCCAGAGCACTCGCAAACACTCCCCCTAGGACATCGGTCCCGGCCCTGCCCAGGTGCAAATTGTCCGGTTTGAACTGGTCCCACCTCCCCCAGAACCGGTTCCAATGTCCCAGGAATTTGAATCCCTGCCCCTTGCGCCATTCCTCTAGCCACGTATTCATCTGAAATATCCTTCTATTTCTACTCTGACTAGCACGTGGCACTGGTAGCAATCCTGAGATTACTACCTTTGAGGTCCTATTTTTAAATTTATCTCCTACTCCCTATATTCCGCTTTTAGGACCTCATCCCGCTTTTTACCTATATCGTTGGTACCTATATGCACCACGACAACTGGCTGTTCACCCTCCCCTTCCAAGATGTTCTGCAGCCACTCTGAGACATCCTTGACCCTTGCACCAGGGAGGCAACACACCATCCTCAAGTCTCGTTTGCGGCTGCAGAAACGCCTATCTATTCCCCTTACAATAGAATCCCCTATTACTGTAGCTCTACCCCTCTTTTTCCTCCCGTCCTGTGCAGCAGAGCCACCCCTGCACAGGAAGGCTGCTGCCTTCCTCTGATAAGCCATCCCCCCCAACAGTACTCAAAGTGGTGTATCTGTTTGAGAGGGGGATTGTAGTGTATGTACCTTTAAGAGAGAACTACTTTTATAGCTCCTGTATACTGTAGTACCGGCAGTGACCACACCTGTATATAAGCCCTGAGCAGGCATCTGTACTGTTAGTTATTAGACTACCCTCATCCAGTAAACACCTGTTGATTGTTGACCTGCTGTCTCCGTTTATTTATTGAAGAACACCATACCTTAATATTCACGGATGTAATAGTGGTGACGAGGTCGATTCGAACCTACCTGCAACTCTGAATTTCCTCCCATGGATTCGCTCCTGGAGGACAGTGGAAGAAAGTCGAGGCCAGAAGCACGGGCGTCGACCAGGAGCAACTGCCCAGTCATCCGGCAGAGAGTGAGCATCGCAGGGGAGGCTGTTGAGAGCTGGGCTTGGTTCTCCAGCCACAACGATCCAGCAACAGGCTGGCAACAGGTACAGTGCAGACCCTTCCCGGACAGCGGCGGCTGGAGCCGACCGACAGCACAGAAAAGGCCGAGCAGCATCGACGGGGCAAAAGAGAGGGTAGAGCGCACAGGGCGCAGCCGGGGGTTGAAGACCGAGCGGTGTCGACGGAAAACAAAAAGAGAGAGAAGGTAAAGCACAGCCGGGGTTCAGGACCGAGCTGCGGCAACGAGAGAGGCGCACAGGAAAACGCGCAGAGCGCAGCCAGGGCTCAAGGGCTGAGCAGCGCCCGCGGGGGAAGAAAGGAAGCGTGGGAGACGCCATTTGAGCCGCGGAGAAGAAGGGAGAGCGCAGGAGATGCCATTTTTGAAGCCGCAGCGGAGAAGAAGGGCGAGCGCGGGAAGATAGGGAAGCGCGGGAGACGCCATTTTGAGCCAGCGGAGAAGAAGGGAGAGCACGGGACACGCCATTTTAGCCAGTCGAACCACACCCAGGGATGCCGAAGAGTGGCAGTGTCACAGAGTTCGACAATGAAGTCGAAGATTGGGCGACATATGTGGAACGCATTGAGGTGTACTGCAAGGCGAATGAAGTGTCAGATGCCAGGAAAGCACTGGTTTTGTTGAATTCCATGGGTGCAAAAACGTATGGCTTACTGCGAAACCTAATAACCCCAGAGAAGCCAGTGGATAAGGATTTCGCAAACATAGTGGAAATCCTACAGGACCACTTAAACCCCACGCCGCTGCTGATAGCAGAAAGATTTAAGTTTCACAAAAGGAACCAGCATAAAAACGAAAGTAATGCTGAGTATTTAACGGAACTGCGCAAGCTATCAAAACACTGCCAGTTTGGAATGGGACTAGCAGATACGTTAAGGGATAAGTTTGTGTGTGGGCTTCAAAGTGAAGGAACCCAGAAACGGCTTCTATCAGAAAAGGATCTTACGCTGGACAAGGCTTTCAGCATGGCAGTATCACATGAAGCAGCCGCACGGGGCGCTGCAGAGATACAACGGAGTCCGCAAGAATATGGCACCAATGAAATGTCATATGGAGCAGGGAAGTGTTATCGCTGCGGCAGAACAACACATGACCAGAAGGATTGTTGGTTCAAGGACCAAGTGTGCAGACAGTGTGGAAAAGCAGGACACATAGCAAGAGTCTGCAGGTCGGGGAAGAAAACCAGCAGCAAGAAATCTCCACAAGAGAAGTACAGAAAGGTACATAAGGTGACGGAGAGTAGTTCAGACAAACAGAAAAGTGATACAGACTCCGGAAGCAAGGAGCTGGGTTGTCTGAAACTACATAATGTAATCAAAATGGAGGATCACCAGACTATCTGGGTCACGCTCAAGATAGACGGAGTCCAAGTGAAAATGGAATTGGACACAGGATCAGCCCTAACAGTCATAATCCGAAGGGACTACAAGCGGCTATTCTCACATATACCCATGAGAGCTACAGAGATTGTCTTGACGACGTACACGGGGCAAAAAGTCTACCCCAAAGGAAAAATAAGGGTGAACGTGATATACAACGGCCAGGAAGTACCAAAAATGGACCTATGTGTATTGGCAGATGGAGGACCACCACTACTAGGACGTGAATGGATCCGGAAGATGCAACTGGATTGGCATTCCATTCAGGCACTGACGGTAGAGGCCAAAAAGGATGACGACGTCACACCTGGACGAATGTCAAAAATGCTAACTGACGCACAAGAAGTGTTCCAGGAGGGACTCGGAACACTAAAAGGCATAACAGCGACGATTAAAATAGAGGAAAATGCAAGCCCAAAGTTTTTTAAGGCCAGACCGGTGCCTTATGCAATCCGCCCAGCCGTCAAAGCAGAGCTGGAAGGTTTGGAACGTTCAGGAGTACTGTCCAAAGTGGACTGGAGCGAGTGGGCTACACCCATCGTTCCTGTAATGAAGAGGTCGTTGAGTAATACGCCTGGGGAACCAAAGAAGGTTCACATCTGTGGGGACATTAAGGTGACAGTGAACCCAGTCCTTAACACGGTACAATATCCGCTTCCGCGGATTAAAGATATTTTCGCCTCGCTATCTGGAGGAAAACGCTTCACTAAGATTGATCTGGCCCAGGCGTACCTGCAAATGGAGGTAGAAGAAGCCTCGAAACAATACCTCACGATCAACACTCACAAAGGTCTCTACCAATACAACCGGCTGGTGTTCGGGGTAGCATCGGCTCCGGCTATTTGGCAAAGGGCAATGGATCAAGTCCTGCAAGGGATTCCAGGGACCCAGTGTTATTTGGGTGACATCCTGGTCACGGGCAAAAATGACAGTGATCACCTCGCCAACCTGGAGCAGGTGCTCACTAGATTGAAGGAATATGGGCTACGAGCTAATCGCCACAAATGCGAGTTTTTCCAGATGCAGATCTCGTATTGTGGCCACGTTATTGATGGAGAGGGGTTACATAAGTCCCCTGAGAAGATTGAGGCAGTAGTCAAGGCTCCAGCGCCGGAAAATGTGTCACAACTGAAGTCGTTCCTCAGGCTGGTGAACTACTACCATAAGTTCTTACCAAATTTGTCTACAGTATTACACCCACTGAACACCCTACTGCAGACGGGGGTACCATGGAAGTAGAATGATGAAAGTAAACGAGCTTTCCAGAAGTGCAAAGAATTGATCACATCAAAAGAGGTGTTGGCCCATTTCAACCCAGCACTACCAATTCGGTTGGCGTGTGATGCATCATCCTATGGTATTGGAGCGGTTCTGTCGCCCAAATTCCCAGACGGGTTGGAGAGGCCAGTAGCCTTTGCGTCTCGGTCACTAACCTCAGCCGAGCGCAACTACGCCCAGATTGACAGGGAGGCCCTCAGCCTAGTATGGGGAGTAAAAAAGTTCAACCACTATCTGCACGGGCAGAAGTTCACCTTGCTGACTGACCACCAACCACTTGTCTCCATCTTTAATCCAAAGAAGGGCGTTCCGGTGATGACTGCGCAACGGCTACAAAGATGGTCCCTTTTTCTCGGGGCGCACCAATATGAAATCGAGTATAAGGGCATGAAACAGCATGGAAACGCTGATGGGCTATCACGCCTACCACTGCCTACTGCGGAGGAAGCACCAGCAGTGGACCCTGTCGAAATATTTTATTCATCGATAATTGAACGTTTGCCAGTAACTAACGCGGATATAGAGAAGGAGGCCCGAAATGATCCGACACTGTCTCGGGTATATGATTTGACGGTGAAGGGATGGCCAACACATGGCGACTCACTGTTGCCAGCATTCTCATCCAGAAGAGAACAGCTGTCAGTATGCCAGGGGACAGTGATGTGCGGATCCCGAGTGGTAATTCCACCCAAGTTAAGGGAGAGAGTGCTCAATGAGCTTCACGAAGGCCATCTGGGAGGGGTGAAAATGAAAAGCCTTGCAAGGGCTTATGTGTGGTGGCCGGGAATCGATCAACAAATCGAGGACCTAACAAAGAGCTGCTCAGGATGCCAGAAGGTCCAAAATGCACCACCACATGCCCCTCTACACCCATGGGAGTGGCCCTCCTCTCCATGGTAACGGGTGCATATTGATTTTGCTGGTCCATTCATGGACTCAATGTTCTTAATAGCAGTGGATGCGCACTCGAAATGGCCTGAGGTGATCAAAATGTCCTCCACCACTACGGAGAAAACGATTGCAGTCCTACGGACCATATTTGCCAGGAACGGCTTGCCAGAGCAGATTTGCTCTGATAACGGACCACAGTTTGTGTCCGAAGAGTTTCGGAAATTTATGAGAAGGAATGGGGTAAGGCATTACACATCCGCCCCGTATCATCCAGCCACAAATGGATTGGCTGAGAGGTTCGTACAAACCTTTAAAAAGGCAGTAAGGGCCATGTGCGATGACGGCATTCCACTGCAGCATAAGGTGGACATTTTCCTGTTAGCCTACAGAAATGCGACACATGCAGTTACCAACCAGACCCCGGCCATGATGTTCTTTAACCGAAGGTTGAGATCTCGTCTGGATTTGCTCAGACCAAATGTGCGAAGAAATGTTGAGAATAAGCAATTCCAGCACATCAATGAGAAGCCGACAAGGAGCTTCAATGTAGGACAACCAGTCTTGGCCCGCGACTACTGAACAGAGAAATGACAACCCGGAACGATATGCACACGGCAGGGGCCACTAATGTACACAGTGGATGTCGGGGAGAACATTGTGAGACGCCATGTCGACCAGATCCTAGCGTCACAGGAACGAGTCAACCCCATGTCTAGTGTACCTGGTGATGAACCTGACATACTGGTAGCATCTACCCCAGAAACAGTAGCACCGGAAACTGATGAACTAACCGACGACAGGGGGCCAGAATCCCCTCCGCACCAAGAACAAGACACTCAGGAAAGGCGCTATCCAGAAAGGATCAGGAAGCCGCCCCAAAGACTGAATCTATAAATGGACTATTTCAGTTACTGTGCATGTTAAAAGTGTTAACTGTTATTTGAATGTTATGGTACTGTTAATCTAAAAGGGGAGGAATTGTAGTGTATGTACCTTTAAGAGAGAACTACTTTTACAGCTCCTGTATACTGTAATACCGGCAGTGACCACACCTGTATATAAGCCCTGAGCAGGCATCTGTACTGTTAGTTATTAGACTACCCTCATCCAGTAAACGCCTGTTGATTGTTGATCTGCAGTCTCCGTCTATTTATTGAAGAACACCATACCTTAAGATTCACAGATTTAATAGGGATGTCCACAGGGGACCCCTGCACTACCTGCCTGTGCCTAGTACTCTGTCTGTTGGTCGCCCATTCCCTTTCTGCCTGTCCAACCTTTGCCTGCGGTGTGACCAACTGATTAAACGTGCTATTCACGATGTCCTCAGCCTCGCGAATGGTCCAGTATGAATCCAATCGCAGCTCCAGCGCCGCAATGCGGTCTGCCAGTAGCTGTAGCTGGACACACTTCCTGCACACATAGTTGTCAGGGACACAGGAAGTGTCCCTGAGTTCCCACATAGCGCAGGAGGAGCATACCACGGCACCGGGCTCTCCTGCCATGACTTACCCTTTAATTAATTGCAATTAAATTAAATCAAATCCATCCCACCAATTACACTACAGTTAAATAGTATATTTGAGGGCCCTGGTTTATAAACATTCCCCGCTACACCACAGAGACTTTAGAAACTATAAACCACAGAGTTAAAGTTTATATAGAGAGAAATACTCACCAACCAATCACTTACCTGCTTTCTGGTGACGTCACACTTTGATTACTTTTTACTTCTCTCCCTCTGAGACTGGAGATTGGTAAAACTACCTGGTCTCTGGGGCCTTTTTATAGTCGCTGCTCCGCGATTCCCGCCGAGATTTCACCTGCTGACGCACTGAGGCCTACCTGAGCCTCTGGGGCCTTTTTATAGTCGCTGCTCCGCGATTCCCGCCGAGATTTCACCTGCTGACGCACTGAGGCCTACCTGAGCCTCTGGGGCCTTTTTATAGTCGCTGCTCCGCGATTCCCGCCGAGATTTCACCTGCTGACGCACTGAGGCCTACCTGAGCCTCTGGGGCCTTTTTATAGTCACCGCTCCGCGATTCCCGCCGAGATTTCTCCCGCTGACGCATTGAGGCCTACCTGAGCCTCTGGGGCCTTTTTATAGTCACCGCTCCGCGATTCCCGCCCAGATTTCTCCCGCTGACGCATTGAGGTCTACCTGAGCCTCTGGGGCCTTTTTATAGTCACCGCTCCGCGATTCCCGCCCAGATTTCTCCCGCTGACGCACTGAGGCCTACCTGAGCCTTTGGGGCCTTTTTATAGTCACCGCTCCGCGATTCCCGCCCAGATTTCTCCCGCTGACGCACTGAGGCCTACCTGAGCCTCTGGGGCCTTTTTATAGTCGCCGCTCCGCGATTCCCGCCCAGATTTCTCCCGCTGACGCACTGAGGCCTACCTGAGCCTCTGGGGCCTTTTTATAGTTGCCGCTCTGCGAATCCCGCCGAGATTTCTCCCGCTGACGCACATATTCCCCCTGCCTTCCACAAATATGCCATTGTCTAGAAACTCTTCCCTGCGTGCATCAAACCATCTGATGAAAGCCACTCCCAAACCTTGCTAAGAACAATGTCAATATGCACAATTGCAAGAGTTCTCTGATATTTTTAGATTAAAAAAATATTTGCTGCATCAGAAGGAACCATGTGAAGATTACAGCAGGCTAGGAATAAATCTCAGTGCGTTAAATCAGCCCACTGAAGGAAGCACCTGGAATAGATCTGGTTGGGGAGTTGAGGAGAGCAATCAGATTGAATAATGTCACTGCAGGGACCATGGGGAATAGAAATGTCATCAGAACTTAAAAAGAGATGGTAGGTACAGCCAACATGAAAAGAGATGGGGGGTGAAATTGGGTGCCTTTGCACCTCCCGTTAGCGCCCCTGGGGGATGCTAACGGGGCGCAAATGGTGGAAAATGGTGTCTGAGATGTACGCGCCCACTTCCAACGGGAACAGCGCCCGATGCCATGTTGGTAAAGGGGTTTGCGCGAGCACACCCAACGACCACCGGTAGCACGCAGAGCAGGTAGATTATGATGTCAATCAGTGTCCCGTGCAGATTTGATGCCGACACTGTCATTTTCAAATGCCATGCTCCATCCTACATCCTGTCTTAACCTCGAACAGCTGAACATGACATTAAACAGCATGAAGAATAGCCCCATCAATGCTATTTGAAGGGATTATGAACTATTAGTTGCTGGATTATTTCTTCTGGTGCAATTGCATGTGTTTTTTGAGCTTTCCTATACTTGCTTAAAATTTGAATAGTCTACAGGGAGTGGTCTGACTGATGCTGAAGTACTTTTTTGTTCATTTAAAAGCTTGTGTTGAAACAAGATGCTTCCAGACATGGGTGGCCTGGTAGGCCTTCCTCTTGGAATTGAGCATGACTGGGAAAATGAAGAGAGGCCACGCAGAGCAGAACAAGCTGCTAGAAGAGGGAGGAGGAAGAGAGGGAGAAGGGCTCTCAGCAGGAAGCCATATTCATCAAGAAACTTTGGGGAGCAATTCTCTTACCTCAAGTGAGGACCAATATTTGAGATGTCTTCGCTTCACTAAAGAGGTCACGAGTGAAATCTTCTAACTGCTGAAGCCATAACTGCAACCTCAAAGCAGGGCAAGGACAGCATTGCACAGGGCTGTCAAGGTGACCATGACTCTTAACTTTTATGCATCTGGCTCTTTCCAGGCTGCTGCTGGAGATATAAGCAACATCTCACAGTTTGCAGTGCACTGCTGCATAAGGGAGGTCACTAATTCTCAATACACAGAGAGACAGCTTCATCTCATTCCCTTTTGCCAGAGACAAGCAGACGGAGCAAGCACGAGGGTTTGGATGGATTGCAGGCTTCCTCATGGTCCAGGGGGGGCATTGATTGCACACACATTACCTTGCGTGCACCTCATCTGAACTGTGCCATTTTCCTGAACTGAAAGAGATTCCATTCCCTTTCCACTCCAAACAACTGGACAAATTCTTGTTGGTGACTTTGGCAGTATAATTATGTTAAGATGAGTCAACTCAACCTTGGCACATTAAAGGTTAATATAATAGTGGAACATTTGAAATATTTGAAAAAAAATTACAGTTTTAGGAAATCATTTAAATTATTCCACCAATAAAGAATGTTGGTTGGGGTTGCTTAGTGTATCTATATTGTTATACTCAGTTGATATTACTAATGAATAACTTATAACATTTATATTTATCCTGAAAATTGTTCTAGTACTAGCTCAATTACAGTTGGTGTGTGTGTTTCCCTTTGGATGTCTGAAATTGAACATAATGCTTAATTAAATGGGTACTTTTCAAATCAGCACCTATGATCAGCACTGTTAAACAGATGTAATCTATTGTAATTTTCCATGTTTGTAAAATAACAAACATGACAGGGCAAGTGTCTACTGTTAGGTGTAAACGTAGAATATGCTAGTCCAGGCATACTTGTTTTGCAAAACCAAACCTTGTACAGGAATAATATAAATTAATCAATCCTTGATGTGAATTATGAATATATGATATAAATCATAACAGCAATGAATAAGATGTTAAAGGTTAGTCCTAGAGTTATAATGAAGATATTGTTCTTCACAGGTACACACTTATTCCCTCTGCAATAATCCTTGGATTAGGAGGAGCTCCACTTTGGTCTGCTAAGTGTACCTATCTTACCATTTGTGGTAACCATTATGCAACGGATAACAATAAGATTCCAAAAAATATAGTGAACCACTACTTTGGGATTTTCTTCCTTATATTTCAGTCATCAGCTGTTTGGGGGAATCTAATGTCTTCATTAATATTTCAATACTCTACTGATAAAGGTAAGAAGACATACTTGTTTGGAAGTATGATAATATATGCTGCATTGTTATTATTTATTAAAATAAATGGGTTAATGCTTTTGTGAAAAGCAGAGAGAAGAATTTGGTATGAGCACATTACGCATCGCTGACTATAATTTCTACTTTTATCTCTTTAGAAAATGTGCTCAATTACTCTGTGGGACTTAAGTTTCTGGAATATGTCAATGATTTGTGGGCTGGTGTCAGCTGTGGCTCAGTGGGTAGCACCCTCGCCTTTTGAGTCAGAAGATTGTGGGTTCATAGCCCCACCCCAGAGACTTGAGTACAAAAATCTAGGCTGATTCTCCAGTGCAGTACCTAGGGAGTGCTGCACTGTCAGAGGTGCTGTCTTTCGGATGAGACGTTAAACTGAGGCCCTGTCTGCTCCCTCACACCTCAGGACAGGGATAAAAGATCCCAGGGCACTATTTTGAAGAAGAGCAGGGGAGTTACCCCCAGTGTCCTGGCCAATATTTATCCCTCAATCAACATTACTGAAAATAGATTATTTGGTTATTATCACATTGCTGTTTGTGGGAGTTTGCTGTATGCAAATTGGCTGCCGTGTTTCCTACATTACAACAGTGACTACACTTCAAAAGTACTTCATTGGCTGTAAAGCGATTTGGGACATCCGGTGGTCGTGAAAGGCGCGGTATAAATACAAGTCTTTTTTTTTAATGGCAGTATATATAACAGGATGGATTCTGCTTGTTTGTATGTTACAGAGTTGGAGGGACATTTGAGAATATTAAATTAATGAGGGAATGTCAGCACTCTCCCCATGTGCGATAACCCAGAATCCTCCCTCCATTCAATGCAAACATATGGGTCTAGAAATTTGATTGTGTAGTGCCCGTTGTTTGGACTCTATGGATGCCGTTTTGGGTTGAAAATGGTGTCCGAGCACCACGCACCCAATTCTTGTGCGGGCTGCGCCGGATGCCAACTTGGTGAGGGCGGTAGTGTTGGCGCTAGGAGCGTGCACCAGATGTAGAGTAGGCAGATTGTGACATCAATCAGCGTGCAACACTGATTTGACACCAGAGCTGCCATTTTCGACATCAACGCTGGAAGTAACGCCCTGTGTTAACCTCGCACAGCTGAACATGCGTTCAGCAGTTACAAGGCCCTCCTACCAGCAATATTTAAAGAGATCATCAACCAATCTTAGGTCAGTTGCTGATATATTTCTGCTGGCTCTGTGTAAGTATTTGGAGCTGTCTAGAGTTGTTTAAAGTTGGTGAGGTAACAGGGAGTGGTGCTGCAAGTGGAGAAGGCCTTGCTTCTGACTTCAAGGGTTCTGGTCAGACCACTTGCTCCCAGTCATGGGTGCTCGAGTTGTCATCCCCCTTGGCCTGCAGCATGGATGGAGCAGAGGTAGTGAAGAAGAGGACAAGCTGCTCACAGAGGGAGGAGGGGGAGGGGGAGAAGGGCTCTCAGCAGGAGGTCCTACCCACCTAAGGTCTTCCAAGCAATTCTCTTACCTCAGCCTGAGCCAGGAGCAGTGTGTGAGGTGTCTGCACTTTATGAAGGTGGTGCTCACAGAACTCTGGCACCTCTTCCAACCAGACCTGCAGCCTTACACTCGTGGCTGTGAAGGTGACCGTGGCCCTGAATGTCATCACGTCGGGATCCTTCCGACGGGCGACATCTGCAACATCTCCCAGTTCGCTGTCCACTGCTGCATAAGAGAGATGACAGAAGCTGTTTATGCCAGGAGAGGAGACTTCATTGTCTTCTCTCTGACCATGCTTAGCACATCATGATGCTGAATACCCGGTATCCTGGCAGCAGTCATGATGCATTTATTCTGCACCAGTCTGCTGTTCCCTCAGTCCCTTTGAGCCACTAAGTCAAACCAGAGGTTGGCTACTGGGCGACAAGGGCTGTCCGCTGACCACCTGACACATGACTCCACTCCACAACCCAACCACATGTGGCCAGCATACATACGAGAGCCATACTGCCACATGAAACATCATAGAGCAGACCATTGGGGTGCTGAATCAACGGTTCTGCTGCCTGGACCACTCTGGATCACCGATTCGTAGTGTTCTACTATATCCTCTCCAACCTGGCCAGCATGAGGGCACAGCCCTTGCCACCAGGGATACCGCCACCAGCCCAGGAGGAGGAGGAAGCAGAAGGAAGGAGGCAACCCAGATGGCCCCTTCCTGGGCGGGATATTTGGGATTGAATCATCCGCCTGCGGTACAAGTGAACGCAACCCCAGTTCCCTATTCAATATTAGTTAGACACTGTGGCCTAGAAATTCCGTATCGCCACGTTTGGGGCGCGATAGTTGAGCGTGCGCTAAATTTAGCGCCTGGCGCAAATTATCGCCACCTTCAGCGAAATTGACTTGCTTCGCCTCAAGAGGTTCTTGGTGTGCTAAAGCAGGCGCTGCACGGCTGTCCTAAGGTGCTAAGCCGGAGAGGCGAGGCGCTACCACCGAGGGCGGACGCAGCGCATGTGTGGCCAGTTAGCGATTGCAGGCAGACACGCTGGCGCTGGTCACCTCTTAAAGGAGGAGGGTCAATTTGGCTTGCAGCCATGCCCTGCACATTGGAGCCCTGATTCTCGGCCTGGACAGACCTGCTGTGACATTGTAACGCCTAGGACCATGGAGAGGGCCAGGGAGCGAGTGCAGCGGTTCAGTGAGGGGGCCCTGAAGGTTCTGGTTGGCGCAGTGGAGCACAGGCGATCTATCCTGTTTCCGGACAGTGGCAGGAGGCCGCTGCCCAACAAATATCGAAAAGCTTGGAGGGATGTGGCACACAGAGTGACCTCCAGCAGCATGGTACCTAGGACCCCTGTGCAATGCAGGAAGAAGTTCAACGACCTCACTTGGGTTGTCAGGGTGAGTACCCTTTCCAGTATCCTCTTCATCCCTGCATGTGCACCTCACTTTATGGCCAAAGGGTCCTGAAAGCCCCAATGCCCAGCCCTCATCCAACACCTATGGGCCTTTCATGAAACTCACATGCACATTCACCACTTTACACACTGTAAGGGCTATTCGACCATGGGAGGCAGTGCAGCCAAGATCAGGGCTTCACACTGTAAGGGCTATTCGACCAAGGAAGGCAGTGCAGCCAAGCTCAGGGCTTCACACTGTAAGGGCTATTCCACCATGGGAGGCAGTGCAGACAAGATCAGGGCTTCACACTGTAAGGGCTATTCCACCATGGGAGGCAGTGCAGCCAAGATCAGGGCTTCACACTGTACTGACAGCCCGTCCTTTCTCTTGCAGGGCAAGATGGCGCACAATAGGAGGCAGCAGCAACGGACCAGGGGAGGCCGTCCTGAACGTAAAGACCTCAGCGATCTGGAGCAGCGAGTGGAACGGATTATGGCAGGCCGGATGATTGGCCCCATCGCCACTGGAAATGCCGACCCCGTTCTGGACAGCAATGGTAAGGTCATCACCTTTTTGACCTCTCTCCTTCCACTTGTGCCTCACACCAGCATCCTTTGCTACTATCGAACCAATACAGTACATTGCAGCACTCATGCCTCCCTCACTGCTGCCCTGTCCTCACGTTAAAGCAACTCTTGTACCTCCCTGCTTTCAGATGCTGATTCGCCAGGTGAGGAGGCGGCCCCTCAAGCTGCCACTGTGAGTGATTCTGAAGGCGAGGAGGAGGAAGAGGAAGCCGGACCACCAGTGCCACCCTCAGCCGAGGCAGCCCATGGCCATAATGGGGACACGTCTTCCCTGGAGGGGAGCAGGGGGGAAGGGTCTGAGGAGGGTGAAGCTCCGGGGCCCAGTGGGCTGCAGCAAGGCGGGGGGGTAGGGAAGCTTGGCGGCCTTCTCCCCGGAGGGAGAGTCTGGACTCCAGTCCTGCTACAGTGAGCGCAGAAGAGGTGCGGCTCCTCGCTGAAATGGGCGCCCAGGCGGAGCACAGGCACACTGAGCTCATGGCTGCAGTGGCAAGGATGCCTGACTCCATAGAGTCACTGGCAAGGAGTGTACAGGAATTCGGGGCAGCACAGGCAAGGAGTCTGCAGGACCTCAGTGCAGCACAGGCAAGGAGTCTGCAGGACTTCGGTGCAGCACTGGCAAGGAGTCTGCAGGACTTCGGTACAGCACAGGCGGCTTCCACGCAAGTGCTTAGTCATGCCATGCAGTCAGTGGCTGGTCTGATGCAGACACAGATTAGGGCCACACGAGCACTGACTGCTGCCACCCTCGCTGGATCGGGCAGGATTCGCCGGGGCCCTCGCCGCGCTGCAGCAGGCCAGCAGTCTGTGCTTCAGCAGATTGCTCCGCATGTTTCAGTGCTGCCCTGTGCGAGTGCCAGTGTGTCGTCCGACCAGGGAGTGCCTGTGCTCTGTCAGGATGCCAACATTCCTGCTGCCAACACTGTCACTCCTCCACTGCAGCTGCCACCACCCGTTTGATAGACTGCTGCCGCCTATGCAGAGTTGGAGCAATCAGCAGCCGGGCCCTCCAGGCCCAGAGCTGGTCCAGGCCATCCCCCAAGGGCATCTGCCGACTCACTTTCTGACACTCAGCAGTCTTCCCCCAGCCTTGCTGCAGCCACTGGGGTCCCATTGCGGAGGAGCTGCAGGGTGGGAAGGGGCCAAGCTCGCAAGCGAAGCAGATCACCCTCGCAGGCCAAAAAGTAGGAGGTGTGGCAAAATGCTGTGAATTTTTTTAGTGAAGGCCGAGGATCATGGTCATTTTTGGTTAACTCTTTTGTTCATTGTCTCCAGGTTTTGTTGCCTTGACCAGCTCAGGGTTTGCAGAATGGTTCCATTCATGTTCTTTCAATGGCACAAGCCATTCCCTCAGAGGGGGCCTAGAACCTACTTGCAATAAGCCGCTGACGGACAGCCCTTGCACTTTGTGCCTCCCTCCTGTCTTGGTGCTCCTCCTCCTCCTCTTCCTCCTCCTCCTCTGGTGGTCCTCCAATGTCTGCTGGCAGTGGCTGAGTCCTGAGGATAGCCAGGTTGTGCAGCATGCAGCACACTACAACGAAATGGGAGACTCGCTCAGGCGAGTACTGAAGGGCTCCCCCGGAATGGTCCAGACAGCGGAACCATTGCTTTAGCACGCTGATTGTGTGCTCAATGATGTTCCTGGTCGCTTGATGGCTCTCATTGTGTCGTTCTTCAGCAGGGGTGCTGGACGCACGGAGCGGGGTCATCAGCTAGGTGCACAAAGGATAGCCCTTGTCCCCGAGAAGCCAACCTCCTGGGTGAGCCGGGGCTTCAAAAAGGTCTGCCACAAAAGTCTGCCGCAGGATGAAGGCATCGTGGCTGCTGCCTGGAAAGCAGGCATTGACAGCTAGTATCAGCTGTCTGTGGTCACACACCAACTGCACGTTCAACGAATGGAACCCCTTCCGGTTGCGGTAATCCTCGGCATTCCCTTGAGGTACCCGCAAAGCCACATGCGTGCAGTCAATGGCGCCCTGGACCATGGGGAAGCCCGCTATTCTTGCAAATCCCATTGCGCGCTCTTGCTGCTTGTCCAGGGTCATGGGGAAGGAAATGTACTGATGTCTCCTTTTGAAGAGGGCATTCGTGACTTGGCGGATGCAGCAATGCACCGCGAACTGGGAGACATTGGCAATGTCCCCAGTAGCGGATTGGAAGGAGCCGGTGGCATAGAAGTTGAGAGCCACTGTCACCTTCACTGCCACCAACAGAGACGTCCTGCTCCTCAGCTGAGGCTGCAGATCTGTCTGAAGCAGGTAGCAGAGCTCAGTGACCACCTCCCTGCTGAATCGAAGCCTCCGAATACACTGCTCCTCAGACATGTTGAGGTATGAGAACTGCTGGCGGTATACCCTGGGAGGGTAAGGCCTCCTGTGCCGACGCCCGTTTGCCCTCCTCCATCTGGCCATGATTGGCACTGTCTCTCGGCGTCTCTGAGCCCTCTCAATGCAATGGAGAAACCCAACGTTTCCACCCATTGCAGCCCCCATAATATGTAGCCACTCAAGGCTATGGCACTGAAAAATCAATCCAACTGCAAAGTTCTGGGCTGAAGCCAGAAGTACCTGTGCGAGCGCTGAGTCAATGCAGAAAGCTTTCTCCCTTTGTCTCTCTGCAAATCTCTCTCTCACACAGAAGGAGTGGTCCAAAAATGGCTACCACTAAGAAGCCAGGAAGAGCCTCCTTTAAATAGCGCCCCCCAGCCCCACAGCGACTGGGAACCGTTCCAGTCAACCAGTTGCTGGGAGCGCCAGGCGGAAAGAAGGGGGGCGCCACTGAAGTTCCGGTTCGGGGCGCACCAAGGGCGTTGCACCATGAAATGACGTAAGGATCTGCGCGCGCAGCTGAGCGGGCGTTGCGGTTTTGCGCCGCCGCTAAATATCTGCTCAATTTCGCGAGAGGCGCAGGTCTCGCCGCGCCCGGGCGCTAGTCGCTTCGCGCCCCACTTATCGCCCTCTTAAGGCGTTAGCGGCTGGCGCTAACAACTGAATTTCTCCCCCTGTACCTTCCCTCTGTTACTGACCATCACAGCATCCTCTTGGCCACAAGGCTGAAATAAAAGCCACCACAAAGCAAACATTCCAATCAAACTTTATCCATCTATTCATCCAATATTACATCAAAAAATCAACTAATCACCCTTGTGCATTCCCTTAATGTTTATCTTTTGTGTACCTTTGCCTATTCTATTGCTCCTATGCAGTGCTTCCCCAGTGGCTACAGCATGGCTGGTGGAAGGCTGCTGAGTTTCAGTGGGGGAGACTGCAAATGGCCTTGCAGGACGACCTCGAAGAGCTCTGGGCCTAGTAGGCACGGCTTCGGACTTGCACCACCTTGGCATGGGTGGCAGCAGTCTGGGCTGACTGGTTCACAGGCAACAGCAAAGCCACTAGTGGAGTGGCAGTAGTGGGAAGACGAATGCTGTCATCCTGAAAGAGGTCTCCACGGATCCATTGCCACTCACCTGGGGCAGCGCCTCAGCAATCCTAGTAATCTGTTTGAGTACAGTTTGCTGTGACACCCTGCAAGCTCCTTTCCACATTGGTAAATCCAGCCATGATGGCAGCAGTCTGTGCTTGCTTGGCAGCAAGCTGAGCTTGCATGGTAACTACAAGCTGCACTGCAGTAACTTGTCAAGGCCTCTTTGACAGCACCTCCTAAACCCGAGATATCTAACACATAGGAGGACAAGGGCAGCAGGCGCATGGGAACACCATTACCTCCAAGTTGCCCTCCAAGTCATACACCATCCTGACTTGGAAATATGTCCCCGTCCCTTTATCGTCGCTGGGTCAAAATCCTGGATCTCCCTCCCAAACAGCACTGTGGGAGTACCTTCACCACACGGACTGCAGCAGTTCAAGAAGGGGGCTCACCACCACCTTCTCAAGGGCAATTAGGGATGGGCAATAAATGTAGGCCATGCCAACGATGCCCACATCCCATAAACGAGTAAAATAATGTAAAACAAGCTGAGCTTGCATGCCTTCAGTCAGAGCTTCCATTGCAGTATCCAGACATTGGGTGGCTACTGCTTGTGCTGCAGTGGAAGCTGAGGCTTCGGCCATCAGACACGGCATGATGGTTGGGTCCACAAGTACGTTAATGGATCTGCCCACCCCTTCCACGCTGGAAAAGATGGGCTCCAAGCTCTTCCCAAAGCCCTATGCAATGCTGGAGCTGGACTCCTCCTTCTGGCAGTCTGTTGTTGTGGGGGGGGGGTGTAAGCAAGAAGTGCATGCTTTAACCATGTGAAGATTGTAAATCAGAAGAGATTGTGAGATGAGGGGGAAGTGGGATGTGAGAAGGAGGATAATGTCTGAGGATACTGGCATCTTCTATTTTTTCAGCCCCGCCGCTGGCCACGGGCTCAGCCATGCCCCTGCGAAGAATGGCCAGCACCGTCTCCTCCAAGTGGGGGGAGGTCATGCAGGTGTCCCCAGACAGCCTCCACTGCTGGCACCGGTTTTGCACCACCTTTTCCTGCAAGAGAAAGGGAAATGTGTCAGTGAGTGTAGTGCAATGTGTTAAGGTGATTTACTCGTCATGGTTAAATAGCTTACAGTGTGTTCAAGCTGTGAGATGTGGGTTTGAGGCTTGCAGCAGTGGTAAATGTGTGCAGTTGAGGTGAAGCTATGAATGTGTGGTCTGAGTTCTGATTGATAGAGATTGTTGGTAGGTGAGTAATGGGGGGTGTGGTGCATTGAGCAGTGTGTGAGGCCAGTAGTACAGATGGTGGGATATGGCATTTGAAGATGAATTCATCAACTTTGACCACGTGTGTGAAGTCATTAAACTTCTTCCTGCACTGAATCCAAGTCCTCATGGCAATACTGCTGGCATTGACCACTTTGGCTATTTGCTCCCAGTGCAGTCTTGTCTGATGCCTGGAAGGTCTCCTGGCCCCCTGTGGAAAGAGGACCTCCTGGACCAAGGTCTCCAGTGCTGCATCCGAGAACCTTAGAGCCCCTTGTCTGTTGAGCTCATTACTCAGACTTTCAGACATCTTCTTCATAAGATTTGCCTCCACAACCAGTTCCAGCACCTGTTGCAGACAGAAGACACCTCCCTTTTAAGAGGTGCAGACTGCCTGTAAGAAGTGGAGGCTAGCTTTAATTGGAGCTAAACTCGTATGATCTTGGGCCTCTTGCTGAGCGTTTAGCCACTTAGCAGTGTGTTCATCATTCAGCTGAATGCTACAATCATGTAAAGCACGAATTTTACGTACTGCCTGCAGTCCTCCAAACATGCGCAGGTTGCTATCACATCGTGACCCCTGCCCCCATTTTCAGTGGATACCAAATTTCTAGGCCCTAAGAAAGTCTTACTGCCATTATGTAGGGACTTGTTGAGACCACACCTGAAGTATTGATAACAGTTTTGGTCTCATTACCTAAGGAAGGATATACTTGCCGTAGAGGGAGTACAACGAAGATTCACTAGACTGATTCCTGGGACAAAGAGATTGAGTAGACTAGGCCTATATTCCCTAGAGTTTAGAAAAATTAATTAGAAGTGATCTCATTGAAACACATAAAATTCTTAAGGGGCTTGACAGGGTTGATGCTTGCTAGGGGAGCCTAGAACTAGGGGTCACAGGCTCAGAATAAGGGGTCGGCCATTTAGGACTGGCATGAGAAATTTCTTCACTGAAAGGGTTGTGAATCTTTGGAATCCTCTACCCCAGAAGGCCGTGGGTGCTCAGTCGTTAAGTATATTCAAGATAGAGAGCAATAGATTTTTGGATACTAACGGAATCAAGCCTTGACATTTCTCTTACTGCTTTTGAATTTACCCTTTCCTGACTCTTCCAACACCTCCACCCACTTCATTCGTTTAAAGCCCTATCTATCGCTTTAGTTATTAAATTTGTCAGGACACTGGTCCCAGCCTGGTTTAAGTGGAGCCGGTCCCAAAGGAACAGCTCCTTCTTTCCCCAGTAATGGTGTCTGTGCCCCATGAAGCGAAACCCCTGCCACCTACACCACTCTTTGAGCCACACATTTAACCTACTAACCTGTTTGTCCCTATACCAATTTGCGCGCGTGGCTCAGACAACAATCCAGGGATCATTACCTGTGAGGTTCTGCATTTTAATTTCGACCCTCCTCAAACTCTTTCAGTAGAACCTCATTCCTAGTTCTACCTATGTGGTTGGTTCCTACGTGGACCACGACAACTGGATCCTCCCCCTCCCACTCCAAGATCTTCTCCAGCCGTGAGGAGATATCCTTAACCCTGGTGCCAGGCAGGCAACACTGCCTTCAGAACTCCTGGTCACGGCTGCAGAGAATAGTATCTATCCCCCTGCTTATACTGTCCCCTACACTACAACTTTCCTTTTCACTCCCCCCACTTGAATGGCGTCCTGTACCATGGTGCCGTGGTCAGCTTGCTCATCCACCCTGTAGACTTTTCCCTCATCCACACAGGCATCAAGAACCTCATATCTGTTGGATAAAAGCAAAGGCGGAGGCTCCTCCAGCACTGCACCTGGGGTTCACTTATCTGCCTGAGTCGCAGTCACACCCTCCTGTTCCTGACCACTAACCAGACCTGAACCACTACCTAACCAAAGGGGTGTGACTGCCTCCAGGATCAAAGTGTCCAGGTAATTCTCCCCCTCCTTGATGCCCTGCAATGTCTGCACTTCAGACTCCAGCTCTACAACTCTGAGCTTAAGTTCCTCGAGATTCAGACACTTACTACAGATGTGGTCGTCCGGGATCGTGATGCTCTCCACATACTCCCACATGCTGCAGTTACGGCACACCACCTGCACTGCCATCCCTATATAACTTTGTTTTATTTATTTAATTAATGAATTAAAGTTTATGGGCTAGATTTTCAGTTGCTTGCGCCAGCAGTTAGCACCTTAAGAGAAGTGATTTTCGGGCGCTATGCGTGTAGCGCCCGGGCGCAGCACAGTTTGCGCCCTGCCCCAAATTAAGTTGCCCGTTAGCGCCGGCGCAAAGTTTAGCGGCCGCCCGGATGCGCGCGCAGAAAATGACGTCACATCCTCGTGCAACGCCCTTTGGCCGCCCTGAATCCAAACTTCAGTCGGACCGCCCCATTGTGCGGCTGGCGTCCAGAGCGTTTGTAAAATGGAACGCAACACACCCTGGGGAGCGCAAATTAAAGGGCACTCCTCCTGCACTATAAAAGGCAGTCTGCATGTGTTGTGTGGAAGGATCCAGTGTGTTGTTGTGAACGGTGTATTTATGTTCCACCACCACCTCCTCCTCCTCCTCCTCCTCCTCCTCCTCCTCCCCAGACGCTGCCTTTGAAAAAAACACATGCACCCTTCCCCTTTAAGAGCTCACTGGCACCAGAGTGTCTGCCGTGCGCTGCGCCCGAGCTCGGGTGTTGCGCTCTGCACCGCCGGCTTAGCGCCTAAAGATAGTAGTGGAACGCCTCTTTTAGCGCTCCACCAACCTCTTAGGGCGAAGCCACTGAATTTCCGGCAACAGGGCGCTACTTTGGGGCGGGCGCTAACTTCGGGCGGGCGCTAAGGTTAGCGCCCCAAAACTGTCTATACTGAAAATCTAGCCCTATGTATTTAATCAACTTAGCTTTTTTGTTTTTTAATGACTTACTTGATCTAGTTTAAGTATTAGGTAGCTCAAATTAAATATTTACCACAAACCACTACAAATATTGGGGGCAAAAAGCAGCCCCTTCTTCCCCCTCTGCACTGAATTCACATTCTCACCAAATTCCCAACTTTTACACTGCTTATGCTGCACTTCATTTCTGACCAACTCTGTATGACCACTCTCTGAGAGTAGGAGGTGCAGAGTGTGTGAGTAGGAGGAGAAGGCGGTGGAGTGAGGTGTGGTGCAGTGATTGTAGGAGAGTGAAGGGAAGCGGAGGGGAGTATTGTGAGTAGTGAGACTGCAGGTGTGAAGTGAGAGTAATTGAGGTGAGAGGTAAGATTCTTACCTTGACAATTCTGCTGAGCTCATTAAACTTTATTCTGCATTGCAGTCATGTCTTGGGAGCTAAGCTCTTTGGATTGACCTCTTTACCCACTTCTTCCCACTGGTGACAGAAGTGTTGGCTGGAGGGCTTTTTGCCCCCCTCTCGCCCCCCCCCCCGGGGAGGTAACAGAATCTCTCACTTCTTGTCCACCGCCTGGTCCAGGGCCTCCAAATTGGCATTAGAAAACATGGAAGTCCAATCCACAGGCCTTGTAGCCATTTGTATCCACAAGCATTCCCTTCTGTTTGAAGCCACAGTGCCTCCTCTTTCAGTGGTGCTGGCTACTTTTAAGTGATGTCATAGACACCCGATTTCCCACCACCCCTAACCCTAACCCTAACCCTAACCCTAAATGCAGCTAATAAGCAGTGTGCGCAGCACTGACTGCAAGCCTGACCCATTATAATGAACTCCCAGCACCAATTTAACATTTTTGGGCTCAATTGAATTTCTATGAATCTACTGATCTGTATTAACAGGGCTCTTGGGCTGTAGTTTTGGCTAAAGTTGCTAACAAGAGTTCTAATTAATGATATGATTTCACTGACAGAATGCAATTAAACCTATTAAAGACAGATTATAGGTGTTATCTCTTCTTTTCTGTGAAACGAAGACTCCAAAGAAATAAACACACCAAAAGTAACATTTACATCACAATATTAATTTAACTTAATTGACTAAATATAGATTGCAAACTGTGAATGCATATGTAATATATGTAGATTATAGTAATTCTGATAAGCATATTAAAATTACTGATACTCTCTGATCAACCTGTAAAGTAATGACTTAATTACAAAAGAAAGTTGGGGTCCTGTGACAGAATTTGAATTTGTGCTCTGTTAGCTAGTACAGTAAAACACATTCTTTGGCTTGCAGCTGACATCACTGAAGAGCGTTTATCATACTGTGGGCCCATGCATTGCCCACAATATGATGACAAGATCACTAGCAATACAACATCTGTCAAGCCTTCTAATGCCACAATCTACACCCTCGCAGGGGTTTATACCGGTAAGTAACAATTATTTGCAGCAAATCTAACAATGTAAATGTCATGATTCTGCTTAGTTTGGTTCATGCCATGTGTTTTTTAGTTGTACTCGTTCTTGCCCTATTATTAGGGAGAGCTCCTATAGGCTGTGACATGAAAATCACATTGCTTTCCTCTACTGTGGGCTGAAACCTCAGCCATTTCTAACCAAAATAATATGGCGGAGGCAAAGGAAAGTAGCAGTCATTAACATTTGCTTCCGGAGGCATGTACATTACTTTGTTTATATTATCACACTGCCTTTGAAAAGAGAGCTGCCTTTGGAGGTATCTCAGTATTATAAATGGGGAACAAAGTATTGTCCACTGGTAACATAGTACAGTTATAAGTTTGTTTGGATCCCACTTGCTGCTAACTGCAATGCACATTCTATTGTCCTCTTACTTTTAATACTCATTTTCATTTCATTCACATGACGGAGTTAAGAGAAAGTAAAACAATGCATTGGTACAAAATTTTAGATTTAATGCATTCTGCACAGAATAGTGAACCCCTTTTATTTCTTGGAATGGACAGGACATTTATTTTTGCACTTTGATTGCTGAAATGGAATGATTATAGCAATCATGTTCTAGATTTATGAAATGTGCTGGTGCTGCCCCTGTTTTTCAGGCGCAAAATGGATGCCTAAGCATCCAATAAGATGGGCAGGGCATGCACACTCATTACCAACCAGCAGTGCATCCCAACCATATTAGTAAAGGCAGAGCAAGAGGCCTCCAGGGCCCACGCCTGAAACAGGCCCCATATTTGCATATGCAAAGGGCCTAATAGCTGTTTTAGATACCTTTACAAAATTGGACTGCCCTGAATGCTGGCACTAGGTTGGCTGTGTTTAGTGAAACATGGTTTACATGTGGCCTTAAAGGGAACGCTGAAGGCCACCACCAAAAAGGTAGGTTTTGTAAAATATACTTACATGAGTGTCAAGCCACAAGGTGCAGGAGTGCTCCTCCTGGCTCCACTGCAATGCCAAAACAGTTGCCGGCCCCTGCACAGTCCCTTCTCGATCACCCTCTCCCATTTGCCCCTCCCTTCCGATCGCTTAATCCCTCTCCAGATTACTCTTTCTCTCCCGATCACCCATTTACCCACCCGATCATAACCCCTCTATCTCCCAGGACCTACCTGAGGGCTGCTGCATTGAAATTCTCTTCATGGTGGAGGTGCCTGAAGATGCCCAGAAGTTGTCTTCAGTTGTTGCTCTCATGTAAGTGAGGCCCAAGGCCCAATATTGGGTGTGCCTCAGGCTTACCCATCTCGGTGCAGGGATCGTTCCCTGCACCTAGCACGCGCAAGAATCAATTTCTCAGTCATGCAGTGTACAAAAATGCATGTCAAGCACCATATTTTGTTAATTTATGAAATCTGTTAAGATTTAAGAAGACACTTCGAATATCAAGCATATTGGATCCATATTAATCAATAAGAAAATATCTTTTGATATTTCTTTCTCAATGGGATGTAATAATAATAAAGAGATAGTTGTCCCTTTTTTGTGCACAGGTGTCGTTTTAGCACTCTAATTTAGTTCAGAACAATGGCTGTTCTATGGATATCTTTTCAGGCACTGATATCTAATTACTTACAATCAAGACTTTTAAAGAGTGATATACTAGTGACATGTTCAGCTGCCAAATATTTGACATGTCGTGGTTATAATTTTTCACTCAGCAGGAGGTACTGTCCCAAATCCTTATCTTTCCCTGACAGGTTGACTATCCAATGACCAGAGGGTGGCCCATGCAACAGGTCCCAGCGACCACATCAAAAATGTTAACAATTTTTTTTCCCAGACAGCTCAGTGGTTCCCTTCCTCCCACTGCAGTAGATCCTGAAGGCTTGCCACAGCAAGTCTTAGCCCCCCACCCTGGCACAACTGCTTGGCGGAGCTAGGAAGCCTGCCTCCCATATGCTAATGATCCCAGGACCAGAAATACAACAAATCGTGAATGATTAGTCAGGAGAGCCAACCAATAAAGTGAGACTATGATGAAGCTTAACTATAAAGTTGTCATTTGTGACTTTAAATAACTTCATTTATGTTTTTACTTGAAGGCATCAGTATTTTCTATAAGTCAAAGCTTGCAATATTTGCCCAGAGCTGACTCTGTGAGCTGAAGGCTGAAGATCGTGCAATCTGAGCATGTCCAGTATGTACTATTCCCCAGACTACATCAGTAACATTTAGTCAATTCAATTAATACAATGCATTGAAGGGATAATTACTAGTCCTAGCCCCTTTAGGGCTACCCCGGATCAGGCGTATTTCTCAGACGTTCACTTTCAACTAAAGTTTGCAGTAGCCGAATTCTAAAGACGCTTAATTGGGTCTAAAGGTCTGGACTATCTCTCCCTAAAGGAAAGGAACAACCTGAAAATGTTACTGTCCTCCAGATAGCACTTTTAATAGGCTTAGCTAGTCTGTAACGTTCCAGATATTATGAGGGTCCGGAAAACTCCCCCAGAATTCTGCAACTCTTCACCAAAGAGTATACAGAGATTGAGTTCACGAGTTTTTGATACAGAAGCCTTATGTGAGACTATTCTAAAAATATAGATTTATTAAAGAACCGACATGTTATTTACAGTTGGTGAGTCAATCGCAACATTAACAGTTCCAAAAAGAGAAAGCTTACAATCTTATTATCAGAGAACCTTACTTTCAAATCTTAACTTCGCTACAGCTTTACAGTTCTCAAAGTCTACAGGATATCCATCAAAATCAAATACCTTTGATCCCCGAGGTACAAAGAGTGATAGACTACAGAGCTGCCTCTGAAGCCGAGAATCACTTTGCCTGATTAAAGCGAGTCTACTATCCCATTTGAGAGTTCAATATTTATACCCTTTTCCAGTGGTATTTCCTTTAAGGTTTTCTGCTGATGCAAGCTAATTATCTCCAGTTATTTTCTGCTGACCACTGCAATTCTTACTGCCATTTCAGGCAGACTCATGTCTCATCTCTAAGTGTTCTAAGTTTACCATATAAAAAACGGTGTGTCGACAGGTGTTCCTTACTTTATGTGCTTCTTTACGAAGTGTAAATTAGAACACCTTATCCATGGTGAACCATTGTTTCATTCCAAAAAATTCAGCCTGTCAGAGCCCTTAACCTCTGTTTCAATAAGGTTATTTATTCAGGGTCAACAACTACCTTATCTCAACAGCCAGAATGCTTTCATAGCTATTTCATAGTTAGGTTTCTAGATTTCCAAACCCAGTTTGTCATGTTTTAATAAGGCCAAAATTCTTTCATAAGATAGTGGCCTAGAAATTCACTTGGGCGCGGGCAGCTCGCTCGCGCCCAAAAGTTAGCGCTGGGCAGGGAGGCATTAGCGCACGCCGTATATTCGTCTTCTGCGCCCCAATTTGGAAGCGGGCGCTATACCAGGGTGTGCCCGCCTCCGTTTGGGGCGCTGCAACTGAATATCGGCGCGCTAGTTGCCGCAGCGCCACCCGATGCGGTGCGGCAGGCTGCGGTACTGCAGGCCTCCTCCTTCTCTTAAGGGGGAGGTGCCTGCAACGGCCGGAGCCCCGATCGCGAGTGCCGGCAAAAGAGCCCGGCACAACGGAGAAGTGCCGGGCGCCACGGAAACCAGCCGGCAATGCCGCGGAGGGGGGTGGAGGAGGCCGGGGAAGGAGGTGCGGGCAGGCGGCCGCTGAAAAAGCGGCCAGCCGCACCTTCCGCTTTAAAGCGCCCCACTATGGCAGCAGGACGGCCCCGTTTTCTGGTCGCTGTTTGCGCCCGCTTCGGAGGAGGCGGCCGCAAATAAATATGGGGATCGGCGCGGTTTCGGGGCGTTACGGGCCACCGCGCACACCGATGACATCATCGGTCCCGGCGCAGCGCTAACGGCTACCGCCGCCAATACCGCTGCACTCAATTTCCGCGCTACCACCCCGCCGGCGCAAAAGACCTCTTTAGGCGCTAAGTGGGCGCAAGGCCCACTGAATTTCTAGGCCAGTGTATTTTTCTGAATAGGCTATATGGCTTATTCCTTCACAGCATCTCTTCAGTATCTAACAGTATCATTTTGGTTATTTTCAAAAATTACTGGAAAAGCTAGTGGACAATTTTCTAAACTTTTATTTAGGTAATGTTTATATTGTATGTTTGCCTTTGAGAAAAAAGAGAAGCTGTGAGCCTGTGTGTGTATGAGAAAGAGGGAGAAACATAGGATTACATAGGATCTACGCCTCAGAAACAGGCCATTCTGCCCAACCAATGCATGCTGGCATTTATGCTCCACTCGAGCCTCCTCCCGTCGTTCCTCATCTAAATCTATCAGCATAACCCTCTATTCCCTTCTCCCTCATATGCTTGTCTAGCCTCTCCTTAAATGCGTCTATACTATTCACGTCAACCACTCCCTGTGGTAGCGAGTTCCACATTCTCAACACTCTTTAGGTAAAGAAGTTTCTGCTGAATTCCCTATTGGATTTCTTGGTGACTATCTTATATTGATGGCCTCTAGTTATGCTCTTCCCCACAAGTGGAAACATTGGGGGTGATTTTCCCAGCTCCGAGGAGACGGGTTTGGAGGCGGGACAGTTGGCAAAATCGCACAAAGTGAGGGCGGGTTTGGAACCCGCCTCCGTGCAATTTTGCCGGAGGCGAGTTTCATGGGTGCGATTCTGTCCCGCCTCCATCAGTCGGGAAAGGTAGTTAAGACCCTTAAATAGTCGTTAAGGGCCTCTATAATCCTATTTTGACAGGCCTTTGTTATTTTGCCACATTTTGTGCATGGTGCACGACCCTCCTAAACCACGCCAGCTAATCCTGGCGGGTTGACAAGTGGGTGACCTCCTCAGCTCCACCATTAAAACGGAGCTTTCATCAGGGAGCAGATGCAGGTCTTTCAACACTTTTAGCAGGCCTACCAAAGTTAGAGGTTCTGCAACTTCTATCTCTCAACTGTGGGACCTCCTTGGAAGACCATATCCCCGCTTGGACTGAGCACTTCCCCAATGGAGGTATCTGCCAGCAGCATGGGAACCATTTATTTCCTTTCACCATGGACCACAGATTCAGATGAGGAGCAGCCATGGCAGCAGCAGAACCAGGCAGCTCAGCAGCAACAGCAGCAGGAGCGCCAACCTCCTGCTCATCCACCTGATGCTGCACAGGGCAGAAGGCACCAGCGCATGGAAGCACATCGCTGCAGGAGATACCCCCTCTCAGGGTTTACAGACATAGGATGAACTACCTCAACATGACTGAGCTGCAGTGCCAAAGGAGGCTGAGACTTTCGTGAGAGGTTGTCGGAGACATCTGCGCACTGCTGCAACAAGACCTGGTGCCCAGAGGAACGGGTGGACACCCCTTACCAATGGCTGTCAAAGTCACTACCGCACTCAAACTTTTTTGCCTCAGGCTCCTTCCAGGGATCATCAGCAGACATCAGTGGCATCTCCCAGTTGGCCGCTCACAGTTGCACCACGCAGGTTACCGATGCCCTTTTTGCAAAGGCGCACAATTACATCCACTACTCAAGGGATGAAGCAAGTATAACCACGCGTTCAGTTGGCTTTGCAAATATGGCAGGCTTACCAATGGTGCAGGGCGTCATAGACTGCACACATGTGGCCCTTAGGGCACCCCAGCACAACCCAGCTATCTTTGTCAACCACAAGGGCTTCCACTCCCTCAACATACATCTGGTGTGTAACCACAAGAAGGAGATTTTGCATGTTAGCGCCAAGTTCTGTGTTAGTTGCCATGACTCATTCATTCTGCGGAACTCTAGTGTTCCTCTGCTCTTCAATCTGCCAAACCAACTTAACGGATGGCTTCTTGGTGACAAGGGCTACCCCCTGAAGTGGCTAATGATGCCGATCAGGAGGCTAGCTAACAAGGCTGAGGAGCGCTACAACGCCAGCCACATTTCGACCAGGTCCATCATCACGCAAACCATTGGCTTGCTGAAGATGCGATTCCGATGCCTTGACAGATCAGTTGGAGCCCTGCAGTATTCAGCAGCCAGGGTCTCCAGAATGGTCATGGTCTGCTGTGCACTGCACAACATGGCACAGCGTCGTGTCTTGCAGCTTCCTGATGAGCAAGTGGCTCAGTTCATAGCCTCCTCAGATGACGAGCAGGAGGAGGAGGAGGACTGAGCGGCGGCGTATCTACCAGCAGCAGCGGCAGCACGCGAGCACATGATTGTTCATCCTTTCCTGATATGTATACCTTCACATTTCTGGTATCATCCTTGTAAATCTAAACTGCACCCTCTCCAATGCCTCCATATCCATTTTATAATATGGCGACTAGAACTGTATGCAGTACTCTAAGTGTGGTCTAATCAAGGTTCGATACAGGTTGAGCATAACTTCCTTACTTTTCAATTCTATCCCTCTAGAAATAAGCCCTAGTGCTTGGTTTGCTTTTTTTTACGGCCTTGCTAAGCTGTGTCGCAACTTTTAGTGATTTGTGTATTTGTACTCTGAGATCCCTTTGTTCCTCTACCCCACCTAGACTCGCACCCTCCAAGTGATAAGAGACCTCCCTATTCTTCCTACCAAAGTGTAATAACTCACATTTATCTGTGTTGAACTTCATTTGCTAATTATATGCCGATTCTGTAAGTTTATTAATGTCCTCCTGTAATTTGTTGTAGTCCTCCTCAGTATTGACTATCCCCCCCAATTTGGTGTCATCTGCAAATTTAGAAATTGTGTTTTTGATTCCAAAGTCTAAATCGTTAATGTAAACAAAAGTGGTCCCAGCACTGATCCTTGTGGAACTCCACTACCCACCTTCTGCCACTCTGAATAGTTACCTTTTACCCCTACTCTCTGCTTTCTGTCTTGCATTTGCTACTTGTCCCCTGACTCCGCATTCTCTGACCTTCTTCATCAGTCTATTATGTGGTACCTTATCGAAGGCCTTTTGAAAATCTAGATAAATTACATCTACTGCATTACCATTGTCTATTTTCTCTGTTACCTCTTCAAAAAATTCAATGAGGTTGGTCAAGCAAGACTCTCCCTTTTGAAATCCATGCTGACTATTACTTATTATATTTTTGGTTTCTAGATGTTCTTCCATTCTCTCCTTTAGTAGTGATTCCATTATTATTCCTACCACCGATGTTAAGCTAACTGGTCTATAATTCACTGGACATGTTCTATCCCCTTCTTGAATATACGTATTATGTTGGTTATCCGCCAGTCCTCTGGCACTACACCTTTTTCAAACGAATTATTCAATATATGTAGTAATGCCTCTGCTATCTCTTCCCTAGGTTCTTTAAAAATGCATACACACGATCCATCCGGAGGTTTTATCCTCTTTGAGTTTGATTAGTTTATTTAATATACCACTCTTTTTATTTTAAAAGCATTTATCTCATTACTAATCTCATCATCCAATGTCATGTCCACCTGTTCTATCCCCCTGGTAAATACTGAAGCAAAATAATTATTTAATATTTCTGCCATCTCTCTATCATTACCTGTGGTATTGTCCTGTCTATCCCTTAATGGCCCTATTCCCATCCCAACCTTCCTTTTTTTATTGATGTGCCTGTAAAATATTTTACTATTTTGTTTTATGTTCCTTGATAATTTAATTTCATAGTTCCTCTTTGCCTTCCTAATTGTTTTTTTGACTTCTCTCCTAATCTCTTTCGTATTTTCCCTTATCATGCTCTCCCCTGCTGTCCATGCATTTAATGTATGCCTCTTTCCTTACCATCAATTGTTCCCTTATGGCTTTATTCATCCATATTGTAGGACACACTTCCCTCTTTCTTGCAGGAGAAGGTGGTGCATGACAGCAGCCAGCAGGAACGAACTGGAGGAGGACAAGCATGCCTGCATGTTTTAACCCCCATGGAGGAGACGGTACTGGCCATCATGGGAAGGGGCATCGCTGAGGCCGTGGCCACCGGTGGATCTGAAGCAATTAATGATGAGGGTATCTGCATACCTAATCTTCTTTCATTCCACATCCCCCTCATCACTCAATCTTTTCTGACTCACAAGCTGCAGATAGTATAAGCACCTAAGAACTGGAGCTCTTCCCAGTCAGTGGAGGAAGAGGAAGGAGACAGTGAAGATGAAGAGACACCGTCAATTGATCTTACACTTACAGCCACCAATTCAGATACTGTGCATATTTTAGAGGCTAGGATAGAGGAGCGAATCCATGTGGTGAGACACCTGGCACAAGTGCGCAGGAGCCAGGACGGGGGAACAGGATAGTGCAGGTGCCAGCTCACTGAACAGCGAGGTCGCACACTAGTTCTGCTGCAGAGGAGTCAGATGAGGACTTTGATGGACCAGGCTACAGAAGAAGGCTAATGGATGTATAATCAAATGCTTGGTGCACTGGAAAGCCTGCCAGAAAGCCTTCACTCAATGTCAAGGAGCATGGAGGAGTCCAGCACCAACTTGGCACAGAGCTTGACGCCCATCCTTTCCAACATGGAATGGGTGGTCACCTCCATCAGCGCACCTATGGAACCCACTACAATGCCACGTCTAGTGGCCAATGTCACATTCCATTGCAGCACAAGCAGCTTCCATCAAAGGTCTGAGTTCTGCAATGGAAGCTCAGACTGCTGCCATCACGGTACTGTTCATAGGAGCTTCCAGGGCCCCACAGCAGTCCATCAATCTGTTCTAAAAGATCAGTAGGATTGCTGAGGCACTGCCCTGGGAGAGTGACAGTGGCTCCATGGAGCACAAACCTGCTGTCCTCTCTCAGGATGACAGCATTCGTGTTCTTACCTCTGCCACTCCACCAGTGCCCTTGCTGTTACCTGTCAGCCAGCCCAGACTGTTGCAGCCCATGCCAAGATGGTGCAGTCTGAAGCCGGGCCTTCTAGGCCCAGAACTGCTTGAGGTCACCCGTCAATTGGAGGTCAGCAGCCTTCCACCACTCATGAAGCACGTTGTAGGAGCACTAGGAGAGGCAAAGGCACACGGAAGACAGGCACTAAGGGACTGCACAAGGGTGATTAGTTTATTTCTGTTTGCATTTTGTAATGATTGAATTGATAAATTTGGATTGGAATGTGCATTTTCTGGTGGTTTTTACTTTTGCGTTGTGGGACGATGTGATGGTCAGTGATAGAAGAAAGGTAAGGCATGTGGGACTGTTGGTGATTGGGGAGGTGTTGTTGAGTTTATTGGTATCGTTCATTAATTATTTCATCATGTAGAGCCCAGCAGAAAGGGGCTGTCTACCTTGTTTCTTCCTGTTCTGAGTTCTGCAGTGGAAGCTCAGACTGCTGCCATCACACTACTGTTCAAAAGGAGCTTCCAGGGCCCCACAGCAGTCCATCAATCTGTTCTAAAAGATCAGTAGGATTACTGAGGCACCACCCTGGAAGAGTGACAGTGGCTCCATGGAGCACAAACTTGCTTTCCTCTCTCAGGACGACAGCATTTGTGCTCCCAGCTATGCCACTCCACCAGTGCACATGCTGTTACCTGTCAGCCAGCCAGCCCAGACTGTTGCAGCCCATGCCTTCCTCTTCCTGTTCCTCCACTTCCTGTTGCACTTCCTCCTCCTCCACTTCCTCCTCCTCATACTCCTCCTTTTCCTCGTGCTCCTCAGCTGCTCGACTGATAGGTGGTGGCAAGGGCCAGGTTGTGCAGTATGCAGTATACTACCACAAATTTTGATACCTGTTCAGCTGAGTAGTGCAGGGCTCTCCAGAGCGGTCGAGGCAGCGGAAGCATTGCTTGAGGACGCTGATGGCGTGTTCCATAATATTCTTTGTGGCAGCAAAGCTCTCATTGTATGCCTGCTGTGCACATGTGCATGGGTTCCAAACCGGTGTCATGGGCCATGTCATGAGTGGATAACCCTTGTCGTCCAGTAGCCAGCCTTTTGACTTGCCATGGTGGTTCAAATACAGGTGGCACAGAGGACTGCCACAGAATGAAGGAATTGTGACTGCTGCCAGGATAATGGGCATTCACCTGCATTGAGGGAGTCGAATCATTTTCAGTTCATGAAAATGGCCAAGGCACACGCAAGACAATGTGTGTGCAGTCAATGGCACCCTGCACCATGGGGAAGCTTGCAATCTGTGCAAAGGAAGACACAAATAACCTCCCAGAGATGTCGGGGAACATAGGGTCTGATGAAAGGGAGGAACTAAAAGAAATCAGTATTTGTAGGGAAACGGTGTTAGGGAAATTGACGGGATTGAAGGCCGATAAATCCTCAGGGCCTAATAATCTACATCCTAGGGTACTTAAGGAAGTGGCCCTAGAAATAGTAGATGCATTGCTGATCATCTTCCAACTTTCGATAGAATCTGGAACAGTACCCATGGATTGGAGGGTAGCTATGTTACCCTACTATTCAAAAACGGTGGTAGAGAGAAAATCCTGACATCGGTAGTGGAGAAAATGCTAGAGTCCATTATAAAAGATGTAATAGCAGAGCACTTGGAAAGCAGTGACAGGATCGGACAAAGTCAACATGGATTTACAAAAGGTAAATCATGCTTAACTAATCTACTGGAATTTTTTGAGGATGTAACTGGTAAAATAGATAAGGGAGAACCAGTGGATGTGGTGTATTTGGACTTTCAAAAGGCTTTCGATAAGGTCCCGCATAAGAGATTAGCATGTAAAGTTAAGGCACATGGGTTTGGGGGCAAGGTATTGACTTGGATAGAGAACTGGTTGGCAGACAAAAAGCAAAGAGTTGGAATAAACGGGTCTTTCTCCGAGTGGCAGGCAGTGACTAGTGGGGTACCGCAGGGATCGGTGCTAGGACCCCAGCTATTCACAATATATATTAATAATCTAGATGAGGGAACTAGATGTAATATCTCCAAGTTTGCAGATGACACAAAGCTGGGTGGGTGTGTGTGTGCTGTGATGAGGATGCCGAGAAACTCCAGTATGATTTGGACAGGTTGGGTGATTGGGCAGAAGCATGGCAGATGCAATATAACATGGATAAATGCGAAATTATCCACTTTGGTGTCAAAAACAGCAAGGCAGATTATTATCTGAATGGCAATAGATTGGGAGAAGGGGAAGTGCAACGAGACCTGGGTGTCCTTGTGCACCAGTCGCTGAAGGTAAGCATGCAGGTGCAGCAGGCGGCTAAGAAGGCAAATGGTATGTTGGCCTTCGTAGCGAGAGGGTTTGAGTACAGGAACAAGGATGTCTGGCTGCAGTTGTACAGGGCCTTGGTGAGACCACATCTTGAGTATTGTGTGCAGTTTTGGTCGCCTTATCTGAGGAAGGATGTTCTTGCCATGGAGAGAGTGCAGCGAAGATTCACCAGGTTGATACCTGGGATGGCAGGAATGACGTATGAGGAGAGATTGTGTCGATTGGGCTTATACTTGTTGGAGCTTAGAAGAATGAGAGGGGATCTCATTGAAACTTACAAAATTCTGACAGGACTGGGCAGACTAGATCCAAGAAGGATGTTCCCGATGGTCGGGAAGTCCCGAACCAGGGGTCACAGTCTAAGGATAAGGGGTAAGCCATTTAGGACAGAGATGAGGAGGAATTTCTTCACCCAGGGACTGGTGAACCCGTGGAATTCTTTACCACAGAAGGCAGTAGAGGCCAATTCATTAAATATATTCAAGAAGGAGTTGGATATATTTCTTAAGGCTAAAGGGATCAAGGGATATGGGGAGAAAGCAGGGACAGGGTACTGAATTTGGATGATCAGCCATGATCTCATTGAATGACGGAGCAGGCTCGAAGGGCCGAATGGCCTACTCCTGCTCCTATCTTCTATGTTTCTATGTTTCAAACCATCATGTTTGCTCCGCCTGCTTGTCTCTGGCAAGAGGGAATGAGATGAAGCTGTCTCTCTGTATAGAGAGCCTCAGTGACTTCCCTTATGCAGCAGTGTACTGCAAACTGCGAGATGTTTATATCTCCATAAGCAGCCTGGAAGGAGCCGGACATATAAAAGTTAAGAGCCACAGTCACCTTGACAGCCACTGGCAATGCGGCCCTTGCCCTGCTTTGAGGTTGCAGTTGTGGCTGCAGCAGTTGGTAGATTTCAATCATGACCTTTTTAGTGAAGCGAAATTATCTCATGCATTGGTCCTCGCTGAAGTTGAGGTAAGAGAATTGCTCCCCAAAGTCTCTCGGCAGATATGGCCTCCTGCTGAGAGCCCTTCTCCCCCTCCTCCTCCTCCCTCTTCTAGCAGCTTGTCCTGGTCTGCGTGGTCTCTCTTCATTCACCCTGCCATGCTCAATTCCAAGGTGAAGGCCACCCATATCTAGGAGCAACTTTGTTCATTTGAAAACTTGCGTTGAAACAAGAAGTACTTCAGCACCAGCCAGATCACTCCCTGTAGACTATTGAAACTTTAGAGAAGTTTAGGAATGCTCCAGAAATGTGTACAATTGCACCAGCAATCAGAAGAACTAATCAGGCAACTAACCTGTACATAGTTCATGATCCCTTTAAGTAGCACTGGTGGGGTGTCCTTCATGCTGTTTAACATCGTATTCAACTGTGCGAGGTTAAGGCAGGGCGTAGACTGGAGCGTGGCATTTGAAAATGCTAGCGCTGGCATTGTACACTGTCATCACCTCACTGCTCTGCATGCTGCCGGTGGTTGTTAGGTGCGTGTGCGCAAACCCCTTTACCAAAATGGTGTCTGGCGCACTTCAAGTTGGAAGTGTCCGCGCAAATCTCGGACGCCATTTTTTAAGTGTTAGGAGGCCACATAGCACCTAAAACATGGGCACTACAGAGTTCAATTTTCCCCCCAATATCTCCAAGCAGTAGACATACAGAGAAATAAACACAATTACCCCATTTCTCCTCTGGGTTGAGACATAACCTTTATCGATCCTTTCAATTCTGACAAATTGGGAAGGAAAGCGCAAGATCTTTATAGGCTCTAGTCACACACACTGTCCTAGATGATTCATTATATCCTGATAGCAGATACTGTGAATGAGACCCCCAGAAATGAGGTAGTTCCTACAAAACAACAGATGTCAACTTGTTTACCATCTAAGCATGTAACTAATCACCTTAGCTCTATTGTCCCACTTTCTATCACAATCTTGGGCCCATTGTATTGGCCAAAAGAAGTCAACAGGCAGGAATCACACATCCTGCACTTTCAGCAGAAGCTAAACAGCATAGTCAGCTAAATTGTACACTGGCACATTAAACCCTAAAGCATCGTGGGAATCAACAACTTTAACCATTTCATTAATTTTAGGTATAGTACATATCCACAAGCTATTTATAAGTAAAAAGAAAGCAAAATCCTTAATCATGTAAGATTAAACCAAATCCTAATCCTATGTATACACAAATAGAGTATCTTATACTTCCTGTACCACAGAGACCTTCAGACATTAATGTTTATTACCAATTGAGCTTCACCGCCTTTTTATAATCGTATATTAAGTTTACTGCTGTCACAGTAGTCCAGAATTTCCCGAAGACTTGAGCCAAAAGGCATTTATTTTACACTGTAAAGATCCTAGGAACTTATGGTATTCACGCCACGCCATAATTTCCTGGAACATTTGTGCCACTCTGCCAATATCTTTGCCAAAACCATGCAAAATTGATTATCATAGCCCTGGCTCCTAGGCAGTTTAAAAAAAAATTCATTCACGGGTTATGGGCATCGCTGGCATGGCCAGCATTTATTGCCCATCCCTTATTGCCCTTGAGAAGGTGTTGGTGAGATGTATTCTTGAACCGCTGCAGCCCGTGTGGTAAAGGTACACCCACGGCGCTGTTTGGGAGGGAGTTCCAGGATTTTGACACAGTGACGAAGGAACAGCGATATATTTCTAAGTCAGGATGGTGTGTGACTTGGAGGGGAACTTGGAGGTGGTGGTGTTCCCATGTACCTACTGCCCTTGTCCTTCTAGGTGGTAGAGGTTTCGGAGGTGCTATCGAAGAAGCCTTGCCGATTTGCTGCAGTGGGTCTTATAGATGGTACACACTGCAGACACGATGCACTGGTGGTGGAGGCAATGAATATTTAAGGTGGTGGATGGGGTGAGAATCAAGCGGGCTGCTTTGTCCTGGATGGTGTCAAGCTTCTTGAGTGTTGTTGGAGCTGCACTCATCCAGGCAAGTGGAGAGTATTCAATCACACTCCTTACTTGTGCCTTGTAGATGGTGGAAAGGCTTTGGGGACTCAGGAGGTGAGATATTCGCTGAAGAATACCTAGCCTCTGACCTGCTATTGTTGCCATAGTATTTATGTGGCTGGTGCAATTAAGTTTCTGGTCAATGGTGACCCCCAGGATGTTGATGGTGGGGGATTCGGTGATGGTCATGCCGTTGAATGTCAAGGGGCGGTGGTTAAGATTCTCGCTTGTTGGAGATAGTCATTGCCTGGCACTTCTGTGGCATGAATGTTACCTGCCACTTATCAGCCCAAGCCTGAACATCGTCTAGATCATGTTGCATGCGGGCACCGATCAAACCCGCGACCTCTTCCAACTAGAAGGACAAGGACAGCAGGCGCATGGGAACACCACCAAGTTCTCCTCCAAGTCACACACCATCTTGACTTAGAAGTATATCACCGATTCTTCATCGTCGCTGGGTCAAAATCCTGAAACTCCCTACCTAACAGCTCTGTGGGAGTAACTTCACTACATGTGCAGTGGTTCAAGAAGGCGGATCACCAACATCTTCTCGAGGGCAATTAGGGATGGGCAATAAATGCTGGCCTTGCCAGCGATGCCCACATTCCATAAATGAATTTTTAAAAAGGCCATCTATGGGTTGAACTGTAGAACAAAAAAGGGGAAATTACACTGTTGGTACTATAGACCCCCAAATAGTCAACGGGAGATAGAAGAGCAAATATGTAGGCAAATTTCTGAGAAGTGTAAAAACAACAGGGCAGTAATAATAGGGCATTTCAACTACCCTAATATTAACAGGGATAGAATTAGTGTTAAAGATATAGAGGGTGCAGAATTCTTAAAATGCATTCAGGAGAACTTTTTTATCCAGTACGTAGCAAGCCCAACAAGAGAGGCGACGGTTCTTGACTTAGTTTTCGGCAATGAAGCTGGGCAAGTGAAAGGGATATCAGTGGGAGAGTATTTTGGTGGTAGTGATCATAATTCAGTTAGATTTAGCATAGTTATGGAAAAAGACAAAGATAGACTAGGAGTAAAAGTTCTCAATTGGGGAAAGGCCAATTTTACTAAGCTGAGATGTGTTTTAGAAAACGTGGACTGGAAGCAGCTACTTGAAGGTAAATCAGTGTCAGAGCAGTGGGAGGCATTCAAGGAGGCGATAGTGAGGGTTCAGAGCAAATATGTTCCCACAAAGAAAAATGGTGGGACTCCCAAATCTAGAATTCCTTGGATATCAAAGGTCATACAGAGTAGGATAAGGCAAAAAAGGGAAGCTTATGTCAGATACTGAGAGCTAAATACTGTAGAAAGCCGAGAGGAGTATAGAAAGTGCAGGGGTGAAATAAAAAAAAAGAGGAAAGCAAAGAGGACATGAAAAAATATTGGCAAGTAAAATCAAGGAAAACCGAAAGATGTTTTATAAATACATAAAGAGCTGCAGAAATCAGCTGGCTGTTGGATTGGCGGATGCAATAGCCAGTCTGTGATCTCTACAATGGAGATGTCGGGGACTCTGGCTCCACAGTGGCTGAAGGCTATACGTAGAAACAAAGGTAAGTTAACATTTTCTAACACTTTACACTCACCTCACATACTTACCACTCCACACTTGCACCCATCACTCACCTCTACATTGCACTTTCAGACCCCTCTGACTCCTGCAGACCTCCTATTCACCTCCTACACCCTGGCAGGGTTCCCCCAAGTCAGGAAGCCCACACTTCAGGACGAAAAATGGGGCTATCCTATTTTCTGCCTGTTGACTACCTGTTAACAGGCAGTTAATAGGCTTTAATCCCTTCCCGCCTCCAAGGGGACGGGAGCCGGGGCAGGACGCTTCCCACCTCCTGGTAAGAGGGCATGGAGGCGGGTTGGGCATGGGTTTGCCACCCGCCCCCAAATTCTGCAACTTTCCCGGCAGTCCCGCCTCCATACCCACCTCCTCGGGGCTGAGAAAATCCAGCCCTTTGTGTCTGTCTTCACAAAAGAGAGGGATGATGCAGACATTGTAATTAAGGAGGATGAGTGTGAAATATTATATGAGATAAACATAGTGAGAGAGGACGTATTAAGGGGTTTAGCACCTTTGAAAGTAGATAAATCTCCAGGCCCAGATGAAATGTATCCCGGGCTGTTAAGAGAAGCAAGGGAGGAAATAGTGGTGGCTTTGACCATCATTTTTCAATCCTCTCTGACTACAGGTGTGGTGCCGGTGGACTGGAGGGCTGCTAACATTGTACCGTTGTTCAAAAAGGGAGAAAGGGATAGACCAAGTAATTACAGGCCAGTCAGCCTAATCTTGGTGGTGGGCAAATTGTTGGAAAAAATTCTGAGGGGTAGTATTAATCATCATTTAGAAAGGCACAGATTAATCAAGGAAAGTCAGCATAGATTTGTTAAGAGAAGGTCGTGTCTGACTAACTTGATTGAAATTTTTTAGGAGCTAACAAGGAGGGTTGATGAGGGTAGTGCGTTTGATGTAATCTACATGGATTTTAGCAAGGCTTTTGACAAGGTCCCACATGGCAGACTGGTCAGAAAAGTAAAAGTCCACGGGACCCAAGGGAAAGTGACAAGTTGGATCCAAAATTGGCTCAGTGGCAGGAAGCAAAGGGTAATGGTCGACGGATGTTTTTGTGACTCGAAAGCTGTTTCTAGTGGGTTTCCACAGGGCTCAGTACTAGGTCCCTTGCTTTTTGTAGTATACATCAATAATTTACACTTCAATGTAGGGGGCATGATTAAGAAGTTTGCAGATGATACAAAAATTGGCCATGTGGTTGATAGCAAGGAAAAAAGCTGTAGACTGCAGGAAGATATCAATGGACTGGTCAGGTGGGCTGAAAAGTGGCAAATGGAATTCAATCCGGGGAAGTTTAAGGTAATGCATTTGGGGAGGGTTAACAAGGCAAGGGAATGCACAATAAAAGGTAGGATATTGAGAAGTGTAGAGGAACAGAGGGACCTTGGAGTGCATGTCTACAGATCCCTGAAGGTAGCAGGACAGGTAGATAAGGTGGTAAAGAAGGCCTATGGGATACTTTCCTTTATTAGCCAAGGCATAGAATATAAGATGTTGCACCAGGATGTAACATTAGAAAGAAGAAACAAGGTGCACCAAGGATTGGGAGAGACAGATAGCACTAGAGTAAGAAATAGCATGCAATTAAGTGGGGTCAGACTAACAGAGAATACAAAAAGGTCTAAGATAGTTTTACAGTGCATGTGTGTGAATGCACAAAGTGTGGTAAATGAGGTTGGTGAGCTGCAGGTGTAAATAGACACATGGGACTATGATGTCATAGCGATAACGGAGACCTGGTTCAAAAAAGGGCAGGATTGGGTACTAAATATTCCTGGATATTAGGTATTCAGGAAAGACTGGGAAGGAAAGAAAGGAGGTGGGGTGGCAATATTGAGTAAGGAGAATATTACAATGCTGGAGAGAGTGGATGCCCTGGAGTGGTCAAGGACAGAATCTATTTGGTTAGAGTTGATATAGTAATCTGGGATGTTATGATTAAGGTTATCCACCAGGTGGTGCTGTAGCTAGTGCTGCCACTAGTTAAAGTCAGGGCGTTGCTTCCTGTCAAGGTCAGCAAAGGTGGAATGCCAGGATGCAGGATGCAGGCCTGTATGTTTGCTACGCAGTTGTTAATAAAGTATACAGACTAATTCTAATATCTCGCCTCTTCGAGTTCTTGTTTCACTACATGGATTTATCACATTTGGTGACGAGGTAAAAAGGACACAGAATAAAGAAGAGAAGTCTGCCGGGACTTTTAAAGAACAAACTCACGAGCTGAAGTTAGCTGCAAATTGGACGGAAGCATGGCTGCCACGGTAGGAACGGTCTCCGCTTTTGATATTCGAGCACAAACCTGGGAGGAATACTGTGAAGTGTTGGGTTATTTCTTCGAAGCAAATGAAATAAATGATGCCGGAAAAAGGAAAGCCATTCTGCTTAGTTCGGTGGGAAGCCAAACCTACAGTTTGATGAGGAATCTGCTCAGTCCTGAAAAGCCTGGAGACAAATCAATTGTTGACTTAGTGGCCTTGCTCAAAGAACATTTCAACCCCAAGCCTAGTGAGATTGTACAGCGGTTCAAGTTTAATTCAAGGAACAGAAAAGAGGAAGAGAGTGTAATGGACTATGTAGCGGTGTTGCGTAAATGGCACAAGATTGCAATTATGGGAACAACCTGAAGGAAATGCTGAGAGATAGGCTAGTTTGCGGATTAATGGACGACCGAATGCAGCGTAGATTATTATCCGAGACTGGGCTTACTTATGAAAAAGCTTTGGAACTTGCTCAAGCCATAGAGACAGCGAACCGAGATATAAAAGAAATACAGGGTTCAGACAGGCCTAATGCTAAGCAAGTTGCAGGTCAGGTTATTGTACACAAGTTAAACATGCATCAGAAACCACAACGTGAGCATGTGAAGGCATGTTATAAATGCAAGGGCGATCACCTGGCGAGTGAATGCCGGTTTCTGGAGGAAAAGTGCCACAAGTGTGGGAAACAAGGACACATTAAACGAGCATGCAGGGCAAAATCACCTGTGGAGGAATCCAAACCAAAAGGGGGAGGAAAGCAAACCCAAGCAAGAGAAGTGAAAAAACATAGAGCACACCACATCAGCGGGGGAGCTGAGGAAGAAGAGGACATGTTCATAATGTATAGCATGTTAGAGAACATTCCAAAAGTGGCTCCTATCACATTGCAACTGACAGTAAATGACTCTAAGGCGAACTTTGAAGTCGATACAGGGTGCGGGGTAACCATAATGAACAAGGCAGAGTACTCAAAATTGTGGAACCGTGCAAAAGTTCCAGAGTTAAAATCTTGCTCTCTGCATCTTAAAACATATACAGGTGAACAAGTAGCGACATTAGGTGCAGCTAATGTGACTGTGCGGCTCAGGGACACAGTGGAACAGCTACCTGTAGTTATAGTATCGGGTACCGGACCAAACCTGTTAGGTCGGGGCTGGATAAAAGAACATAAATTAGACTGGGGAGCAGTAAATCAAATAGATGAGGGCAAACAGTTGACTTTGCAAGAAGTGTTGAGTGAACATGAGAAGGTGTTCAAGGAGGAACTTGGCACATTTAATGGCCCCCCAGCTAAGATTTATGGAGACAAGGAGGCACCGCCAAGGTTTTTTAAACAACGACCTGTGCCTTATGCCATGAAACCAAAGGTAGAGGGTGAGCTTGACCGTCTATTGAGAGAGAACATACTGGAGCCAGTGAAATGTTCAGAATGGGCAGCTCCCATTGTACCTGTTCTAAAACCGGACAATTCGGTAAGACTCTGTGGAGATTATAAATTGACGGTCAGTCGGGTGACCAAATTAGAGCAGTATCCTATTCCCAAAACAGAGGATCTCTTTGCAAATCTGGCTGGAGGAAGGAAATTCACAAAGTTGGATATGAGTCATACATACTTGCAGATTACACTGGATGACGAATCAAAGAAGTATGTCACCATAAATACACACAAGGGCTTGTTTACATATAACCGCTTACCGTTTGGTGTCTCATCTAGTCCAGCTATCTTCCAGAGGACAATTGAAGGTGTACTGCAAGGGATTCCGCATGTTTCCATCTATCTGGATGACATTCTGGTGACGGGAAGAACCGACCAGAAGCATCTGAGCACTCTGAGAGAGATACTACAGAGTTTGGAGAGGGCAGGGTTACGGCTCAAGAGGAGTAAGTGCACTTTCCTGGGGAATGAGGCAGTGTTCCTGGGACACAGAGTGGACACCACCGGGCTCCATCCAATCAAGGAGAAGGTACAAGCATTGCAGAACGCCCCTGCTCCTACCAATGTGGCTGAGTTAAAAGCTTACCTGGGACTGCTGAACTATTATAACAGGTTTTTACCAAACTTGTCAACAGTGTTAGCACCGCTTCACAAACTACTGCACAAGGAGACACAGTGGCAGTGGGGAGAGGAGCAGGGGGTTTCATTTGAACAGTCCAAGAAACTTATGCTGTCGTCGGATGCGCTGGTTCACTACAATGCAGAGAAAGACATCATTCTCTCTTGTGACGCTTCACCTTACGGGGTGGGGGCAGTTCTTTCACACTGCATGGAAGATGGAACTGAAAGACCAACAGGGTTTATGTCCCAAACTCTAACACCAGCGGAAAAAAACTATTCCCAGTTAGATAAAGAGGGGTTAGCAGTAATGTTTGGGTTACAGGGGTTCCACAAGTACATATATGGCAGGAAGTTCACCATATGCACTGATCATAAACCTCTTCTCTCTTTTCAATGAAATGAAAGCAGTTCCACAGATGGTGTCACCCCGGATCCAGAGATGGGCAGTGACGTTGAGGTCATATGAGTATGTCATCGTCTACAAGTACCATGGGAACGCAGATGCCTTGAGCTGTCTTCCACTGCCAGGCACACCTATCCTTGCAGCTCCAGAGGACAGAGTTTTGATGTTGGAGGACACTGATACAGCACTTGTGACTGCAGAGCAATTAAGAACATGGACAGGTAAAGATCCACTGCTGTCTAGAGTTCGAGAATATGTGGCGAGGGGATGGCCACAACATCCGGAAGGGACTGACTTCACACCCTACAGTGTCAGGAAAACAGAGCTGAGTGTGCAAGATGGTTGCGTGTTGTGGGGAGCACGAGTGATTATTCCACAGCCAGCACGACAGTCTATCCTAGAGCAACTACATCAGTGTCCTCCTGGGGTCTCGCGTATGAAAGCCTTGGCTAGGAGTTACTTGTGGTGGCCAAAGCTAGATGAGGAGATAGAAAATCTAGTCAAGACATGCAACACTTGTCAGGTGTACAGGAAGGCACCAGCAGCAGCTCCTCTCCACCCCTGGGAGTGGCCGGGTAAACCATGGAGAAGATTGCACTTAGATTATGCGGGTCCATTCATGGGGAAGATGTTCCTCATAATCATTGATGCACATTCCAAATGGATGGATGTTTATCCTGTTAATTCTGCTTCCTCCACTACTACTATAGACTGCCTGCATCAGAGCTTCAGTAATCAAGGGCTACCGGAGATCGTGGTAAGTGACAATGCCACTTGTTTTGTGAGTACAGAGCCAAAAGAGTTCATGAGAAAAAATGGCATAGTGCAGGTGACCTCGGCTCCATATCATCCGTCCTCGAATGGACTTGCGGAGAGAGCCGTACAAACATTTAAAGAGATGATGGCAAAAAGTGCAGAAGGGAGTTTAGCAGCCAAAGTGTCACGGGTCTGTTCAGCTACAGAATAACACCTCAATCCATCACAGGACTCTCTCCTGCTGATATGTTATTAGGTCGTAGACTACACTCCACTCTTGACCTTGTCCACCCAGACCTAAAAATGAAAATGGAAAACAGACAAAACAAACAAAAAGAGAACCATGACAAAAGAACAAGGAGCCGAAGTTTTGGAGAAGGAGATGCGGTCCTTACCAAGAATTTCAGTTATGGACCAAAGTGGATTCCTGGCTTCATAGACTCAATGACAGGTCCAGCATCATACAAGGTCATGTTGGGAGATGGTAGGGTAGTACGCAGACATGTAGATCAGATACTTACCAGACAAGGGGAAATTGAAATTGAGGTTCCAGATGCAATGGCTGAGGACAGGGTTGCCCCCAGTTATCCAAGTGCATCTGTGGTGCCACCACCATGGACAGAACAATTCCACAGGAACCTATTCGTCAAGAGGAAACCATCGTTGCAGAGTCAGATACTCTGAGCACTGCTCAGGAGCAGCTGGTGGCTTCACCACAAAAAAGCAGGGACTTTACTGTTAGACGTTCACAAAGGACTCGCAAGCCACCAGAGAGATTGATACTGACCTGTTAGATTCGTCAAGTATGGAACATAGTGAATGGAGACTTCTTATGTGACCCTTAGGAATGGTTGGTTGTTAAGAAATTCATACTGAAATCTTAAGGGGGGAGGAATATATTAATCTGGGATGTTATGATTAAGGTTATCCACCAGGTGGTGCTGTAGCTAGTGCTGCCACTAGTTAAGGTCAGGGGGTTGCTTCCTGTCAAGCTCAGCAAAGGTGGAATGCCAGGATGCAGGATGCAGGCCTGTATGTTTGCTACGCAGTTGTTAATAAAGTTTACAGACTAATTCTAATATCTCGCCTTTTCGAGTTCTTGTTTCACTACATGGATTTATCACAGTTGAGAAACAATAGAGGTGCCATTACACTACTAGTTTGAAGGATATAGAGGAACAAATTTACAGGGAAACTACTGAGAGATGCAAGAATTATAAAGTAGTAATAATGGGGGAATTCTGCTATCCTAATATAGACTGGGATAGTAATAGTGTAAAGGGCAGAGATGGGGAAGAATTTCTGAAGTGTGTTCAGGAGAACTTTCTTGATCAGTACGTTTCTGGCCTAACGAGGAAGGAGGCATTACTGGATCTGCTTCTGCAGAATGAGGTGGGTCAAGTAGAGCAAGGTGAAAAATTAGGGAACAGAGATCACGGTATCATAAGGCTTAGACTAGCTATGGAAAAGGACAGGGAGCAATCTAGAGTAAAAATACTTAATTGGAGGAAAGAAAATTTCAGTGGGTTGAGAATGGATCTGGCCCGGGTAAATTGGAATCAAAGATTGGCAGGCAAAACTGTAATCGAACAATGCGCTAGCTTTAAAGAGAAGATGGTTTGGGTACAGTTGAGGTACATTCCCACTTGAGGGAAAGGTAGGGCAACCAAAGCTGAAAGAGATAGAGAGTAAGATGAAGCAGAAAATGGGGCATGTGACAGATGTCAGATTGAGAATACAAGTGAGAACCAGGCTGAATATAGTAGGTTCAGAGGGGGAGTGAGAAAGGAAATAAGAGGAGCAAATAGAGAGTATGCGAATAGATTGGCAGCTAACATAAAAGGGAATCTAAAAGTCTTCTATAGGCATAAAGGTAGTAAGAGGAGGGGTGGGGCTGATTAGGGACCAAAACAGAGACCTACGCATGGAGGCAGAGGGCATGGCTGAGGTACTAAATGAGTACTTTGCATCTGTCTTTACCAAGGTAGAGGATGCTGCCAAAGTCATAGTGAAAGAGGAGGTACTTGAAATACTGGATGGGATAAAAATTGATAAGGAGGAGGTGCTAGAAAGGCTGGCTCTACTTAAAAAGTAGGTAAGTCACCAGGACTGGATGGGATGCATCCTAGGATGCTGAGGGGTGTAAAGGTGGAAATTGCAGAGATACTGGCCATAATCTCCTGTTCAAAAAGGGTGTAAGGATAAACCCAGCAACTACAGGCTAGTCAGTTTAACCTCGGTAGCGGGGAAGCTTTTAGAAATGATAATTCGGGACAAAATTAACAGTCATGTGGACAAATATGGATTAATTAAGAAAGGTCAGCATGGATTTGTTAAAGGCAAATCGTGTTTAACTAACTTGATTGAGTTTTTTGATGAGGTAACAGAGTGTGTTGATGAGGGCAATGCAGTTGATGTGGTGTACATGGACTTCCAAAAGGCGTTTGATAAAGTGCCACATAATAGGCTTGCCAGCAAAGTTAAAGCCCATGGAATAAAAGGGACAGTGGCAGCATGGATACGAAATTGGCTAATTGACAGGAAACAGAGAGTAGTGGTGAACAGTTGTTTTTCTGACTGGTGGAAGGTATACAGTGGTGTTCCCCAGAGGTCGGTACGAGGACCACTGCTTTTCTTGATATATATTAATGACTTAGACTTGGGTTTACAGGTCACAATTTGAAAATTTGCAGATGACACAAAACTTGGAACTATAGTGAACAGTGAGGAGGATAGTGATAGACTTCAAGAAGACAGACAGGCTGGTGGAATGGGTGGGCATGTGGTAGATGAAATTTAACAAAGAAAAGTGCGAAGTGATATATTTTGGCAGGAAGAACGAGGAGAGGCAATATAAACTAAAGGGTATTGTAATGATCAGTAACCTGTCATTCTGGAATGGTACACTAGGTGGTGCTGTATGTAGATAAGAGTGGGCTACCTACGATGCACCAGGCTACCCACAAGGCAGCAGTCAAGATGGATGCCTCTACAGATACTGTAACTAGTCCACATGTGCTCAATAAAGTGTCTAGCAAAAGCTAGCTGTTCGTAATAAAAACGACTAGTTATTAATGAACATAACATGGTACCAGGATTGGTAAGATCTGCTGAATATTGTGCAATGCGACATGGAGAATTTGAAGCCACCAGAGCGTTTGAACCTCACAGGAAATGTCGACTACAATTGGCAGATTTTAAACAACAATTCGAACTCTACATTGCTGCCATCGGGTACGGTACAAAGCCAGACGCAAGGAAAATAGCGTTGCTGCTCACGGTTGCAGGCCCACAGGCGATCGCGGTATTTAATACATTTCTATTTAATCCAGAGGAGAACAGAGAAAAATTAGACGATGTGATAAAGAAGTTTGATACACATTGCTCTCCCAAAAAGAAGGAAACCTATGAGAGGTACATCTTCCGTTCTCAGACACAGCAGCAAAATGAGACTTTTGATAGCTTTTTGACTGATCTGAAACTGAAAGCACAGACATGTAATTTCTCTGAGCTGAAAGCATCCATGATTCGTGACCAGATTGTGTTTGGTATTCATGATAAAAAAAAGTCAGGGAACGTCTGTTGAGAGAAACCGAACTAACATTGGAAATTGCTGTGAAAATATGCCATGCCAGCGAGCTAGCTAGAAAGCACGCGAAGACTTTCAGTGAAATCAATAATGATGCGATTGTAATGAGTGATAATGCTGCTGTCGGTGCTGTGTCCTACAAGGGGAAGAAACGTGGGCAGAACAGAAATGAAAAGCAATCGGAGGATGACATTTTTAATTGTAAACGCTGTGGTTACAAACACCAGTTAAGACAATGCCCAGCGTTTGGAAAAATCTGCACAAAGTGTAATGGAAAGAATCACTTTGCCAAACAATGCTTTTCAAAAGTAAAAACAAAGAAAGGGCAACGAGTTAATGTGATTGAGGACACTGATTTAAGTGAGACAATTTTTGTAGGAATGGTGTCATGTGACAATGTCAAAAATGATACAGAAAATGTGCAGCCCTCAGGAATTAACAATGCTGAACATAAAGTTAATGCAGTAAAAGAGGACAAATGGATGATCCCACTGCAGGTAAATGGAGCATTAGTTACATTGAAACTAGACACTGGGGCAAAAGCAAACTTAATCAGTATCAGTGACATTAACAACATGAAATGAAAAGCCCAAATTACAGAAAACGTCAGTACTACTGAAGGACTATAATGGACAGAAAATAGATAGCTTAGGTGTATGCAGACTTAAAGTGACAGTCAAAGACAAAGTGCATCATCTCATGTTTTCTGTTGTGGCTGAAGGACTTGATTCACTACTGGGTGACAAAGCTTGTGAGGACCTGGAACTGGTCAAGAGAGTCGACCGTATAAACTGCCATAAGCAGACCAGATGACTCGGTGGATTCTGTAGTAAATAATTTCCAGGATGTGTTCAAAGGATTTGAAGTTCTACCATTCACTTACAAGATCCAGCTAAAGGAGGATGCTCAGCCAGTGGTACATGCTCCACGAAGAGTTCCAGCACCCCTGCGTGACTGGCTCAAGAATGAACTGGACAGAATGACCACACTAGGAGTCATCAGGAAAGTCGAAGAACCAACAGACTGGGTTAACTCCATGGTATGTGTAAAGAAAAAGAACAATGATCTAAGAACATGCATGGATCCAAAGGACTTAAATGCAAACATAAAACGTGAACACTACCAGATTCCCAAGCGAGAAGAAATCACCAGTGAAATGCCAGGTGCCAGATACTTTACAAAGCTCGATGCCTCACAAGGATTTTGGCAACTAAAACTGGATGAAGAGAGCACCAAATACTCTACCTTCAACACACCATTTGGCAGGTATTGTTTCCTCAGAATGCCTTTTGGGATAATATCTGCATCTGAAATCTTTCATAGAGCGACGGAACACATAATTGAAGATCTGGAAGGAGTTTGGGTCTATGTTGATGACATCATCATCTGGGGCTCCATACTGAAAGAACACAATGAGAGACTGACTAAAGTGCTACAGAGCATACGCCGGAATGGACTGAAGCTCAACAAAGCCAAGTGTCAGTTTGTCGTCCAGGAAGTCACTTTCCTAGGAGATAATCTATCTGGTAAAGGAATAGAGCCAGATATGGAAAAAGTAAACGCCATACTCAAAATGCCCCGACCCACTGACCAAAAAGGAGTGCTACACATCATGGGGATGATAAACTTCATTGGAAAGTTCATTCCTAACTTGTCAGCCAAGACAGCCTGTCTGCGAGACCTGCTACGTAAAACAAATGAGTTCGCATGGACAGAAAGACATGAACAAGAGTGGATGAACCTCAAAACAGTGCTGACAACCACACCTGTACTCACCTTCTTTGACCCCACAAAAAGAATCAAAGTGTCAACGGATGCATCAAAAGATGGCCTAGGTGCGGTCTTGCTACAAGCAGAGGGTGAAGATTGGAAGCCTGTTGCCTATGCCTCCAGGTCTATGACTGATACTGAGTGTCGATACGCCCAGATTGAAAAGGAATGTCTAGGCTTGCTAGTTGGACTAGAAAAGTTTCATGGCTACATATATGGACTTCCCACCTTCACAGTTGAGACAGACCACAGCCCACTGGTTGCCATCATAAAAAAGAACCTGAATGAGATGTCTCCAAGGATTCAACGACTCATGATGAAGCTGCAAAGATATGACTTTGAACTGATCTACACACTGTAATGATCAATAACATGTCATTCTATAGTGGACACTAGGAGGAGCCGTAGAGCTGTGTAGAGCTGTATATAGCTGTATGTATATAAGACTACACTACCCAGCTGTATAGATATTAAGACTACATTACCCATGAGGCACTAGGCTACCCACAAGGCAACAGCCAAGATGGCAGCCTGCACACAGGAGCACACATGCTGCATCTGTACAGATACTGTACCTAGAGAACATGTACTGAATAAATGACTAGTTAGAAGCTAGCTGTGTTTATAATAAGAATGTCTAGTTATTAATGAACATAAGATGGTACCAGGATACCAAGAGTTGTAAATATCTGCTAGAAAATTGTGAAAAGCGACATGGAGAATTTGAAGCCACCAGAGCGCTTGAATCTCGAGGGAAATGTCGACTACAATTGGCGGATTTTTAAACAACAATTCGAACTCTACATTGCAGCCATCGGATTCGGTACGAAGCCAGACGCAAGGAAGATAGCATTGCTGCACACGGTTGCAGGCCCACAGGTGATAGAGGTATCTAATACATTTGTATTTAATCCAGCGGAGAACAGAGAAAAATTAGAAGATGTGCTAAAAAAAATTGATGCACATTGCTCTCCCAAAAAGGAGAAGTATGAAAGATACATCTTCCGTTCTCGGACACAGCAGCAAAATGAGACTTTTGATAGCTTTATAACTGATCTGAAACTGAAAGCACAGACATGTAATTTCTCTGAGCTCAAAGCAGCCATGATTCGTGACCAGATTGTGTTTGGTATTCATGATAAATAAGTCAGGGAACGCCTGTTGAGAGAAACCGAACTAAATTGGGAAAATGCAGTGAAAATATGCCAAGCCAGCGAGGTAGCTCGAAAGCACGCGAAGACTTTCAGTGAAATCAATAATGATGCGATTGTAATGAGTGATAATGCTGCTGTCGGTGCTGTGTCCTACAAGGGGAAGAAACGTGGGCAGAACAGAAATGAAAAGCAATCGGAGGATGAAATTTTTAATTGTAAACACTGTGGTTACAAACACCAGTTAAGACAATGCCCAGCATTTGGAAAAATGTGCACAATGTGTAATGGAAAGAATCACTTTCCCAACAATGCTTTTCAAAAGTAAAAACAACGAAAGGGCAACAAGTTAATGTGATTGAGGACACTGATTTAAGTGAGACATTTTTTGTAGGAATGGTGTCATGTGACGATATCAAAAAAGATACAGAAAATGTGCAGCCCTCAGAAATGGACAATGCTGAACATAAAGTTAATGCAGTAAAAGAGGACAAATGGATGATCCCACTGCAGATAAATGGAGCATTAGTTACATTGAAACTGGACACTGGGGCAAAAGCAAACTTAATCAGTATGAGTGACATAAAAAATATGAAAGAAAAGCCCAAAATACAGAAAAAGTCAGTACTACTGAAGAGCTATAATGGACAGAAAATAGATAGCTTAGGTGTATGCAGACTTAAAGTGACAGTCAAAGACAAAGTGCATCATCTCATGTTTTCTGTTGTGGCTGAAAGACTTGATTCGATACTAGGTGACAAAGCTTGTGAAGACTTAGAACTGGTCAAGAGAGTCTACTGTATAAACTGTGCCATAAGCAGACCAGATGACTCAAGTGATGAAGCAGAGAGCCCATCAAGGATGAAAAGGCCAAAGGGTATCCATGTCTTCAAAAAGCCTAGTTTCTCCAAGAAGAAAGAAAAATACTTTAAGGTCAAAGAGAAGCCAAAGGAAGAAAAGCACAAAGAGGAAAAACACAAGGAAAAAAAGTCCAAAGATATAACCGCAGCAGATGTTGTTAAGCAGTGGAAAGAGAAAAAGAAAAAGAAGAAGCCTGCACCAGAGCAGGAAGCAGTTCCGGTGGATACTCCTTCTTCCCTCAGTCCAATCTTTGGTGTTCCATTAGCCGAGGTTGCTGAGAGGACTATGCTGTATGATGGGATCCAGCTGCCAGCAGTTTTTCGAGAGTGCATTGACTACATTGAGAGTTATGGCATGAAGAGTGAAGGAAACAGTGAAACCCTCTCCAAGCAAAGATCGCAAGGAGACCTCGATCTATACAAGAGCAGCTTGATGACAATGCCGCAACTGCATCTTGTCATTCACCACCAGAACAATCTCATGAAGACACATCAGACTTACCCGTGTTGAGAAGATCCACACGTGAAGTAAAAGAGCCTGATAGACTTAATCTTTGAGTACAATGTAAAGCTTTGAAAATGTGTTGACTGTTTTGAAAATGTTTATAGAGCACTAACAAAAGTGTTACTGATATTATCTTTATTGTTTTCTTGAAAGTTGATTGATATTAATTTTGTTAAACCTCAAAGAAAGGGGGATGTAATGATCAATAACATGTCATTCTATAGTGGACACTAGGTGGAGCCGTAGAGCTGTGTAGAGCTGTATATAGCTGTATGTATATATAAGACTACACTACCCAGCTGTATAGATATTAAGACTACATTACCCATGAGGCACTAGGCTACCCACAAGGCAACAGTCAAGATGGCAGCCTGCACACAGGAGCACACATGCTGCCTCTCTACAGATACTGTACCTAGAGAACGTGTACTGAATAAATGACTAGCTAGAAGCTAGCTGTGTTCATAATAAGAATGTCTAGTTATTAATGAACATAAGACACACCAGGCAAATACATAGTGTTAGCAGATGCACTATCCCGAGCACCCACAATGAGTCATGTGAGCTCTACTGAAGAAGACATGGATGTTCATGTGAGTATGGTCACTGCTGCGCTGCCCGTGTCAGACACAAAATCAAAGCAAAGAGCAGAAGAAACAGTAAAAGATACAGTATTACAAACAGTAATAGAGAACATTCATCATGGTTGGCCAAAAGGTTCCTGTCCAAAATATTTTCACATAAGGTCAGAATTGAGTGTCGCAAGTGGACTATTACTAAAACAGAACAGAATAGTCATTCCACAGGCTCTACGTCAAGACATGCTCAAAAGGATTCATGAGGGACACCTCGGAATTGAAAATGCAAAAGGAGAGCAAGAGACACTGTTTATTGGCCTGGCATAAATAAGGACATTGAGAACATGATAGGCAAATGTGAGACATGTCAGAAACACCAAAACAAACAAGCAAAGGAACCAATGATAGTAGCTGACATACCAACAGCACCATGGCAAAAGGTTGGTATGGACCTTTTTCATTTAAATGGTAAAGACTATCTAATAGTGATTGACTACTATTCTAACTATCCTGAGATGGCGCTGCTCTCAAGCACCACAGCAAGCAGTGTCATAATGCATGTGAAATCCATCTTCGCCAGACATGGAATTCCCAGGATTGCCGTTAGCGACAACGGTCCGTGCTTCAACTGTAAGGAGTGGCAATAGTTTGCAGCACCTTATGACTTTCAACACATCACATCCAGTCCTTTGTATGCTCAGTCGAATGGTAAGGCAGAGAAAGGTGTTCAAGTTCTCAAGCAGCTACTGAAGAAAGCGACAGAAAGCAAGTCTGATCCTTATCTCGCCCTGCTGAGCTACCGAGCCTCACCTTTAGACACTGGTTCTTCACCTGCTGAACTCCTAATGGGTCGCACGTTGCATACCACGCTACCCTGCTGTGCAAAAGAAAAGCAGAGTAAGGAACTGAGACAGAGACTTCAACTGTTAAAGCTGAAACAGAAATCATACTATGACAAGTCACCCAAAACTCTGAAACCATTGACAAGGATTGACATGTTGTCAGGATTGAGGATCCAGATACATGGAACAGGAAAGCTACAGTTCTTGAGGAAGTAGGACCAAGGTCATACACTGTTAGAACTGAGGAAGGACAGATTCTCAGGAGGAACCACCATTCCCTCCTAAAAACACAAGAGACTATCGAAGAGCAAATCGATGACAATGCCGCAACTGAATCTTGTCACTCACCACCAGAACAATCTAACACAAATACACATACAGGCTCTCATGAAATCACATCAGACTTACCTGTGCTGAGAAGATCCACACGTGAAGTAAAAAAGCCTGATAGACTTAATCTTTGAGCATAAAGAAAACTACATTGAAAATGTATTGACTGTTGAAGATGTTTATGTTGTTATTGATCGATACTGATTTTGTTTAACCTCAAAGAAAGGGGGATGTAATGATCAGTAACCTGTCATTCTGGAATGGTACACTAGGTGGTGCTGTATGTATATAAGAGTGGGCTACCCACAATGCACCAGGCTACCCACAAGGCAGCAGTCAAGATGGATGCCTCTACAGATACTGTACCTAGTCCACATGTGCTCAATAAAGTGTCTAGCAAAAGCTAGCTGTTCTTAATAAAAATGACTAGTTATTAATGAACATAACAGGTATAATTCCAAAGGGGGGGGCATGAACAGAGATACCTGGGGGTGTATGTGCACAAATCGTTGAAGGTGGCAGGACGGGTTGAGAAAGCAGTTAAAAAAGCATAGAGGAATAGCCTTGATTTTCGTTGAGTCGTGGAGGCGGGCTTGGAGGCGTGCGGCGGGTTAAAATCGCAAACACTGGCAGGCCGACCCCCCCCCACCGGCCTGGTTCCCGACTCCAAGCAATTTTAACTCAGTCGTGTCTGATCGTCCCGACTCCGTCCTGCATCCAACAGGCGGGACTGGTCGTTAAGGCCCTTAACAACCACTAAGTGGCCTCTACAATCCTATTTTGAAAGGCCCTTGCGAATTTAACCCTTTTCCCATGTGAAACATGCCTGGTAGGAAACATGAATATGAAACTTGGCGGGAGCACTATTGGATTGCTGACTATCAACTGCAGGTCAACCATTAAAGAGGAAATTTGATCAGCCATGATTTGCAGGTGGCAGGACTTAGTGGTCTCAGGTCTGGGGCAACGTTTAGAAGGCTTAACCACACCTGTGGAAGTTTGGAGCATCACACCCATCTCCAGTGTGACCTCCTGGGAAACCCCTCTCACCACCTTCACTCAGCGCTTCCTCAACGGAAGCATATACCAGAAGCATGGGAGCCAATTATTTCCTTCCCATCTGGGCATTAGAGGAGATTGAGCACCAGCCGCGGCAGCAGCAGAACCAGGAATAACAGCAGCACCAGCAACAGCAGCAGCAGCAGGAGCACCAGGCTGCTGCTCACCCACCTGAGGCTGCACAGGCCAGAAGGGGCCAGCGCCTGGAAGCCTGTCGGCGCAGGAGCTACCCCCCAAACAGGGTTTACAGATGCAGGGTCAGCTACCTCAACATGTCTGAGCAGCAGTGCCAAAGGCGGCTCCGACTTTCACGAGAGGTAGTGACTGACATCTGCGCAATGCTGCAACAAGACCTGCAGCCCAGAGGACCAGGTGGACAAGCATTACCAATGGCCGTCAAAGTCACCACCGCAATCAAGTTTTTTGCATCAGGCTCATTCCAGGGATCAGCAGCAGACATCAGCGGCATCTCCCAGGCAGCCACACACACTTGCATCACGCAGGTAACCGATGCCCTCTTTGCCTTCGCACACAATCACATCCCTTTCACCAAGGATCGAGCAAGCGTCACGGCACGAGCGGTTGGATTAGCTAATCTGGCAGGCTTTCCAAGGGTGTAGGGTGTCATTGACTGCACACATGTGGCCCTTAGGGCACCCCATTCACAATCCAGGTATTTTTGTCAACCGCAAGGTCTTCCACTCCCTCAATGTTCAGCTGGTGTGTGACCACAAGAAGGAAATTTTGCATGTTTGTGCCATGTACCCTGGCAGTTGCCATGACTCCTTCATACTGCGCCAGCCTAGTGTGCCTCCGCCAGACCAACGGATGGCTACTTGGGGACAAGGGCTATCCCCTGAGGACGTGACTAATGACGACGTTGAGGAGGCCAGCCAACAAAGCTGAGGAGCGCTACAACTCCAGCCACATTTCCACCAGATCCATTATCAAGCAAACCATCGGTTTCACAGAAATCACAGAAACCCCACAGTGCAGATAGAGGCCATTTCGGCCCATCGAGCCTGCACCGACACATATCCCACCCGATCCCCGTAACCCCTACACCAACACATATCCCACCCTATCCTTGTAACCCCATGTATTTAATCCCCCTAACACTAAGGGTCAATTTATCATAGCCAATCAACCTAACCCGCACATCTTTGGACTGTGGGAGGAAACCGGAGCACCCGGAGAAAACCCACGCAAACACGGGGAGAATGTGCAAACTCCACACAGACAGTCGCCCGAGGCCGGATTCGAACCCGGGTCTCTGGCGCTGTGAGGCAACAGTGCTAACCACTATGCCACCGTGCTGAAGATGCGCTTCAGATGCCTGGATAGATCAGGTGGAGCCCTACAGTACTCAGCAGCCAGGGTCTCCAGAATCGTCGTAGTTTGCTGTGCACTTCACAACATGGCACAGCGTCGTGGCTTGCAGATTCCTGCGGACCAAGTGGCTCCTCACATATCCTCCTCAGATGAGGAGAAGGAGGAGGAGGAGGAGGAGTGCAAAAACGAACATCCTGCAGCGGCCTATCAACCAGCGGCAGCATTACGCGAGAACATTGCTGCCTGGGATGCAAGGAACGCACTCATCCTGGCCAGATTTGCTTAGCCTAGTCAATCAAACACTTTTGCCTCGCTGCTTCTTACTACAGCTTTGACAATGGCCAAGAACCAGAGGATTCCTATCACTCTGACCACCATACTGACAGTTGCAAGTATTCCTAAGGCCTCAATGTGGAAGCCCCAATAGCGAAATGACAGACGCCACAACTGCAACATTTGCCATCAGAATTTTTATGTTCAATAACGACGTGATAGCATTTTTACAATAAACACAAAATTGCACCCAAGTGACTACGCTTGTGACTATTTGTGCAGAATTTTCCTCTTACGCATGCTCCTATGTGGTGCCTCCCCTGTGGCTTCAGCAGTTGTGGAGGCCCCTTGCTCACTTTCCTGCTGCTCCTTTGGCGGGTGTCCTCTGGGGTTGTGAGCCTGTGAGGGCTCGTCAACAGTCTGCTGCTCCTGCGGTTGTGCAGGGGTTGAGACGCCTATCTCACTTGGGTGTGGACTCCGGTGGGGCTCTGACTGAGGGCTCTGCAGTGGCATGGAAGTGTGAGCACTTGGAGAGGAGCCCCTACTTCCTTGAGATCTGCCACCAACCTCCCTCTCATGGGTCAGGTCCCCCTCAGCGCCTGCCAGTGGCTGGAGAGCACCTCGCTGCACATCAGGGGGGCCATGGGGACCCATATCTGCAATGGCAGCCCTACTCAGAAGGACTTCCATGAAGGTCTGGTTTCTCTGTTCAATAGATGCCCATCGCTCCTCAAGAGATGTCATTCTATTCTGAACAATGACCATGTTTTCCATACCCTGGCAACTACGCTCCTCCAAGGCTGTAGCCATCCTATCCTCTACCGTAGCCATCCTCTCCTCTACAGTAGCCAGCCTTACCACGGAGGTTGCAATCCTTTCCACGGAGGTAGCCATCCTTTCCGTGGTGATGCGTTCATGCGCCAATGACTTCACAAAGGCTCTGCTCATGTTCGCTATGGACTCCTCCATTCGCTCCACACTCACAGCGACCCTAGAGACAAAACCTGCCAGAGACTCCTGCATCTGTGCCTGGAGTTCGATCACCTCTAATCTTATGGATGGAGTGTGAGGGCTGCATGTTTGAATAGTTATGTGAATGTGAGCATAGAGAGAGAGGGAATGGGTAAGGGTGCATGGATATCAGTGTCAAGTGGGATGTGGAGGAAGAGATTGCTAAAGCTGAGTGCTGGTGAGGAAAGGCAATGGGGATCAGATTGAGAGTGATGGGAAATTCATACTCACTTTTCCAGTGCGCTGAAGGTCATGAAATCTTTTCCTACACTGTATCCAGGTTCTGCGGGTGACTCCCAATGAGTTGACCTCCTCAGCCACCTGCATCCACACTGCCTTGGTCTGCGTGGGTGGCCTCTTCCTCCCTGATGAAGGGAAGAACACCTCCCTGTTGGCCCTAGCCCCATCCACTAATGCCTGCAGTGCCACCTCGTCAAAGCGAGGAGCTGATCTGGCCCTCCCGCTTGTCATATTTGCTGCAGCTCCCTCACACTGCACAGTCAAGAAGCTTGGCAGTCTGCAGAAGAAGCAAGGCTTGCTGTGTGTAATGATCAGTAACCTGTCATTCTGGAATGGTACACTAGGTGGTGCTGTATGTATATAATAGTGGGCTACCCACAATGCACTAGGCTACCCACAAGGCAGCAGTCAAGATGGAGGCCTCTACAGATACTGTACCCAGTCCACATGTGCTCAATAAAGTGTCTAGCAAAAGTTAGCTGTTCTTAATAAAAATGACTAGTTATTAATGAACATAATATGGTACCAGGATTGGTAAGATCTGCTGAATATTGTGCAACGTGACATGGAGAATTTGAAGCCACCAGAGCGTTTGAAACTCACAGGAAATGTCGAGTACAATTGGCAGACTTTTAAACAACAATTCGAACTCTACATTGCTGCCATTGGGTACGGTACGAAGCCAGACGCAAGGAAAATAGCATTGCTGCTCACGGTTGCAGGCCAACAGGCGATAGAGGTATTTAATACATTTGTATTTAATCCAGAGGAGAACAGAGAAAAATTAGACGATGTGCTAAAGAAGTTTGATACACATTGTTCTCCCAAAAAGAATGAAACCTATGAGAGGTACATCTTCCGTTCTCGGACACAGCAGCAAAATGAGACTTTTGATAGCTTTTTGACTGATCTGAAACTGAAAGCACAGACATGTAATTTCTCTGAGCCGAAAGCATCCATGATTCATGACCAGATTGTGTTTGGTATTCATTTCTGTTGAGAGAAACCAAACTAACATTGGAAATTGCTGTGAAAATATGCCAAGCTAGCCAGCTAGCTCAAAAGCATGCCAAGACTTTCAGTGAAATCAATGATGATGCGATTGCAGTAAGTGCTGCTGTCGGTGCTGTGTCCTACAAGGGGAAGAAACATGGGCAGAACAGAAGTGAAAATCAATCGGAGGAAGGAATTTTTAATTGCAAACATTGTGGTTACAAACACCAGTTAAAACAATGCCTAGCATTTGGAAAAATGTGCACAAAATGTCATGGAAGGAATCACTTTGCCAAACAATGCTTTTCAAAAGTAAAAACAAAGAAAGGGCAACAAGTCCGAGTTAATGTGATTGAGGACACTGATTTAAGTGAGACATTTTTTGTAGGAATGGTGTCATGTGACAATATAGAAAAGGATACAGAAAATGTGCAGCCCTCAGGGATAAACAATGCTGAACATAACGTCAATGCAGTAAAAGAGGACAAATGGATGATCCCACTGCAGGTAAATGGAGCATTAGTTACATTGAAACTAGACACTGGGGCAAAAGCAAACTTAATCAGTATGTGACATTAACGATATGAAAGAAAAGCCCAAAATACAGAAAAAGTCAGTACTACTGAAGGACTATAATGGACAGAAAATAGATAGCTTAGTTGTATGCAGACTTAAAGTGACAGTCAAAGACAAAGTGCATCATCTCATGTTTTCTGTTGTGGCTGAAGGACTTGATTCACTACTGGGTGACAAAGCTTGTGAGGACTTAGAACTGGTCAAGAGAGTATACCGTATAAACTGTGCCATAAACAGACCAGATGACTCAGTGGATTCTGTAGTAAATAATTTCCAGGATGTGTTCAAAGGATTTGGAGTTCTACCATTCACTTACAAGATCCAGCTAAAGGAGGATGCTCAGCCAGTGGTACATGCTCCACGAAGAGTTCCAGCACCCCTGCGTGACCGGCTCAAGAATGAACTGGACAGAATGACCACACTAGGAGTCATCAGGAAAGTCAAAGAGCCAACAGAGTGGGTTAACTCCATGGTATGTGTAAAGAAAAAGAACAATGATCTAAGAATATGCTGGATCCAAAGGACTTAAATGCAAACATAAAACGCGAACACTACCAGATTCCCAAGCAAGAAGAAATCACCAGTGAAATGTCAGGTGCCAGATACTTTACAAAGCTCGATGCCTCACAAGGATTTTGGCAACTAAAACTGGATAAAGAGAGCACCAAATACTGTACCTTCAACACACCATTTGGCAGGTATTGTTTCCTCAGAATGCCTTTCGGGATAATATCTGCATCTGAAATCTTTCATAGAGCGATGGAACACATAATTGAAGGTCTGGAAGGAGTTCGGGTCTATGTTGATGACATCATCATCTGGGGCTCCACACTGAAAGAACACAATGAGAGACTGACTAAAGTGCTCCAGAGCATACGCCGGAATGGACTGAAGCTCAACAAAGCCAAGTGTCAGTTTGGCGTCCAGGAAGTCACTTTCCTAGGAGATAATCTATCTGGTAAAGGAATAGAGCCAGATATGGAAAAAGTAAACGCCATACTCAAAATGCCCCGACCCACTGACAAAAAAGGAGTGCTATGCATCATGGGGATGATAAAATTCATTGGAAAGTTCATTCCTAACTTGTCAGCCAAGACAGCCTGTCTGCGAGACCTGCTACGTAAAACAAATGAGTTCACATGGACAGAAACACATGAACAAGAGTGGATAAACCTCAAAACAGTGCTGACAACCACACCTGTACTCACCTTCTTTGACCCAACAAAAAGAATCAAAGTGTCAACGGATGCATCAAAAGATGGCCCAGGTGCGGTCTTGCTACAAGCAGAGGGTGAAGATTGAAGCCTGTTGCCTATGCCTCCAGGTCTATGACTGATACTGAGTGCCGATATGCCCAGATTGAAAAGGAATGTCTAGGCTTGGTAGTTGGACTAGAAAAGTTCCATGGCTACATATATGGACTTCCCACCTTCACAGTTGAGACAGACCACAGCCCACTGGTTGCCATCATAAAAAAGAAGCTGAAAGAGATGTCTCCAAGGATTCAACGACTCATGATGAAGCTGCAAAGATATGACTTTGAACTGATCTACACACCAGGCAAATACATAGTGTTAGCAGATACACTACCCCGAGCACCCACAATGAGTCATGTGAGCTCTACTGAAGAAGACGTGGATGTTCATGTGAGTATGGTCACTGCTGCGCTGCCCGTGTCAGACACAAAATCAAAGCAAAGAGCAGAAGAAACAGTAGAAGATACAGTATTACAAACAGTAATAGAGAACATTCATCATGGTTGGCCAAAAGGTTCCTGTCCAAAATATTTTCACATAAGGTCAGAATTGAGTGTCGCAAGTGGACTATTACTAAAACAGAACAGAATAGTCATTCCACAGGCTCTACGTCAAGACATGATCAAAAGGATTCATGAGGGACACCTCGGAATTGAAAATGCAAAAGGAGAGCAAGAGACACTGTTTATTGGCCTGGCATAAATAAGGACATTGAGAACATGATAGGCAAATGTGAGACATGTCAGAAACACCAAAACAAACAAGCAAAAGAACCAATGATAGTAGCTGACATACCAACAGCACCATGGCAAAAGGTTGGTATGGACCTTTTTCATTTAAATGGTAAAGACTATCTAATAGTGATTGACTACTATTCTAACTATCCTGAGATGGTGCTGCTCTCAAGCACCACAGCAAGCAGTGTCATAATGCATGTGAAATCCATCTTCGCCAGACATGGAATTCCCAGGATTGCCGTTAGCGACAATGGTCCATGCTTCAACTGTAAGGAGTGGCAACAGTTTGCAGCACATTATGACTTTCAACACATCACATCCAGTCCTTTGTATGCTCAGTCGAATGGTAAGGCAGAGAAAGGTGTTCAAGTTCTCAAGCAGCTACTGAAGAAAGCGACAGAAAGCAAGTCTGATCCTTATCTCGCCCTGCTGAGCTACCGAGCCTCACCTTTAGACTCTGGTTCTTCACCTGCTGAACTCCTAATGGGTCGCAAGTTGTGTAGCATGCTACCCTGCTGTGCAAAAGAAAAGCAGAGTAAGGAACTGAGACAGAGACTTCAACTGTTTAAGCTGAAACAGAAATCATACTATGACAAGTCATCCAAAACTCTGAAACCATTAACAAGGGATGATGTTGTCAGGATTGAGGATCCAGATGCATGGAACAGGAAAGCTACAGTTCTTGAGGTAGTAGTACCAAGTTCATACACTGTTAGAACTGAGGAAGGACAGATTCTCAGGAGGAACCGCCGTTCCCTCCTAAAAACACAAGAGACTATCGAAGAGCAAATCGATGACAATGCCACAACTGAATCTTGTCACTCACCACCAGAACAATCTAACACAAATACACATACAGGCTCTCAAGAAAATACATCAGCCTTACCTGTGCTGAGAAGATCCACACGTGAAGTAAAAAAGCCTGATAGACTTAATCTTTGAGTACAAAGAAAACTACATTGAAAATGTATTGACTGTTGAAGATGTTTATGTTGTTATGATTGATTGATATTGATTGATACTGATTTTGTTTAACCTCAAAGAAAGGGGGATGTAATGATCAGTAACCTGTCATTCTGGAATGGTACACTAGGTGGTGCTGTATGTATATAAGAGTGGGCTACCCACGATGCACTAGGCTACCCACAAGGCAGCAGTCAAGATGGAGGCCTCTACAGATACTGTACCTAGTCCACATGTGCTCAACAAAGTGTCTAGCAAAAGCTAGCTGTTCTTAATAAAAACAACTAGTTATTAATGAACATAACACTGTGGACATTAAATGCAACAGCAGTGATGATGTCATCAGAGGGGACTTTCAGTCATGAAAAACCCATTTGCAAAGGCTTCCCACACGTTGGAAATCAATTGGCCAATTAAGTTAAAATTGCATCAATCTCCCACATCCATTTAGATTCATGTGGGAAACGTGAAATTCAGACAACACGGCACCATCCCACACCTGAGTTAAAATCCCCCCCAGAGAGTGCAAAAGCAAGGAAGTTATGATGAACCTGTATAAAACACTGGTTCAGCCTCAACTGGAGTATTGTGTCCAATTCTGGGCACCGCACTTTAGGAAGGATATGAAGGCCTTAGAGAGGGTGCAGAAAAGATTTACAAGAATGGTTCCAAAAATCAGGGACTTCAGTAATGTGGATACACTGGAGAAGCTGGGGTTGTTCTCCTTAGAGCAGAGAAGGTTGAAAGGAGATTTGACAGAGGTGTACAAAATCATGAGGAGCCTAGACAGAGTAGATAGAGAGAAACTATTCCCATTGGCGGAAGGGTCAAGAACCAGAGGACATTGATTTAAGGTGATTGGCAGAAGAATCAAAGGCGACATGAGGAAAAACGTTTTTACGCAACAAGTGGTTAGGATCTGGAATGCACTGCCTGAAAGGGTGGTGGAGGCAGATTGAACCGTGGCTTTCAAAGGGGAATTGGAAAGTACCTGAAGGAAAAAATTTGCAGGGCTACAGGGGAAGGGGAGCGGGACTAGCTGAAGTGCTATTGCAGAGAGCTGGCTTGGGCTCGATGGGCCAAATGGGCCGAATGGCCTCCTTCTGTGTTGCAACCATTCTATGAATCTGTGATTCTACTCTAAGAGCAGGGAGGTTATGCTTGAATTGTATAAAACACTAGTTAGGCAACAGCTAGAGTACTCCGTACATTTCTGGTCACCACATAACTGGAAACATGTGATTGCACTAGAGCTGGTACAGTCGAGATTTACGAAGATGTTGCCAGGACTGCAGAATTTTAGCTATGAGTAAACATTGGATAGGCTGGGGTTGTTTTCTTTGGAACAGAGGAGGCTGAGGGGAGACTTAATTGAGGTGTATAAAATTATGAGGGGATAGGAAGGACCTATTTCCCTTAGCAGAGATTTAAACATAGAAACATAGAAGATAGGAGCAGGAGTAGGCCATTCGGCCCCTCGAGCCTGCTCTGCCATTTAATGAGATCATGGCTGATCATTCAAATTCAGTACCCTGTCCCTGCTTTCTCCCCGTATCCCTTGATCCCTTTCATTTCTTAAGAAATATATCTAACTCCTTCTTGAATATATTTAATGAATTGGCCTCAACTGCCTTCAATGGTAGAGAATTCTCTGGGTGAAGAAATTCTTCCTCATCTCAGTCCTAAATGGCTTACCCCTTATCCTTAGACTGTGACCCCTGGTTCTGGACTCCCCCGCCATCGGGAACATCCTTCCTGCATCTAGTCTGTCTCATCCTGTTAGAATTTTATAAGTTTCGATGAGATCCCCTCTCAATCTTCTAAACTCCAGTGAGTATAAGCCCAATCGACACAATCTCTCCTCATACGTCATTCCTGCCATCCCAGGTATCAGCCTGGTGAATCTTCGCTGCACTCCCTCCATGGCAAGAACGTCCTTCCTCAGGTAAGGTGACCAAAACTGCACACAATACTCAAAGTGCGGTCTCACCAAGGCCCTGTACAACTGTAGCAAGACATCCTTGTTCCTGTACTCGAACCCTCTTGCTACGAAGGCCAACATACCATTTGCCTTCTTAACCGCCTGCTGCACCTGCATGCTTACCTTCAGCGACTGGTGCACAATAACACCCAGGTCTCGTTGCACTTCCCCTTTTCCCAATTTATTGCCATTCAGATAATAATCTGCCTTCCTGTTTTTGCCACCAAAGTGGATAACCTTGCATTTATCCAAATTATACTGCATCTGCCATGCATCTGCCCAATCACCCAACCTGTCTAAATCATACTGGAGTTGCTCTGCACCCTCCTCACAGCACACACGCCCACCCAGCTTCGTGTTGTCTACAAACTTGGAGATATTACATCTAGTTCCCTTGTCCAGATCATTAATATATAATGTGCATAGCTGGGGTCCTAGCACCGATCCCTGCGGTACCCCACAGTCACTGCCTGCCACTCGGAAAAAGACCCGTTTATTCCAGCTCTTTGCTTCCTGTCTGCCAACCAGTTCTCTATCCAAGACAGTACCTTACCCCCAACCCCATGTGCTTTAATTTTGCACGCTAACCTCTTATGCGGGACCTTATCGAAAGCCTTCTGAATATCCAAATACACCATATCCACTGGTTCTCCCTTATCTATTCTACCAGTTACATCCTCAAAAAATTCCAGTAGATTAGTCAAGCATGATTTACCTTTTGTAAATCCATGTTGACTTTGTCCAATCCTGTCACTGATTTCCAAGTGCTCTGCTATTACATCTTCTATAATGGACTCTAGCATTTTCCCCACTACCGATGTCAGGCTTAACGGTCTATAATTCCCCATTTTCTCTCTACCACCTTTTTTAAATAGTGGGGTTACATTACCTACCCTCCAATCCATGGGAACTGTTCCAGAGTCTATAGAATTTTGGAAGATGACCAGCAATGCATCTACTAAAGTAGTTGTTCGAAGGATTAGAGGGAGTTGAGGAGAACGTTTTTTCACCCAGAGGGTGATGGGGGTGTGGCACTCACTGCCTGAAAGGGTGGTAGAGGCAGAAACGCTCATCACATTTAAAAAGTACTTGATATGCACTTGAAGTGCCGTAACCTACAAGGTTACAGACCAAGAGCTGGGAAGTGGGATTAGGCTAGATAGCACTGTATAAAACACTGACGAAGGTTCATCGACCTGAAACGTTAACTCTGTTTCTCTCTCCACAGATGCTGCCTGACCTGCTGAGTGTTTCCAGCATTTTCTGTTTTTATTTCAGACTTGCAGCATCCGCAGTATTTTGCTTTTAATTTTGTATTAGGCTAGATAGCTCTTTTCAGCCAGTACAGACATGATGGGTCGAATGGCCTCCTTCTGTGCCGTAAATTTCTATGCCTCTGTGAAGCGTGTTGTGATGTTACTCTACATTAATTTTAAAGGTACTATATAAATGCACATTTTTGTCTCAAAACAAATCTGTTACGCAAAAGTAAGTAATCTTAATGGCTATATCGTTTATCTTTGGGATAATACATGAACATTCCGAACCACCCATTTTCCCATGATTACGGCCTTTTTAAGAACATAAGAACATAAGAAATAGGAGCAGGAGTAGGCCAATCGGCCCCTTGAGCCTGCTTCGCCATTCTATAAGATCATGGCTGATCTGATCCTAACCTCAAATCTACTTCCACTCTCCATCCCACCCGAACCCTTGTGATCTCCCGGGAGAGGCGAAAAACCAGATAAAAAACCCAATGGCCAATTTGGGAGAATAAAATCTGGGAAATTCCTCTCCGACCCATCTAGGTGATCGAAACTCGTCCAGGAGATCACTCTGTCCCTGTATTTCCTGCAGTACTTACCTTCTGTAAAAGGTGATCTCCACCCCAGCCAGGAACAGGCCCAATTTTCTCTTGAAGGACTCCTAGCTGGCAGCCTGTTCCCGAGGTCTCCACTAATCCCTGTGAATAGAACCATCTCCTGAAATCTAACACATAATTAGAACACAAGAAGTAGGAGCAGGACCAGGCTACACGGCCCCTGGGCCCGCTCCGTTACCCACAGGGCCATGACTGATCCGAACCTAGACTCATGTCCAATTTCCTGCCCGCTCCCCGTAACCCCTAATTCCCTTTACTTCTAGGAAACTGTCTATTTCTGTTTTAAATTTATTTAATGATGTAGCTTCCATAGTTTTCTGGGGCAGCAAATTCCACAGACCTACTACCCTCTGAGTGAAGAAGTTTCTCCTCATCTCAGTTTTGAAAGAGCAGCCCCTTATTCTAAGATTATGCCCCCTAGTTCTAGTTTCACCCATCATTGGGAACATCCTCACCGCATCCACCCGATCCAACCCCTTCACAATCTTATATATTTCAATAAGATCACCTCTCATTCTTCTGAACTCCAATGAGTAGAGTCCCAATCTACTCAACCTCTCCTCATATGTCCACCCTCTCATCCCCGGGATTAACCGTGTGAACCTTCTTTGTACTGCCTCAAGAGCAAGTATGTCTTTTCTTAAGTATGGACACCAATGTTAAGTCAATGTGAATTAACCCTTTGTAAACTGAAGCTGACATTATGTCAGCCACATCAAATTAAACCAAAAATCTCTTCTAGGCTAAATGGTTAAAAATTTCAATATGTTAACAGTTACCTTCTCCAGATTAATTTATTTGATTATGGATGCCAACCCTCCTGGATTGCCTGGAAGTTTCCAAGAATGGAGCTTGGATCTCCTGGGCGATGCTGCTTGCAGCCCAGGAGAACTTCGTGCTTTAAATTTCCCATCGTAGCAGTGATTCTTCCACCCGCCCCCACAGTACGACGTCACTGTCTGCCACTTCAAGAAGGCTCCAGCTCGGTGACGTCACTAATCCCCCACCAAACCCGGCGCTGCAGAGAGCCTGCCCCTGCTTAAGGGGGACTGGAAACTGGACAGCCTGGTTGGGGGCAGAGGGATTGGAGTTAATTCAAGTCAAGTTGGTTCGATGTTCTAGGGATTTGGACTCGGGGGTAAAGGAAGAGTGGGCAACCGGGGGACTGGGATTTGAGGTGGGGGGAGAGAGTGACAGTGGCCTGGTAATTAGAGGAGAGGGAGGCAGGGGACTGGGGGCTGGGCTGAGGGCTCAGGAGGAAGAGTGGGGAGTGAGGGAGACTGCGGATGGGGCTGAATAGCCTCCTCTTGTGTACAAATTTCTATCATTGTGTGAAAATGCTCTAGGGAGAATTTTTAATGCTGAACTGAGTTTAGAACGATATGCCCTGTGAAAAGTGCCCAACACTGAGCCCGCTGTCCTTTGTGCTCTCAGTTTGGAAATATATCGCCGTTCCTTCATCGTCGCTCGGTCAAAATCCTGGAACTCCCTACCTAACAGCACTATGGAAGCACCTTCACCATATAGACTGCAGCGGTCAAAGAAGGTGGCTCACCACCACCTTCTCAAGGGCAATTAGGGACAGACAATAAATGCTGACCTTGCCAGTGAAACCACATCCTGCAAATTAATAAAATAAAGGTCGGTCTGTGCTGGCCAATTTTGACATATGAAGTCCAAGTACCAATCAGCTCTAACTGAGGCTCCCAGTTCAGAGTTATCACCTTCACACAGAACCTTAGTCCAAATCAGAGTCCAAGGAGATAGGGTGAGAAATGGGGCCTTTTAAAAGTGGTACTGACTGGGGAGCCTGACTGCATCTTGTGAAGAGCGGGGAGCTGCTGACTGCAGTTTCAGGATGAATATCAGTGGGTTATAGGATTACTACTAGTTAAGGTAGGATACCAGGGCATTCCACCTATTACTACATAGAGACTATCAGTGAGTTATTCTATTACTATTGGTTATGAGGAGAATTTGAGTGTTACCAGTATTACAATTGGTTATTGGTGTAATTTCAGTGAGTTACTATTAGAATTAAAGTTCCTCCCACCTCTAGCCTCTACCCTGAAAATCCCTCGCCATCCATTCATTTCCCTCCTTCCCTGCCCACAGTTTTCCTTCTTCGCTTGCCGCCTGATTCTCGGAACGTCTGGCACGAAACCGCAAACACAGTGTTGTGTCTGTACCTTTCTACCTAGACACAATTAGGACTCAGAATTCAGAGATTCAAACATAAAGTGCTTTATTCAAAAAGAAGGTTCTGGAGAGTACCGAACAAAGAGAACTAAAACTTAACCAAGAGAACAACCCCAACTGTGACAGCGCCACCGCAGGTGGGAGGAGAACACATAATACATAACATATTCCTCCCCTCTTAAATGAAGGGGCCACATTATTCCTCAACAGGTAAGTTACTTTCAATGCACTCAACTAAACAAGGGTAGAGGTAGACTGCCTCAAACCCTGACTTTACCCTGGGGTTTATTCTGCCCCAGTCTTGTGGGTAAGTCACTAAGCCTACAGATCCAAGTGCCTTGGAGGCCACCACTCTCTGACAGCATACCGGCGGTCATCACTGGCTTCCACAGCAGTAGGCATTGACACAGGCCTAGATAGAGAAGGTGCCTGTGTCAGTCGAAAGTCAGGAGTTTGCACAGGTGGAACAGTCTCTTTGACATCCTGTGTTGGAGAAGAGCACTGTGGCAAAGGATGCTGGTTTGTGGTATCATCCGGAAACAGTTCAGGCCAACCAGCCGTTGGAGCCTCTGTGGCTGTCTCTGCTCCTAGCAACAGTTGATCTGTGTGTCTTCTCCAGACGACGTCCTCAGCAGTCTCAACCGTGTAAGACACAGGGCCCGTCTGCACGATCACTGTAGCAGGAACCCATTTCGGTCCAATGTTGTAGTTTCGAGCTAGGACGTGCTCTCCAGGATGAAACCGTCTCTCCTTGGCTCTTTTCTCTCTCTTTTCAACTTGAGCTTGTTGTTGACGATGGACAACCTGCTCTGCCCTTGGAGGTTTGAGTAAGTCAAAACTTGTCCGCAACTGCCTCTTCATCATGAGCAAAGCGGAGGAAGTTTTGGTTGTGGCATGCGGCTCGTTCCTGTAGGACAACAGGAAGCTGTTCAGACGCTGGTGGATTGAGCCCTGACCTTGCGATGCCTTCAAGGCGTGCTTCAAAATTTGCACGAACCTTTCTGCCAGGCCGTTAGTAGAGGGATGATAGGGCGCAGACCTGATGTGTTGGACACCATTCACATGCAGGAAGGTTGCAAACTCCTGTGATACAAATTGTGGACCGTTGTCACTTATGAGTTGTTCCGGTGAGCCATAACGGCTGAACATCTCACCAAGTTTCTCAATTGTTTTCTTTGCCGTGGTAGACCTCATCACAGTGACCTCCGGCCACTTGCTACGAGCGTCCACAACCACCATAAACATCTTCTCTTCGAAAGGACCGGCGAAGTCCACATGTACTCGCTGCCACACTTCTTCAGGCCAATCCCAGGGATGTAGGGTTGCCAGCTGTGGAACATTCCGGACCCTTTGACATGGGGAACATGTTTTGGCTTTCTCCTCAATATTTCCATCGAGACCTGGCCACCAGAAGTAGCTTCTTGCCATTTCCTTCATCCAAACCATCCCACTGTGGCCTGTATGAAGTTGTTGCAGTATAGGTTCCCTCAGAGGTGGCGGAATGATGACATGGCGTCCCCAAAGAAGACAACCTGCCTGGACGGAGAGCTCATTTCTTTTTGAAACGTAAGGTTTCAAACTAGGAGAATCTCCTATAGCTCTCCCTCGAATGACATTGTCCATTACCTCAGACAGGACTGGATCGTTGCGGGTGTATCTTCGCACCTGAACTGCAGTGACAGGTGCTCCCTCCACTTGTCTAAAGTAGAAGATGTCTATCTGACAAGGCTCTGGGGGAGTAACAGGCAAGGGCAGCCTCGAGAGACCGTCTGCATTGCCATGCAAGTCTGATTTGCGATATTTGATGTCATATGTATGTCCTGACAACAGTAAAGCCCAACTTTGCATCCTGCTTGCAGCAAGAGACGGAATTCTGGTGTGGAGCCCGAAGATTGAATTCAATGGACGGTGGTCCATCAGGAGTGTGAACCTTCTCTCAAACAGGTACTGATGAAATTTTCGAATTCCAAAAACGATTCCCAAGGCCTCGCGCTCAATCTGCGCATAGTTACTCTTGGCCTTGTTCAAGGTGTGTGATGCGAAGGCGATAGGTTTCTCTTCCCCAGAAGGCATGATGTGGGATATGACTGCTCCCACACCATATGGTGATGCATCACATGCTAGCTGCACGGGTAGCTTTGGGTCGAAGTGTGTCAGGACCTCCGACTTCAGCAATGCTTTCTTTGCTTGGGCGAAAGCTTCATTGCACAGTTCAGTCCATTTCCATGTTTTGCCTTGACATAGCAACTGATGTAACGGCTTCAGCAATGTTGCTAAGTCTGGAATAAACTTCTCATAGTAGTTAAGTAGCCCCAGAAATGAACGTAACTGGCTCACATTCTTGGGTGCTGGGGCCTCCACGATCGCCTTGACCTTTGATGGCGCCTTATGCAGGCCAGTAGCGTCAATCACATGCCCCAGGTACTCAACTGAAGACTGAAAGAATTCACATTTGTCCTTACGAACTCTGAGTCCGTACTCTTTCAGTCGCTTTAGTGTCGCATCCAAGTTCAGAAGATGATCCTCCTCATTTGTCCCAGTGACAAGGATGTCATCCAGGTAGCACTGGACTCCTGGCAGTCCACTCAAAATCTGATCCATTGCCCTTTGGAATAGAGCAGGGGCCAACGTAATTCCAAAAGGAAAGCGGCAGTACCTGTATAGCCCCTTGTGTGTCACAATTGTCAGCAGCTCCTTTGATTTGTCATCGACATGCATTTGTAGATAAACCTGGCATAAGTCTATTTTGCTGAACTTTTGCCCTCCGGCCAGGCCCGTAAAAAGATCACCAATGAGGGGAAGAGGGTACTGTTCCGCAGACAGCACCGGGTTAATAGTCACTTTAAAATCCCCGCAGATTCGAACAGATCCATCCTTTTTCAGGACAGGAACAATGGGTGTGGCCCATTTGCTCACGCTCACAGGTTCCAGGACTCCATTCTCGACTAAGGCCTCCAAGTTAGCCTCAACTTTTGGCCTAATTGCATAGGGTACAGGTCGGGCTTTGTGAAACTTCGGCTTGCTGTCAGGTTTAATGTCCAGTCTCACGCTGACCTTTTTCATGCTCCCAAGTTCACCATTGAAGAGTTCTGCATGTTTGTTTAAAACTGCAGTCAGACCTGACTCCCCTTTTGACATCATGCGGACTGCAGGCCAGTCCAGCGTGATTTTCTCTAGCCACGCACGTCCCAGTAGAGATGGGTAATTTCCCTTTACCACATATAGTGGCAGTTTCGCAGTCTGTCCGTTCAATTTAACTGTCACCTCAATGGCGCCTCTCATGGCCACAGGTTCGCCAGTATACGTCTTTAGCACAGTGTTTGTTGGCTGAAGGGTAAGATGCTTTAGCATTTTGTTGTAGATAGTGTCTGAAACAAGGGACACAGCCGCGCCTGTGTCCACCTCCATCCGCACTGATTGTCCCTCCACCAGTAATGACACCCAGTAGCCATTTGGACCACCTGCAACAATCAGTATGTGCACCTCTTCCTCCTCAGAGGTGTCGCTCCCCTCTGTTTAGCTTGTTCCATCATACTGCACTGAATGAGCACTCTTTTTCTTCTCTTGTCCAAATACAGACATTTTGCTTTCATGCTTCCCAGCTCTGTCTGTTCTTTTTTTACCTCTGCAGGCACGTTCAATGTGACCTTTTTTGCCACAATTTCGGCATTCCAGCTCCGTACACCAGCAGTCATTAGCGTGATGGCCCGTTTTCCCACAACGGTAACATGTGCCGTCCCGCGCACCTTTCGGCTCAGACGACACATTGTGAACTCTCCCTGTTGAAGTCAACTGGTGAGCCTCCTTTTCCGCCATCTCCATGGAGACACTAATTTCAATGGCCTTTTCAAGAGTAAGGTTGTCCTCAGTAAGAAGGCACTTCTGTGTGGCTGCACTTAGCAGACCACACACAAGTCTGTCTCTAATGGTGTCATTCAGCACCTCCTTGAAGTCGCAGTGTTCTGACAACCTTTTTAAAGCAGCAATAAACATCGTCACTGATTCCCCCTCCTCTTGATTCCGTTTGTGAAACCTAAATCTCTCAGCAATAACCAGAGGTTTTGGTGAAAAATGTGCTCCAAGAATTTCCACTAGTTGTTTATATGTTTTAGTTCCTGGCTTATCTGGCTGTACAAGGCTGCGAAGTAAATTGAATGTCTTTGCCCCCATTATACTTAAAAAGGTAGGCACGACCTTTTCGTTTGCCACTGCATTCACCAAAACAAAATCGTCAAAACGTTCCGTATAAGCGCTCCATTGCTCCACATTTTCATCAAAATCACCGATGTTTCCTAATATAGTAGCCATCTCACGTTTCAAATTTTAATTTCTGTTTACTCACTGCACCTGTAACGTTAATATGATGCTGCAATCTCTGTTCCGAGTGTTTTGTAGTCGAAAACAAGAAAGCTCCCACAATGCAGATTCATCCGATCCTCGTCGCCACTTTGTTGTGTCTGTACCTTTCTACCTAGACACAATTAGGACTCAGAATTCAGAGATTCAAACATGAAGTGCTTTATTCAAAAAGAAGGTTCTGGAGAGTACCGAACAAAGAGAACTAAAACTTAACCAAGAGAACAACCCCAACCATTTATCTGCTGTGACAGCGCCACCGCAGGTGGGAGGAGAACACACAATACATAACACACAGATACTCAGGATACCCCACTGTTGTAAGGTGTATTTAATAACATTTGCAGATGTCACAACATCAGATGTCACGTGATCAAACCTCTAGGAATAATTCCAACTAGAGTTGGCAACCCTATATTTGATAGACATGTGGAAAATCATTATGTACTTCAAAGGAGTTACTAATCATTTTTATGTTTTGAAAATGATGTGACCTCTACAGCACAGCTGTTTCACATTCTATGATTTAACTCCTGATTGAAAATTGCCTCTCAGCTTTCTGCTTAAGGTAAGCTTACGATGTCTTGGAGAGATGTGTGCCTGATTTTTTGATTGCATGTTCTAATAATGCTTTGTGTTGCCTTGTCCTTCCTGTAGGTCTTGGTGTAGTTGCAGTGCTCTTTGTTGCTTTTTTTCTGAATCAGCTCGATAAGCAGCAAGTGAAGGAATTCAGAGAGAGGAAAATAAACGTATTAACTGTCTTGGTGGCTACCTTTACACAGCTAAAGGACAAGCGGCAATGCCTACTCATTGTCCTGACAATGTACAGTGGGTTTGAACAGGGCTTCCTTGCAGGTGATTATACAAAGGTGAGACCCCTAAAAGCACTTGCGATGATATAATTAAGTATCCTAACTAACTGCATTAACATTATGGTACACCAGGACTCATTTTGTATCGATAGAGGACCTTTGAATTGAACAATCATAAAATTTTCACTAATTTATAAAAGTACCTTTTTAATTCAAATTACTGGTTCTTTAATAATTTCACTTTCATTTTGAAGAGGTAGTGTGCCTGTATTGGTGAGTTTTTATGTTAGTGCAAATTCTGCAGCACTCTGCTGCTAAATCTCAGTTTGAATACTGCTTAGTAAGGGGTAATTTTTTTATACTCGCTAACATTAGTAAAAAAAAGTTGGCTTAAGTATAAACAGAGGAAACAAAATTTATACTTGGGCTGACCTTTACTCTCATTAGTGTACAGAGGCGCATATAACTGGTGAAACAATGACCCCAATATTTACAGGGAGGCTGGGAGGGGACGGGGGAGGCCAAAAATGGCCGAAGAACCCTGCAAGGCCAGGATACACGGCAGTCCTGCCGAATTTAACATCAGGACCTCATGATCATTTTCTGCCTGGTAGCCAGCCAAATTGGCAGCCTGGCCGGCTGCCGGGTGGGAAAAGCAGTGGGAATGGGGAAGATCGGCAATAGGAACTGGGAGCAGGGGAAGAGAAGCCATCGCAGTGCTTGGGGGTGGGTTTTATTGATCACTGGGGTTTCTATATCAAGGAAAACTTTGTTGTTTGGGGAAGGGTCTTTTTTGCTCTGTTGAGTAGGCTTGTTGTCCCAGGACAGGTTTTCTGGTTTAGATGGGGATGGGGGCGGGGGGGTGGTGAGAGTTAGGATTACTAGCATTAGAGTTTTCTTAGTTCTTCAGTTACATGCTTTTACCTTCACCACAGAAATGGTTGACACAGTGAGTGCTGCGACTGTTACGTTCCAGATGAGGTGAAAGGCAGGGCAACAGAATTACATAGAAATTACAGCATGGAACGAGGCCATTTGGCCCAAAAGTTAGTGTTATCCTCCACACAAATAACTATTAAATACATGTTCTATCCAGGAAGACCCACAAAAGCTTTAATGTGAGACGGAAACGTACAGGGTCAGTACTATGGGGCTATCAAATAATGTTAGTTGAACCCCACTGTACTTTATAGGTCACATGACCTTCCTAACATCGCCAACAGGTGCAACCACGCACCATCTTTAATATATAATAGATGGTTATCCCCATAATATTATATGGATCTGAGTATCAGAAACACAGAAACACAGAAATCACACAGTGCAGATAGAGGCCATTTCGGCCCATCGAGCCTGCACCGACACATATCCCACCCGATCCCCGTAACCCCTACACCAACACATATCCCACCCTATCCCCGTAACCCCACGCATTTAATCCCCCTAACACTAAGGGTCAATTTATCATAGCCAATCAACCTAACCCGCACATCTTTGGACTGTGGGAGGAAACCGGAGCACCCGGAGTAAACCCACGCAAACACGGGGAGAATGTGCAAACTCCACACAGACTGTCGCCCGAGGCTGGATTCGAACCCGGGTCCCTGGCGCTGTGAGGCAACAGTGCTAACCACTATGCCACCGTGCTGCCCATCGGAACATGAAAAAAGTTGATGAACAAAAGATATTAACAGCAGAGATGAGTTGGTTGAGAGGATGGCTACAATGGTTTGGGCACATTTCAAGAATGGAAACAACTTTTATGGCAAGGAAGACGAAGGAAGCACTGGATAGAAAATGTCAAGAGTGACTTATCACAGACAGGGATATAGATGAATACAGCTGCCAGACTAGTTCAGAACCAACAACTATGGAGTGCATTCATTCGGCCCCATCGTCACTGCTTTGCTGATGGACAGGAATTTAATAGTGGCTCTAGAAGAGAAAAGGCTGAGGAGTGACCTGATAGAGGTCTTTAAGATTATGAAAGGATTTGATAGGGAATACATAGAGAAGCTTTTTCCACTCATGGGGAGTCTAAAACTAGGAGCCATCAATATAAGATAGTCACCAATACATCCAATAAGGAATTCAGGAGAAACTTCTTTACCCAGAGAGTGGTTAGAATGGAACTTGCTATCGCAAGGACTAGTTCAGGCGAATAACATAGGTGCATTTCAAGGGAAGCTAGATAAGCACTTCAGAGAGAAGGATATGCTGATCATTTTGTGTAATGACCTCTTGTGATAGAGTATGCTTGACAAGACAGAGTGGGGGGAGAGGGGAGTGGGTGCACTACAGGATATAGGTGAATCTGCAACTGTGCTCATCTTTCCTGCCCTGGTTAGGTCATTAAATCGCTTCCTGCACTGGATCCAGGTACAGGGAACTATACTCCTGTTGCTGACCCCCTCAGCCATCTCTAATCATGCCTTCTTGGTGATAGCAGCAGCTTTCTTCTTGCCGTTATTGAGGAATATTTCCTCCTTCCTGCCCTTTATTTCACCCAGCAGTACATCAAGTGATAGGTCATTGAAACGGGGCGCAGCCTTTGACCGCCCTGACTCCATGTTCGAACTTTTCCATGTCTTTACAAATGCTTCCAACTCCTCCTAATTCCATCTTTGAATTGGCCCTTTAAATAGTCGAGTTGAGATTGTGTCACGTGGGTTCGCATCATGTCCGCTTACATGCATTGGAGCCGCAAAACCCAGAAGTAAAATGATAATGAGGTATCCATGTTGAAATTGGACATTCCCACGCGCCCGAACATCTGCCGGAATTCACGCCCATTATTGCCCCCCTCCCCCCCCACAATGATCAGAACCTGCCTCTGTGTTATTATCGGGCCCTATGTAGCAGTTATACATTACCTTATAATACCGTACAGGGAATGGTAGCATATTGGTTATGTTACTTGACTAGTAATCCAGAGGCCTGGACTAATGATCCATGAGTTCAAATCTCACCACGGCAGCTGGGGCAGCGAATTAAATAAAACCTGAAATAAAAAGCTAGTATCCGTAATGGTGACCATGAAACTGCCAGATTGTTGTAATAATTCATCTGGTTCACTAATGTCTTTTAGGAAAGGAAATCTGCTGTCCTTACCTGGTCTGGCCTATATGTGACTCCAGACCCACAGCAATGTATTTGATTCTCTGAAATGGCCTAGCAAGCCACTCAGTTGTAACAAACCGCTGCAAAAAGCAATAATAAGAATAAAAACAGACGGACCACCCTGCATCGACCGAGAGCACCGGCTTCAGACACAACAACAGCATACCCAGCCCAGTTGACCCTGCAAAGCCCTCCTCACAGTGGGGTCTAGTGCCAAAATTGGGAGAGCGGTCCCACAGACTAGTCATACTCACAGCATCTTACCTTTCAACCAATGTCCCAGACTCCTCCATCACCATCCCTGGGTATGTCCTGTCCCACCGGCAGGACAGATCCACCAGCAGCACAGTGGTATACAGTCTCCCTCAGCTGATGAATCAGCACTCCTCCATGTTGAACACCACTGAGAGTAGCAAGGATGTACTCTGGATGGGGGACTTCAATGAGTGGCTCGGTAGCACCACTACTGACCGAGCTGGCTGAGCCCTGAAGGACTGGCTTCAGTCAGGGCCTGCGACAGGTGGTGAGAGAACCAACATGAGGGAAAAACCTACTTGACCTCGTCCTCACCAATCTACCTGTCGAAGATGCATCTGTCGTCCATTGATAGCAGTGACCACTGCACTGTCCTTGTGCAGACAAACGCCCGTATTCACACTGAGGATACCCTCCATCGTGTTGTGTGGTACTACCACCGTGCTAAATGGGATAAATTCAGAACAGATCTAGCAGCTCAAAACTGGGTCATCGGCAGCAGCAGAATTGTATTCCACCACAATCTGTAACCTCATGGCCCGGCTTCAATGAGGAGTAAACAGGAGCAGCACCAGGTATACCTAAAAATAAGGTGCCAACCTGGGGAAGCTGCAACACAGGACTACATGCATGCTAAAAAGCGGAAGCAGCATGCTATAGACAGGGCTAAGCGATCCCACAATCAACAGATCAGATCAAAGCTCTGTAGTCCTGCCACATCCAGTCGTGAATGGTGGTGGACCATTAAACAACAAACAGGAGGATGATGCTCCATGAACATCCCCATCCTCCATGATAGCCAAGCCCAGCACATGAGTGCAAAAGACAAACCATTTGCAACCATCTTCAGCCAAAAGAGCTGAGTGGATGATCCATATCGGCCTCCTCCTGAGATCCCCACTGTGATAAATCCATGTAGTGAGACAAGGGCTCGAAGAGGCGATATCGTAGAATTAGCACGAGTACTTTATTAACAAACAGAGTAACAAACATCATGCCTGCATCCAGGCATTTCACCTTTGCTGCCTTGACAGGAAGCAAACCTCTGACCTTAGCAGCAGCATTGGCTACAGCACCACCTGGTGGATAACCTTAATCATAACATCCCAGATTACTATACCCACCATCACAGAAGCTAGGCTTCAGCCAATTTGATACTCCACGTGATATCAAGAAACGGCTGAGCGCACTGATACAGCAAAGGCTATGGGCCCTGACAACATCCCGGCTGTCGTGCTGAAGACTTGTGTTCCATAACTAACCACGCCTCTAGCCAAGCTGTTCCAGTACATCTACAACACTGGCCTCTACCCGACAATGTGGAAAACTGCCCAGGTATGTCCTGTCCACAAAACGCAGGACAAATCCAATCTGGCCAATTACCGCCCCATCAGTCTACACTCAATCATCAGCAAAGTGATGGAAGGTGTCATCGAAAGTGCTATCGAGCGGCACTTACTCACCAACAACCTGCGCACTGATGCTCAGTTCGGGTTCTGCCAGGACCACTCGGCTCCAGACCTCATTACAGCCTTGGTCCAAACATGGACAAAAGAGCTGAATTCCTGAGGTGAGAGTGACTGCCCTTGACAGAGAGTGGCATCAAGGAGCCCTAGTAAAATTGAAGTCAATGGGAATCAGTGAGAAAACTCTCCACCAGCTGGAGTCATACCTAGCACAAAGGAAGATGGTTCTGGTGGTTGAAGGTCAATCATCTCAGCCCCAGGACATCGCTGCAGGAGTTTCTCAGGGCAGTGTCCTAGGCCCAACAATCTTCAGCTGCTTCATCAATGACCTTACTGCATCATAAGGTCAGAAGTGGGGATTTTCGCTGATGATTGCACAGTGTTCAGTTCCATTCGCAACTCCTCAGATAATGAAACAGTCCATGCCCGCATGCAGCAAGACCTGGACGATATTCAGGCTTGGGCTGATTAGTGGCAAGTAACATTTGCGCCACACAAGTGCCAGGCAATGACTATCTCCAACATGCGAGAGTATAACCACCGCCCGTTGACATTCAACGGCATTGCCATCGCCAAATCCCCCACCATCAACATCCTGGGGGGGTCACCACTGACCAGAAACTTAACTGGACTAGCCACATAAATACTGTGGCAACAAGAGCAGGGGGGGTTGTTGGCCACGATCATAGGCTGTAGATCGGGGGTTGGTGGGGGAGGGGGGTTGGCTGTGATCATGGGCTGTAGATTGGGGCTTGGCGGGGGAGGGGGGTTGTTGGCCGTGATCATAGGCTGTAGATTGGGGCTTGGCGGGGGAGGGGGGGTTTACGGCCGTGATCATAGGCTGCAGATTGAAGCTTTACGGGGGAGGGGGGGTTGGCCGTGGTCATGGGCTGTAGGTCGGGGCTTGGCGGGGGAGGGGGGGGTTGTCCGCGATCATGGGCTGTAGATCGGGGCTTGGCGGGGGAGGAGGGGTTGGCCTTGATCATGGGCTGTAGATCAGGGCTTGGCGGGGAAGGGGAGTTTGTCGGCCGTGATCATAGGCTGCAGATCGGGGCTTGGCGGGGGAGGGGGGATTGTCGGCCGTGATCATAGGCTGTATATCGGGGCTTGGCGGGGGAGGGGGGTTGTTGGCCGTGATCATAGGCTGTAGATCGGGGGGAGGGGGGTTGTCGGCCGTGATCATAGGCTGTAGATTGGGGATTGGCGTGTAAGGATTCCGGGGGCTTCTTTTAACTGGTTTAAGGTAATCTACCTGGCCAGCAGTCTTTTTGCTGCTGCACTCTAAACCAATTTACAAACAGCGGTTTCAAATCGCTACCCCTCCTTTAGTTCTGAGTGGAGGAACTTATAATTAATGATATTAAAACGGAACACGTGGTTTGGATGAGAGAAAAAATTCAGGCTTTATTAACTAAAAAAAACTATAATCAAAATATCAAACTATCCCACACAAACACAGTAATTACAGTAAAATTGCTTAAAATGGGGTAAGGCAGACGGCAAAAACGAGGGGTAAGTGACTACAATGTTGATTAAACAATCTTAGCAATATCCCCTTAAATCACCATCCCCCAAACTCCTGCTAGGTTGCCTTGTTGAGGAGTCAGAAACTCTGCTCACCTGTGGTCCAGCGAAGTGAGAGAGAGAGAGAGAGAGAGAGAGAGGCTCACCTGTGGGCCCAGGAAGTCAAGAGAGAGAGCTGGCTTCTCAGCCTTATCTTTATACCTGGTGAGCCCCTCCTGTTCTGCCTTGCAAGGGCTGTGTGCAAAATTCCCCACCCAAAAGGATCCAATATACAAGAGAAAGCTGTGATAGGCTAACTCAAAGTGGTTAGACTGAGTTAATGGGATTTTCGGAGCTCCCTGTGCTGAAACAAAAGGGAGATACAACTGCTCTATTGTCCAGTACTGGGGTGATTTAAATCCCATTCAAATCTTAACGTTTCCCATTCAAGATACAAAAAGTCTCTTCTGCAGTTTAGATGTATCCACTCGATATACAAACAAATGCTAATAGCATTCAGTTGCTTTGTAAACAAAGCATTGTCCTTTGTCTCCATTGAACCTTACTTCCAGACACAGAAAGCTGCATTCCAAGCCTCTTTTGTCATTCGGCCATGTGGTGCGACTGCCATTTTTATCCCTGGAAATTTAAAAGCACAACACCCAGGGATTCTTTAATCAAAAAAATTAATCTTCAGAACTGTAAATTATTGCGAATTCTTACAGGCGTGGGAGGGGGGGTTGTCGGCCATGATCATAGACTGTAGATCGAAGCTTGGCGGGGGAGGGGGGTTGTTGGCCGTGATCATAGGCTGCAGATCGGGGCTTTACGGTGGAGGGGGGGTTGTTGGCCGTGATCATAGGCTGCAGATCGGGGCTTTACGGTGGAGGGGGGGTTGTCGGCCGTGATCATAGGCTGCAGATCGGGGCTTTACGGTGGAGGGGGGGTTGTCGGCCGTGATCATAGGCTGCATATCGGGACTTTACGGTGGAGGGGGGGTTGTCGGCCGTGATCATGGGCTGTAGATCGGGGCTTTACGGGGGATGGGGTGTCATTTTTTAAAAAATTAGTTCATGGGATGTGGGCGTCACTGGCAAGGGCAGCATTTATTGCCCATCCCTAATTGCCCTTGAGAAGGTGGTGGTGAGCCGCCTTTGTGAACCGCTGTAGTCTGTGTGGTGAAGGTACTCCCACAGTGCTGTTCGTGAGGGAGTTCCAGGATTTTGACCCAGCGACGATGAAGGAATGACGATATACTTCCAAGTCAGGGTAGTGTGTAACTTGGAGGTCAACTTGCAGGTGATGGTGTTACCATGTGCCTGCTGCCCTTGTCCTTCTAGGTGGAAGAGGTCGTGGGTTTGGGAGCTGCTGTTGAAGAAGCCTTGGCGAGTTGCTGCAGTGCATCTTGTAGATGGTACACACTGCAGCTACGGTACGCGGTGGTGGTGGGAGTGAATGTTTAAGGCAGTGGATGGTGTGGCAATCAAATGGGCTGCTTTGTAGTGGATGGTGTCGAGCTTCTTGAGTGTTGTTGGTGCTGCACTCATCCAGGCAAGTGGAGAGTATTCCATCACACTCCTGACTTGTGCCTTGTAGATGGTGGAAAGGCTTTGGGGAGTCAGGAGGTGAGACACTCGCCGCATAATGCGTAGCCTCTGACATGCTCTTGTTGCCACGGTATTTATGTGGCTGGTCCAGTTAAGTGTTTGGTCAATGGTGACTCCCAGAATGTTGATGGCGGATGATGGTAATGCCGTTGAATGTCAAGGGACGGTGGTTAGACTCTCGCTTGTTGAAGATAGTCATTGCCTGAAACTTGTGTGGCGCGAATGTTACCTGTCCAGGCCTTGTTGAATGCGGGCATGGACTGCTTCATTATCTGAGGAGTTGTGAATGGCACTGAACACTGTGCAGTCATCAGCGAACATCCCCATTTTTAACCTTATGTTGGAGGGAAAGTCATTGATGAAGCAGCTGAAGATGGTTGGGCCTAGGACACTGCCCTGAGGAATGCCTGCAGTGATGTCCTGTGGCTGTGATGATTAACCTCCAACCACCACAACCATCTTCCTTTGTGCTAGGTATGACTCCAGCCAGTGGAGAGTTTTCCCCCCGATTCCCATTGACTTCAGCTTTACTAGGGCTCCTTAATGCCACACTTGGTCAAATGCTGCATTGATGTCAAGGGCAGTCACTCTCACCTGACCTCTGGAATTCAGCTCCTTTATCCATGTTTGGACCAAGGCTGTAATGAGGTCGGGAGCCGAGTGGTCTTGGCGGAACCCAAACTGGGCATCAGTGAGCAGGTTATTGGTGAGTAAGTGCCGCTTGATAGCACTGTCAATGACACCTTCCATCACTTTGCTGATGATTGAGAGTAGACTGATGGGGCGGTGATTGGCCGGATTGGATTTGTCCTGCTTTTTGTGGACAGGACATACATGGGCATTTTTCGACATTGTCGGATAGATGCCAGTGTTGTAGCTGTACTGGAACAGCTTGGCTAGAGGTGCGGCTAGTTCTGGAACACAAGTCTTCAGCACGACAGCCGGGATGTTGTCGGGGCCCATAGCCTTTGCTGTATCAGTGCGCTCAGCCGTTTCTTGATATCACGTGGAGTGAATCGAATTTGCTGAAGACTGGCTTCTATGATGTTGGGGACCTCAGGAGGAGGCCGATATGGTTCATCCACTCAGCATTCCTGGCTGAAGATGGTTGCAAATACTTCAGCCTTGTCTGGGCTCCACTATCATTGAGGATGGGGAAATTCATGGAGCCTCCTCCTCCCGTTAGTTGTTTAATGGTCCACCAACATTCATGACTGGAGGAGGCATGACTGCAGAGCTTTGATCTGATCCGTTGATTTTGGGATCGCTTAGCTCTGTCTATCGCATGCTGCTTCCGCTTTTTAGCATGCATGTAGTCCTGTGTTGCAGCTTCCCCTGGTTGGCACCTCATTTTTAGTTACGACTGGTGCTGCTCCTAGCATGCTCTTTTACACTTCTTATTGTACCAGGGTTGGTCCCCTGGCTTGATGGTAATGGTAGAGTGAGTGATATGCCGGGCCATGAGGTTACAGATTGTGGTGGAATACAATTCTGCTGCTGCTGATGTCCCACAGCGCCTCATGGATGCCCAGTTTTGAGCTGCTAGATCTGTTCTGAATCTATCACATTTAGCACGGCAGTAGTGCCACAACACGATGGAGGGTGTCCTCAGTGTGAAGACGGGACTTTGTGTCCACAATGACTGTGTGGTGGTCACTGCGACCGATACTGTCATGGACAGATACATCTGCGACAGGTAGATTGGTGAGGACGAGGTCAAGTAGGATTTTCCCTCATGTTGGTTCTCTCACCACCTGTCGCAGGTCCAGACTGGCAGCTACGTCCTTCAGGACTCAGCCTGCTCGGTCAGTAGTGGTGCTACCGAGCCACTCTTGGTGATCGACATTGAAGTCCCCCAACCAGAGTACATTCTGTGCCCTTGCTATTCTCAGTGCTTCTTCCAAGTGGTGTTCAACATGGAGGAGTACTGATTCATCAGCTGAGGGAGGGCGGTAGGTGGTAATCAGCAGAAAGTTCTCTTGCCGAAGCTTGACCTGAAGCTATGAGACTTCATGAGGTCCGGAGTCAATGTTGAGGACTCCCAGGGCCACTCCCTCCTGACTGTATACCACTGTGTTGCTACCCCTGGTGGGTCTATCCTGCTGAGGGACAGGACATACCCAGGGATGGTGATGGAGAAGTTTGGGACATTGACTGAAAGGTATGATTCTGTGAGTAAGACTATGCCAGGCTGTTGCTTGACTAGTCTGTGGGACAACTCTCCCAATTTTGGCACAGGTCCCCAGATGTTGGTGAGGAGGACTTTGCAGGGTCGACTGGGCTGGGTGTGACATTGCCATGTCCATAGCCGAGGTCGATGCCGGATGGTCCGTCCAGTTTTATTCTTACTGTGTTTCGTGGCGGTTTGTTACAATTGAGTGGCTTGCTGGGCCATTTCAGAGGGCAGTTAAGAGTCAACCACATTGCTGTGGGTCTGGAGTCATATATAGGCTAGACCAGGTAAGGATGGCAGATTTCCTTCCCTAAAGGACATTAGTGAACCAGATGGGTTTTTACAGCAATTCGATAGTTTCATGGTTACCATTACTGATACTAGCTTTTTATTCCAGATTTATTTAATTAAATGAATTTAAATTCCCCAGCTGCCACGGTGGGATATGAACTTTGATCATGGACTGCAGATGAGGGCTTGGCGGTCGGAGGGGGGTGCCAACTGTGATAATGGGCTGCAGATCGGGGTTTGAGAGTGTGAAGTTGCCAATCATGGCAGGGGCTAGAGAGAAGCTGCGAATGCCAGAAATGAGGCTGAAGGCTTCCTTGAGGGGCTGAGTGGAGCACTCCTGCTCCACCTGGCACACAAGGAGTGCTATAACAATCACTTACCTTCTGGAGCGGGCAGCTCCCATCTCCATTTCACTGCCTGGTTTCCTGAGCCTTGGGAAACACGGCCAGCAAAAGTTAAATTTAAATAAGACACCCAATTGCACTGTGGCAGCCTGATTTAAATATGTTAATGAAGTACCCTGCCTCTCTAAGGTGGGGCACTCACACAACACAAAACCCACTGCCATAAAAATGCGGCAGGTGCGTATGTGTCAGGTTGGGGTCGTGTTTTGTGTTTTTTACTGTTTAACATCCCCCCCCACCACCGATGTCCTCCCACACGTCGTGGGGGGGTTAATATCGAGGTCATAGATTTTTACATAGAGAAGGAGGCCATTCACCCCATCCTACCTCTTTGAAAGAGCTATCGAATTAGTCCCACTCCCTTGCTCTTTCCCCATAACCCTGCAGTATTTTTTCTTTTTCAAGTATATATCCAATTCCCTTTTGAAGGTTACTATTGAATCTACTTCCACCACCCTATCAAGCAGAGCATTCCAGAAGCATGTTGCAAAAACAACATGGATAAGGAGAGATTTTAATTTTCACATTGACTGGGTGAAGCAAAGCAGCTTTAGTAAAGGCAATGAATTTCTAGAATATAATCAAAACATTTTTCCAGAATAATATGTTTTTGAACCAACAAGGGAACAGGCCATACTAGATTTAGTGATGAGTAACGAACCAGAATCAGTTAACAATCTGACGGTGTAAGAACACCTTGCGAATAACGATCATAATATGATTGAATTTGATATTAGGTTTAAGAGGGTGAGTCACAAACCAAGGTTTTAGATTTAAATAAAGCAAACTTAAAAACAGATGAGAAATGAGTTGACCACAGTAAACTGGGATGAAATGGTAATGGGTAAACCTAGACAAACAGTGGCAGTATTCAAAGAAATATTTGGTATGATACAAAACCAGTACTTACCCTTAAATGGCAAAAAGGCTCCAATTATGTAGTTATGCAACCATGGACAGTAGCAAGCTAAAAGAAAATACTTACACAACTCCAAGGAAAAGTGAAAATCCAGCAGACTAGAAGAATTTTAGAAAGCAACAAAGGGATACAAAGAAAGCAAATATGCAAAAACAATTGCAAGGGACTCAAATCTAACAGCAACATTTTTATAAATATATTAAGAGAAAGGTAAAGGGGAATGTGAACCCATTAAAGACAGATGCAGGCAACAGTATAATGGACAATAAGGAAATGGCAGATTTGTCAAATGAGTAATTTGTATCCATTTTCACAGTGGAGAAAGAGGATAAAATACCAGCGGTACAAAGGAACCTAAAAATAAGTCAAGAGGAGGAACTTAGTGGATTTAATATAAAAAAAACTGGTAATGGAGATAATAATGGCACTTAAGATATTCAAATTTCATGTGTCTGATAGTTTCCAGCCTAGAATATTAAAAGAAATAAGTGAGTAAATTGCAGATGTGTTAAGCCACAATTTTCCAATGCTAACTAGATTTGGCAATAATGGCCTAGAAATTGGACGTGTTAGCGCTGGCCGTTAAAGCCCATTTTGGTAAAAGAAATGCGGCTGCATCACTTCCGCCTGCTTCCGGCGAGTCCCACGGTGGCCACCATTTTTGGCTGGACAGCAGCACTTTTGACGTCCATGCTCGCTGGAGATATGTAAACTATGAAAATCATGACATCAGTGAGTGTGCAACGCCCACCTGATGCACGATCTGCCATCTTCATGTTCACCGCTCCACTTATCGACCTGTGTTAATTACGACCAACTGACCAAGCGTTCACAAGCAGGAAGGAGCCTCCAGCAGCGTTATTTAAAGGAATCATCTGCAACAACTTGCAGCTGATATGCTTTTTCAGTTGACTGGCTCTGTGAAACTTTCTGCAACTCTTGCAGCTTTCTAAACTTGTTTCAAGTTTCCAAAGGTGACGGGGCATGGTGGTGCAAGTGGAGAATGCCTTCATTCTTATTTAAAGGCTTCTGCTCACACCACTTGCTCACAGACGTTTCAAAGCCAATGAAGAACTTTTGAAGTGGAGTCACTGTTGTGATGTGGGAAACACGGCAGCCAATTTGCGCACAGCAGGCCCCCACAAACAGCACTGTGACAATGACCAGATCATCTGTTTTTGTTATGTTGGTTGAGGGATAAATATTATCCAGGACACCAGGGTAGTTGAATTGGGGGGAGGAGGCAAGAGGAGAAGATGCACGCAGAGGGAGGAGGAGGAGGGCCAGGAGGGCTCTCAACAGGAGGCCTTATCCACCTAGGGCCTTCCGAAAGCATTTCTCTTATCTCCACTTAAGTGAGGAGCAGTGTATTAGGAGGCTACGCTTCACCAAAGAGGTGATCACAGAACTCTGCCATCTCCTGCAACCAGACCTGAAGATCCTTCCAGTCTGCAGCAGGAGAGATAGCTCAGATCTCACAACCGTCCATCGCTGCATCCAGGAGGTCACTGAGGCTCTCTACACCAGGAGAAGGGATTACGTTGTCTTCTTTCTGAACAGAGAGAAGCAGGAGGAGCGCGCATGTGACTTTGCCAAGATCGCAGGCTTCCTGATGGTGCAGAGTGCCATCGACAGCACTCACGTGACTTTGCAGGCGCTGTATACGAATCCTGAGATATTCTGTAATTGCAAAGTGACGTAAGAAAACTACTAGGCACTTGGTCTAAGTATTAAACAAGGCTTTAATGAACTGTTTTTCAACATGGAGATCTAGTTGTGTCCTTCACTAGTTCCTGTTAAAGAATGTCCTGAGCAAGCTGGGCCCATGCCCGAGTACTTATACTCTCCCTGGACAGCACCACCAGCAGGCCGCCCAGTATCATTTCATAAGTCATTTCCATATGAATGACAAGATTCATGTCACAAAGGCTTCCACTCACTTAACGTGCAGTTGTGCGACCACGCCCAGCACATCCTGATAGTAGATGCCCACTATCCTGGCAGCACTCAGGATGCCTTCATCCTGCATCAGTCCGGTGTGCCAGCAATCTCCCACATCAACCCTGAGGGTGACTGCTCGGAGACTAGGGCTATCCGCTCTCCACCTGGCTGATGGCTCCCCTCCGCAACCCCATTACCCCTGCCCAGCACTCATATAATGAGAGCCCTGCTGCCACCAGGAACATCATTGAGCAGACCATCGGGCTGCTGAAGCAATGGTTCCGCTGCCTTGACTGCTTGGGAGCAGCCCTCCAGTACTGAGTGGATGTCCCATTTCATGGTGGTCTGCTGCATCCTCCACAACTTGGCCATCATGAGGGCACAGCCCTTGCCAGCAGGGATTGCGGGACCACCTCAGGAGGAGGAGGAAGGAAGGAGGCAAACAGCAAATCCCCCTTCCGGATGGGCTGTGCGTGAATGCCTCATCAGACTCTGATTCTAATGAATTAAATCCCAGATCCCCGTTGCTCACCACATCCCCATCTTGCCATCCCTCTGGCGCGGAACATCACAGTGTCCTCCTGGGCACAAAGCTGAAGTGAGAGCCACCACAAAGCAAACATTCCAAACAAAATTCATAAATTTATAAGTATTGTATTAACATTACAACATCAACTAATCGCCCTTTTGCAATCTCTTAGTGCCTGTTGTTCATGTGCCCTTTCCTACTCTGGTGCTCCTACGCAGTGCTTCCCCAGTGGCTGTAGCATGGCTTGTGGAAGGCTGCTGAGTTTCTGTGGGGGAGACCACAGATGGCCTTGCAGGACGACCTCAACCAACTGTGGACCTAGAAGGCCTGGCTGTAGACTGCACCACCTTGGCATGGGCTGCAGAAGTCTGGGCTAGCTGGCTGACAGGCAGCGACAAGGGCACTAGCAGAGTGGCAGTGGTGAGAGAGGACAGCAGGTTCCTGTTCCACAGACCCATTGTCACTCCCCGGGGCAGCGCCTCAGCATTCCTAGCAATCTGTTGGAGGACAGATTGCTGGGCTGCTGCGACACCCTGCAAGCCTCTTTCAAGACTCGTAAACCCAGCCATGATGGCAGCAGTCTGAGCTTCCAGTGCAGCAGTGAGACCTTGGGTCAATTCTGCCTGTGCTGCAGTGGAAGCCATGACATCGCTCATTACACGCAGCATCAAGGGTCCACAAGGTCTTTCCTGGAGTTATCCATCATTTCCAGCCTGGAAATCATGGGCTCCAAGCTCTGCACAAAGCCCCTTGCAATGTTGGAGGCGGACTCCTCCATGCTCCTTGACACTGACAAGAGGCTCTCTGGCAGGCTTTCCATTGCACCCAGGATTTCCGTGTGCATGCTCATCACCCTTCTTGTGAAGGCCACACCATCAAGGCTATCATCTGAGTCATGTGCAGCAGAACTCATACGCGAGGTGGTCCCTGTGCTACCCTTTTCCCCTGGTCTTGCTGCAGCCCACTCATGCTCAGTGCCTCACCATGTGTAGATCCTGCCTCTATACTACCCACTACATTCCGCGCAGTGTCAGTTTCTGAGCTGGTGTCTGCGAGCGTCAGATGCAGTGACCGTATGTCTCCTTCTTCATCTCCACTCTCCTCCATGACTTCGGGGACAGGCTGTGTTGGCGACAGATCTTGGTTATCTGAAAGCAGAAAGGCACAAGAGTCAGGTTGTGGTGAGGGAAAGTGGGGAGGGGGGGTGGAAGCAAGATATCCATGCATACACCATCAGCAGCTTGTAAGTCAGAAGAGATTGTGGGATGAGGGGGAAGTGGGATATGAGAAGAAGGATTAGGAATGACCATATCGTTATTGTCCCCAGGGGCTTCAACTTCACCTGTTGCCACAGCCCCAGTGACTTCCCCTCCAGTGATGTCGAGCACCGCCTCCTCCAGTTGGCTCAAGGCATCTGATGTGGCTTGGCTGCCTCCTGTCTGCCGCTGCTCCCAACAGTTGTGAGCCACCTTGGCCTGCAAGAGAAAGGGAAGTGTGTCAGTGAGTGTGGTGCAATGTGTTTGGGTGATGTGCCTGCCATAGTTGAATAGCTGTCAGTGTGTGCAGTGTGTGAGATGTGGGTGTGAGTGTTGCAGTAGTGGTAAGGTTGTGAGCGTGAAGTGAAGCTATGATTGTGATGTATGAGTGGTGGTAGGTAGAGATTGTGATGTATGAGTGATGGGGGTGTGGTGCTTTGAACAGTGTGTGAGGCTAGTGGTGCAGATGGTGGAATATGACATTTGCTGAATCCTTCACTCACCTTGACCTGCCGTGTGAGGTCATTAACCTTCTTTTGGCACTGTATCCAGGTTGGTGACACAACACTGTTGGTCGTGCCGCAGGCAGCCATCTCTTGCCAGAGCTTGCCAGTCGGCTTTGATGGCTTCCTGCCACCCTGTGGGAACAGGTCACCCCGCCTTCTCTCCACTACCACAACCAATACCTCAAGAGCCACATCCAAGAACCTTCTGGCTCATTCTCTGTGTAGCTGCTGTTGTTGCTGAGTCATGTCTTCAAACTCCAACGACAATGTGGTGCTGCTGCATCAAAGCACCTCCCCTTTGAGTAGTGGAGAGAGATTAGGCCAAACATTACTGGCCATTATTGGCCCACTTGTGCACTAAGCCAAGCAGCAGTGCGTTCAGCGCTGAGATCAGCGCGCCAATCATGTAAATGAGCAGGCAGCACACATTTTGCGTGCTGCCTGCACCACTTTGAATGGGCGCATCCAAATAATGCTGGCCCATGACCCCGCCCGTTTTTGGGCCATATCCAATTTCTAGGTGTCTTTGGATTGGAAAATTGCAAATTCCACTCCATTATTTAAGAAGGGAAGGAGGGAGAAACCAGGTGACTTACAGACCTGTCAGTTTAACATCAGTTGTGGGGAAGTTACTGGGATTTATCATCAAGGGGAGATTGACTGAGCACTTGGATACATTATGATCTGATCAGAGTCAGCATGAATTTAGTGAAAAATAGATCATGTCTGGCTAATCTAGCTGAATTTTTTAAGGAAGTCACTAGCACGGTAGATAGGGGAGTGCCTATGGATGTTGTCAATATGGTCTTTCAGAAGGCATTTGATAAGGTTCTGCACAGGAGATTATTAACAAAAATAAAAGCCACAGAATTGGAGGTACAAAAGCAAAATACTGTGGATGCTGGAACTCTAAAATAAAAACAGAAAATGCTGGAAATACTCAGCAGGTCAGGCAGCATCTTTGCAGAGAGAAACAGAGTTAACGTTTCAGGTCGATGTCCTTTCGTCAGAACTGAAGAAAGTTAGAGATATAACAGGTTTTAAGCAAGTGCAGAAGCAGGGAAAGGGGGGCGGGGAGAAAGAACAAAAGGGAAGGTCTGTGATAGGGTGGAAGGCAGGAGAGATTAAAAGACAAAAGGGATGATGGTGCGAGGCAAAATGAGATGGTAGTGTGACAAGTAAAGGAACAAAAGATGGGTCTAGAAGAGGTGTAAATGGAAATACCAGAATCATCAATAGCTGCCATCTGAAAACATGGGGGCTGAGGTTATGGTCTGAAATTGTTGAACTCAATTTTGAGTCCAGAAGACTAAAGTGCCTAATGGAAAGATGAGGTGCTGTTCCTCGAGCTTACTTTGAGCTTCATTGGAACAGTGTAGGAGGCCGAAGACAGAAAGTCCAGAGTGGGAGGGGAGCAGAGAATTAAAGTGACAGGTGACCGGAAGCTCAGGGTAACGCTTGAGGACTGAACGGAGGTGTTTGGCAAAGCGGTCACCGAATCTGCGTTTGGTCTCCCCAGTGTAGAGGAGACTGCATTGTTGCAGTAACAATTGGAGGTAACCTTGTGACTTGGGTTGGTAATTGATTGGAAGGTAGGAGACAAAGAGTAGGGATAAAGGGAATGTTCTCTGATTGGCAGAATGTGACACCTGCTGTCTGGTGTTCCCAAGGGATCTGGACTGGGGCCTCAGCTTTTCACCATATATATCAATGATTTGGATGAAGGAATAGAGAGTTGTATATCCAAGTTTGCAGAAGACACTAACCTCGGAGTCACCATAGGTTGTGTAGATGGGAGCAGGAAGTTACAAAGAGACATAGACAGTCTAAGTGAGTGAGCAAAACCATGCCAGATGGAGTTCCATGTGGGGAAGTGTGAGGTCATCCACTTTGGATCGAAGAAAGACAAATCAGAATATTTTGTTAATGGTGAGTGACTAGGAACTGTGGAAGAGCAAAGACATTTGGGTGTCCATAGACACAAATCACTAAAAGCTGATACAGGAAACTTTTTTTTATCTGGCACTGACGGGACCGACGTGGTGCCGGTTCATCAAAAATTCCGGATCACCGAGCGCTATAGTAAAAGATACGAGAGCTGAGAGCTCCGTATAAAGCAACAAACCCTGTTGCTTAGCAACAGGTTCAGAACAATGGGCAAAAGTTACAAGCGTCTCTGTAGCTTAGCAACAGCTGCAACCACACCCTTGCACAGCAACACATGGAGGAAGGCAAGTAATATGAAGTATGAACCTACTCCTGAATTTTGCCAGTTAACCGAGATTTCCGGTTATTTAGGTGCCGGTAAATCGAAAGTTTCCTGTACACAGGTATGAAAAGTAATCATTCCAACATCATAACAGTGACTACACTTCAAAAAGTACTTCATTGGCTGTAAAGCGCTTTGGGACGTCCAGTGGTCATGAAAGGCGCTATATAAATGCAAGTCTTTCTTTCTTTCACAAAGGCTAATGGAATGTTGTCCTTTATTGCAAGGGGGTTAGAATACAAAAGTGAGGAAGTGATGCTTCATTTGTACAGATCTTGGTCAGACCTCATCTGGAGTACTGTGTTCAGTTTTGGGCACTGAATCTCAGAAAGGATATATTGGCCTTGGAGGGGGTACAGTGCAGAATCACCAGAATTATACCATGCTTAAAGGATTATATTATGAAGAGAGGTTGTATCCCCCTGAATTTAGAAGATTGAAGGGTGAGGTAATTGAGGTCTTTAAAATGATAAAGGGATTTGATAGGGTAGATACAGAGAAACTATTTCCTGTGGTGGGGAATTTCCAGAACAAGAGGGCAAAATCTTAAAATTAGAGCTAGGACATTTAGGAGTGAAATCAGGAAGCATTTTTTCACACAAAGGGTAGTGGAAATCTGGACCTCTCGCCCCGAAATCTGTGGATGCTGGGTCAATTGAAATTTTCAAGACTGAGATTGATAGATTTTTGTCAGGCATGGTTATCAAGGAATATGGATCAAAGCTGGGTACATAGAGTTCCAGCACAGATTTGCCATGATCTAACTGAATGGCGGGTCAGGCTTGAGGGCCGGAGTGCCCTACTCCTGTTCCTGTCTTCCACAGAGCATCAAAACAGGCACTTTGAAACTGTCCCCCTCCCCCAAACCCCATTGCAAGCATCCTCCACCCATTTCTCTTCTGTCCTACTCCTCTCTCCCTTCGTTCCCCTCCCCGCCACCTATATCCTCCCTGTCCCGCTTCCCATTTTTCATTCCCCTCCTCTCCTCTCTTCTTGTTCCCATATCCATTCCCCTCACCACTGCACCCTCCAGTCACCCATTCTCTCTTCTTTCTCCCCGTCCATCTTTCCTATCCCTTGATTCTCTGTGTGGACTGTTACGGAAGATGGGAATAATATTTCTGTAATAGACTTAGCATGGTAACATATAGTTAATAAATAAAATGCTGCCACACTCTTTTGAATGCTGACCTGATGTCAAGGGTAGTCACTCTCACCTCACATTTGGAATTCAGCTCTTTTATCAATGTTTGGACTAAGGCTGTAATGAGTCGAGTAGTCCTGGCAGACCCAAATTGAGTATCGGTGAGCCAGTTATTGGTGAGTAACTGCCGCTTGATAGCACTGTTGACGACTCCTTCCATCACTTGCTGATGATTGGTAGCTATTGCAACAATTACTATGCTTTCATTTGGCAAGCATACAGTATGTAATCAGGATAGATGCAATTTTCTCCAAGATTCCCAAGAGAAAGCAACATAACTTCACTTAAATGTTTAGCCTCACATATTCATACTTAACAGGTACTCATACTCTTTCTTTTCTACCAACAGGCGTATGTCACTTGTACTCTTGGAATAGAATATGTTGGTTATGTTATGATCTGCTTTGGTGCGTCTAATTCCATTTTTTCTGCGATTTTTGGAAAACTATCAAAATATACTGGACGAATTCCTCTGTTCTTTTTCGGTGAGTTAAGTTGTGTTTTTGTACCTTAAGATGGCAAAACTCAAAGGAATGTTGGCGTCTGCTTTATAACGCATCTGAAATGTTTCCAGCAAAAAAAGGATTGTTCATGCAAGTCACCAAGTAATACATCACCAGTGCATGCATTCTCATTGTTGGATAAGAAATAATTAAAACAATCATAGCACATTTCCTTTATTAGTTGCATCATGTGAAATATGGCATAGGAGGACAGACTTTACGAATGAATGCTTCCAGTGAGAATATCAGGAAAATGTTGCCCCAATCCCATGAGGGAGGTGAAAGCAGGGGAGAAGGGAGGAGAATGGGGAAGGGGAAGAGGGGCAAAAGAAGGGTTGAGAAGAAGAGGGTTGAGTGTTGTCCAAGACAGAATTGGTACACTGTGGATGGGTCCTGAGGCCAGAATGATAGGATGTGGGGCATGGGGGAAGGTGCCACACCCAAAGTTTAAGTGTTGCTCAGGGGAGGCTAGCGAGTTCAAGTTTGAATGCAAAACTGACAATGGTAAGTCCTAGAATGTTCAGTTAGGTGCTGGAGATACTGAGAAACTATAAGTGCCAAAGTAAAATGGGATGCTTTGGAATGTGTTGGAGATTGCTGCTGGTAAGTTCCGGATCAGTACAGTTGGGTTGTCCAGTAGCTTTAATTGAGCTCCAATGTACTTACTGAGTCACATAACATAACCCTCACAGCACCTCCTTCAGGCACAGTGGGCTAAATTTTCCGGGGTGGTAGCGGGCACGATTGGTGGCGGATCGGGTGGGGAAAGTTGTTTTTTTTGACAGTGGGTTGGGAACCCGCTGTCAACTCGCTCCCACGCGCCTTTCCCACAGGCGCATCTGTCAGCGTGGAGCCGACCCAACCTGCAGCAGAGGGGAACGCAATTGAAATCATTATGAGGTACTTTACAGGCACATAAGAGCCCTTTCCCGCCTACTTTTTAAATTTCCCTGCATGGCCACGGGATTCACACAGCTTGTGAACCACGTCTGTCAACCTGAGGCGTGAGTTCCGTGGCCATTGCTCCAGCTGATGACTTGACAGCATGGAAAACAAACCAAAATAAAAACATGCTGATTATATCAGCTAACAGATTGATGGAGATTCTGTTCTACTTGAAAAGCTACTGGTAAATGTTAATTTTTCACTGGCCATTTTCGGCTGTTGCCTTCCAACTCAACAGTAATTGCAGTGAATTGATTTGCACTATAAAAAATGACATATACCATTTAAATAAATTTTTGTGTTGTTTGTGGTCAGGTTTTCTCACAGTATACTGGGATTGTCCAGTTACACATTAAATCCAGTCATCAACCGTCACAATTTCATTCTAATCACTCATTCTACTGGTTCAATTTGCTTCCAGTCCCTGAATGTGACAAATTTAATTTTTCAGTCTGAGACTTTAGGGTGAACTTCTGCGGAGGTTTTCTCACTTGCCAATTGTTAACTTCAACGGAAGAGCTGCAGAAATCCCAGAAGCACATTGTAAGCACCATTTACACTGTTTGCCAGAGTTTCCGTAGCTGTTCCGCTAAACATAGAAACATAGAAAAATAGGAGCAGGAGTAGGCCATTCGGCCCTTCGAGCCTGCTCCGCCATTCAAAATGATCATGGCTGATCACCTATCTCAATACCACATTCCTGCTCTCTCCCCATACCCCTTGATGCCTTTTGTGTCTAGAAATCTATCTATCTCCTTCTTAAATATATTCAGTGACTTGGCCTCCACAGCCGTCTGTGGTAGAGAATTCCACAGGTTCACCACCCTCTGAGTGAAGAAATTTCTCCTCATCTCAGTCCTAAATGTCCTACCCCATGTCCTGAGACTGTGACCCCTCGTTCTAGACCCCCCAGCCAGGGGAAACATCCAGTCTGTCTAGCCCTGTCAGAATTTTATACGTTTCAATGAGATCCCCTCTCATTCTTCTAAACTCTAGTGAATACAGGCCAAGTCGACCCAATCTCTCCTCATATGACAGTCCTGCCATCCCAGGAATCAGTCTGATGAACCTTCGCTGCACTCCCTCTATGGCAAGTATATCCTTTCTTAGGTAAGGAGATCAAAACTGCACACAGTACTCCAGATGTGGTCTCACCAAGGCCCTGTGCAACTGTAGTAAGACATCCTTGCTCCTGCACTCAAATCCTCTTGCAATGAAGGCCAACATACCATTTGCCTTCCTAACTGCTTGCTGCACCTGCATGTTTGCTTTCAGTGACTGGTGTATAAGGACACCCAGGTCCCTTTGTACATCAGCATTTCCCAATTTATAATTTAAATAACACTCTACCTTTCTGTTTTTCCTACCGAAGTGGATAACTTCACATTTATCCACGTTATACTGCATCTGCCATGTATTTGCTTACTCACTCAACTAGTCTAAATCGCCTTGAAGCCTCTTTGCATCCTCCTCACAACTCACAATCCCACCTAGTTTTGTGTCGTCAGCAAACTTGGAAATATTACATTTAGTTCCCTCATCAAAATCATTGATATATATTGTGAGTAGCTGGGGCCCAAGCACTGATCTTTGTGGTACCCCACTAGTCACCACCTGCCACCCCGAAAAGGACCCATTTATTCCTACTCTCTGTTTCCTGTCTGTTAACCAATTTTCAATCCATGCCAGTTTATTACCCCCAATCCCACGTGCTTTAATTTTGCACACTAACCTCTTATGTGGGACTTTATCAAAGGCCTTCTGAAAATCCAAATACACCACATCCACTGGTTCTCCCTTATCTATTCTACCAGTTGCATCCTCAAAAAACTCCAGTAGGTTTGTCAAACACGATTTCCCTTTCATAAATCCATGTTGACTTTGTCTAATCCTGTTGATATTTTCTAAGTGTCCTGTTATCACATCCTTTACAATAGACTCTAGCATTTTCCCTACTGCTAATGTTAGGCTAACCGGTCTGTAGTTCCCCGTTTTCTCTCTCCTTCCTTTTTTAAATAGTGGGGTTACATTTGCCACCCTCCAATCTGCAGGAACTGTTCCATAATCTATAGAATCCACCTCTGTACAATTACATTTAAAATCTGCTTAATTTTATGTATTACCTATACACACACATCTTTCATTTGGAGCAGCTACTGATACAAAAGTCTATAGATTTTTAACTGAAGCACCAATAACTTCACAATTAATGTACTTTTTAAATTTTGTTCTTGATCATATTTGTAGATTACTTAATCATTTTATTTAAATATTTCTTTATCACTCACATGTAACTTTTTATGTGATTGCACAGTAAAGATTCAACACCCACTATGTTAGATTGAACTTCAAATTTAATGTGGCCATGGTCCCTTTAAAGATCCCGGCTTAAAACACGTCATGAATGACGTCACCAGACCCGCTGCATCTAATTGGGCCGGGCAATGCACTGGGCAGGTTTAATAGGCTCCATTAAGGTAAGTTCATTCTGTACAGCGGGATGGAGCCAGCAGTGGGGTTGGGACCCGCCACTGACAGTGGCCGCCCCGGACCCACCAAGGTAAGGAAAATTCTGGCCAATGTCATTGGAATGTTGCAACCATTCAGTATTTTTTATATAATAGATTTATGATTTACCATTCAGAGTAGGACTTGTTTTAAATAATTTGAATATTAAATTGAGGCCAGCACGTGCCATTAGTGAAACTTAATTTTTGGGCCCAAATCACCCACTATGGGGCCACATGCCACTTTGTCCAACAAATGCCCACCAGCAGTGAAATTAAAAATGATATTTAATACTTACATAAGAACATAAGAACATAAGAAGTAGGAGCAGGAGTAGGCCATACGGCCCCTCGGGCCTGCTCCGCCATTCAATAGGATCATGGCTGATCCGAATCTAGACTCACGTCCACTTCCCTGCCCTCTCCCCTTAACCCCTAATTCCCTTATCTGCAAGGAAACTGTCAATCTCCGTTTTAAATTTATTTAATGTTGCAGCTTCCACAGCTACCTCTCTGGGGTAGCAAATTCCATAGATTTACTACCCTCTGAGTGAAGAAGTTCCTCCTCATCTCAGCTTTGAAAAGGCAGCCCCTTATTCTAAGATTATGCCCCCTAGTTCTAGTCTCACCCATCAGTGGAAACATCCTCACCGCATCCACCCGATCAAGCCCCCTCACAATCTTATATGTTTCGATAAGATCGCCTCTCATTCTTCTGAACTCCAATGAGTAGAGGCCCAACCTACTCAACCTTTCCTCATACATCAACCCCCTCATCTCCGGAATCAACTGAATGAACATTCTCTGAACCGCCTCGAGAGCAAGTATATATTTTCTTAAATATGGAAACCAAAACTGCACACAGTATTCCAGGTGTGGCCTCACCAATACCCTGTATGACTGCAGCAAGACTTCACTGTTTTTATACTCCATCCCCCTTGCAATAAAAGTGAAGATTCCATTGGCCTTCCTGATCACCTGCTGCACCCGCATACTAACTTTCTGTGTTTCATGCACCAGGACCCCCAGATCCCTTTGTACTGTAGCACTTTGCAGTTTCTCTCCATTTAGATAATAACTTGCTCTTTGATTTTTTCTGCCAAAGTGCATAACCTCACACTTTCCAATATTATATTCCATCTGCCAAATCTCTGCCCACTCACTTAGCCTGTCTATGTCCTTTTGCAGGTTTTTTATGTCCTCTCACTCACTGCTTTCCCTCCCATCTTTGTATCGTCGGCAAACTTGGATATGTTGCATTCGGTCCCTTCCTCCAAATCGTTAATATAGATTGTAAAGAGTTGGGGCCCCAGCACTGACCCCTGCGGAACACCATTAGTCACTGATTGCCAGCCCGAGAATGAACCATTTATCCCAACTCTCTGTTTTCTGTTAGATAGCCAATCATCCACCCATGCCAGTATATTACCCCCAATCCTGTGATTTTCTATCTTGATCAGTAATCTTTTGTGTGGAACCTTGTCAAATGCCTTTTGGAAGTCCAAATACACTACATCCACTGGTTCCCCTTTATCCACCCTGTATGTTACGTCCTCAAAGAATTCGAGCAAATTTGTCAAACATGACTTCCCCTTCATAAAACCATGCTGACTCTGTCTTATTAAATTATGTTTATCCAAATGCTCTGTTACTGTTTCCTTAATAATGGACACCAACATTTTGCCAACCACAGATGTTAGGCTAACTGGTCTATAGTTTCCAGCTTTTTTTCTATTTCCCTTCTTAAATAAGGGTGTTACATTAGCAGTTTTCCAATCTGCCGGGACCTTTCCTGAGTCCAGAGAGTTTTGGAAAATAATCACCAATGCATCCACAATCCCTACCGTCACTTCTCTCAAGACCCTAGGATGTAGGCCATCAGGTCCGGGGGATTTATCCACCTTAAGTCCCATTGTTTTACCGAGTACCATCTCCTTAGTGATTTTAATCGTGTTTAGCTCCTCCCCCCCCCCATTGCCCCCTGTTTGTCCAGTGTTGGGATATTTTTAGTGTCCTCTACTGTAAAGACTGATACAAAACATTTGTTCAGCGTCTTTGCCATCTTCATGTTCCCCACCACTAGTTTCCCGGTCTCATCCTCTAAGGGACCAACGTTCACTTTAGCCACCCTTTTTCTTTTTATATAGCTGTAGAAACTCTTGCTATCTGTTTTTATATTTTTTGCTAGTTTACTTTCATAATCTATCTTCCCTTTCTTAATTAATCTTTTAGTTATTGTTTGCTGGCTTTTAAATGCTTCCCAATCTTCTATCCTCCCACTAGATTTGGCTACTTTATATGCCCTTGTTTTCAGTCGGATACTATCCTTTATTACTTTACTTAGCCACGGATGGCTGTCTTTTCTTTTACTCCCCTTTTTCCTCAGTGGAATATATTTATCTTGAAAGATGTGAAATATCTCCTTGAATGTAGACCACTGCTCTTGTACCGTCTTACACTTTAATCTGTTTTCCCAGTCCACTTTAATCAATTCTACTCTCATACCTTCATAGTCTCCTTTATTTAAGCTTAGTACGCTGGTTTGAGATCCAACTCTCTCACCCTCCAACTGAATTTGGAATTCAACCATATTATGGTCACTCATTCCAAGGGGATCCTTTACTGGGACATTTTTTATTAATCCTGTCTCATTACACAGGACCAGATCTAAGATTGCCTGCCCCCTGGTTGGTTCAGTTACATACTGCTCAAGGAACCCATCCCTAATACACTCTATGAACTCTTCCTCAAGGCTGCCATGCCCAATTTGATTAGTCCAGTCAATATGAAAGTTAAAATCCCCCATGATTATAGCTGTTCCCTTATTACAAGCCCCAACTATTTCCTGATTTATACTCCGGCCAACAGAGTTGCAACTGTTAGGAGGCCTATAGACTACGCCCACCAGTGCCTTTTCCCCTTATTATTCCTTATCTCCACCCAAACTGTTTCACTATCCTGATCCTTTGACCCAATATCATTTCTGACTATTGCAGTGATTCCATCCTTGATTAACATAGCAACCCCACCTCCCTTTCCTTCCTGTCTGTCCTTCCTAATTGTCAAATACCCTTGTATGTTTAGTTCCCAGTCATGATCATCTTGCAGCCATGTTTCCGTAATGGCCACCAGATCATACCCATGTGTAGTTATTTGTACCGTCAACTCGTCTATTTTGTTACGAATGCTGCGTGCATTCAGATAAAGAACTTTCAAATATGTTTTCTTGTGGCGTACCGATCACAGAAAGGACACAATCCGCTTTTCGGTCCGTAGACTATAAATCAGGCGTCATGCCTTTTAGAAGGATCACACCTTTAAGAAACTCGATCTGCAACATAGTTAAGCCCAGAGGAGCAGTCGAAGCTGTGGACTGATGAAAAGCAGTCGGACTTGGTGTAGTCTCTGACGCCATTTTGTGTTCAACATGTAGCCTCAATAATTAAACCTTTTCTGTTAAACCTCTCCGAGTTCAGTATTTTTTGCTAGGAGTACGTAGATTCCTACATTGGTGACCCCGACGCTCAGGACGACTCCTAAGCGTAACCATGGCTGACACAAACGCAGTTTCTGTGAAGCTGCCGGAGTTCTGGGAGAACCTAGCCACCGCCTGGTTCCTTCAAGCCGAATCGCAATTCCGACTCCGCAGCATCACCGCCAATGCAACGATGTACGACTACCTCCTCGCCTCCCTGGGCAGCTCCACAATCATGAAAGTCTGGACAACACTACAAGACCCTCCGGAGGAAGGCAAGTACGCACATCTCAAGGCCGCGCTCCTGAAAAAATTCACAGCCTCCCAATTTTTGCGCAACTGCCACCTCCTCGACCTCCCGGGCCTCGGTGACTCCACGCCGTCAGACTTGCTCTCACACATGCTTGCTCTGACCGACGAGAAACTGCCCGGCTCCCTCTTCCGCACGCTCTTTATCCGCCAACTACCTCCCAGCATCCGCCCGGCGATCGTGGCGTCCAACCTCACGGACCTCGAGGCCCTGGCCGACGAAGCCGATAAGCTCCTGTCTGCTGGCTCCAACCACGCCGTCACCCCCGACCTGGCCTCCGCAGCGTCAGCGCGCGCTCCACCCTCTATCGCACGGCCACACAGCTCGACCACGAGGCCCCCCAGGCCCCCACGCCCCCAAGCCTTCCGACCCAGGGCTACTGCTACTTCCATACCCGGTTCGGCGCACGGGTACGCCGCTGCAGCCATCCCTGCACGTTTCCAACCGCCCCCACACCGGCCTACATGATGGCCGTGGGGCAAGCAGGCGCGCTGCTGTACGTTACGGACAGCGCCTCCGGACGCCGTTTCCTATGCGACACGGGCGCGCAGCGCAGCATCATCCCCGCGTCCACCCTCGAGATCCAGCGAGGCGGCCGTGGCCCTGCGCTGGCTGCCGCCAACGGCACCGACATCCGGACGTACGGTACCCGCACCGTCACCATCGACCTCGCAGGCCGCCGCTACCGCTGGGAGTTTATCACCGCCAAGGTGCTCTCCCCGCTCCTCGGTGCGGATTTCCTGTGCGCCCACGGCCTGTTGGTCGACATGCCTCAGCGCCGCCTCGTGGACATGAACACCATGTCACCTATCCCGGGCGCCATGGCACCACCCCAACCCGCCGAAATGGCGTGGCAGTGCCGCGCCCACTCAACGGACGACTACTCAGCACTCCTGGCTGAGTTCCCAGCCCTCACCAACCCGACCTTCTCCGCGAAAGTTGCTAAGCACTGGGTAGAACACTTCATCCCCACCACAGGCCCACCGGTGTATGCCCACGCCCGCAGGCTGGACCCGGCCAAGCTGGAGATCGCGCGGGCCGAGTTCGCCACAATGGAACAGCTCGGCATCATCCGCCGCTCCAACAGCCCCTGGGCCTCCCCACTCCACATCGTCACCAAACCCGACGGGGGATGGCGACCCTGCGGGGACTACCGGCGCCTAAACGACGCCACCACGCCGGATCGGTACCCCATACCGCACATTCAAGACTTCTCGGCTAGGCTAGCCGGCCGCTCAGTCTTCTCCAAAGTCGACCTGGTGCGCGGTTACCATCAGGTGCCAGTCCACCCCACGGACGTTCCCAAGACGGCCATAATCACCCCTTTTGGACTATTCGAGTTCCTCCGAATGCCCTTCGGCCTCAAAAACGCGGCCCAGGCCTTCCAGCGGCTCATGGACTCGGTCCTCCGGGACCTGAAGTTCCTCTTTGTCTACCTAGATGACATCCTGGTAGCTAGTTCCTCCAAGCAGGAACACATCGAGCACCTCCGCACCCTGTTCCAGCGGCTCAGTGAGCACGGGCTCATCATCAGCCCAGCCAAGTGCCAATTCGGCCTCAGCAGGATCGAATTCCTCGGCCACCACATCACGCAGGACGGAGCCATTTCCCTGCCCGCCAAGGTGCAAGCCGTCCAGCAGTTCCCCCAGCCTACCTCCATCAAAGGCCTCCAGGAGTTCGTGGGGATGATCAACTTTTACAACCGCTTCATTCCCGGAGCGGCCTCCCTCATGCGGCCCCTATACGAAGCCCTCCGGGGTAAGAAAGACAGAATGGCGATCGAGTGGTCGGCGGACATGTCGACCGCTTTCGACTCGACCAAAAAGGCGCTCGCCGACGCCACCATGCTCGCTCACCCACAGCCCAACGCCAGGGTGGCCCTCACCACGGACGCCTCCAACCACGCGGTCGGCGCCGTGTACGAAGAGTGGGTCGACGGGGCCTGGCAACCGCTGGCCTTTTTCAGCCGCCAACTGCGCCCCCCAGAGGCCAAATACAGTGCCTTTGACCGCGAGCTCCTCGCACTGTACCTGGCAGTCCGCCATTTTAGATTTCTTCTGGAGGGCCGCCCCTTCACCGCGTTTGTCGACCACAAACCCCTGACAGTCGCGATGGCGAAATCTGCGGACCCGTGGTCAGCCAGGCAACAACGCCAGCTCGCCGCGGTGTCCGAATTCACCACGGACATCCGGCACGTCTCCGGTCGAGACAATGTGGTGGCCGACTGCCTATCCTGCCCCGCCGTCCACGGCGCCCACCTGGCAGTGGACTATGCTCAACTGGCAGCGGAGCAACGCACAGACCCCGATCTGCTCTCCGCGCCCACAACCCTCCCAGGGCTGCGACTGACCGACGTCGCCTGCAGCCCATCCGCCGTCACAGTCAAATGCGACACCTCCTTGGCGCAACCCCGCCCCGTAGTCCCGGCGTCCTGGCGAAAACGGGTGTTCGACATCGTCCACGGCCTCTCACACCCCGGCACCCGCGCGTCCATTAGACTGGTGGCCAACCGATTTGTCTGGCGCGGACTGCGCAAAGATGTGCGCGTCTGGTCCAGATCCTGCATAGCTTGCCAGCGTGCCAAAATCCACCAGCACGTCAAAGCCCCACTCGAGGAGTTCACCGTGCCAGAAAGAAGGTTTGACCATGTCCACATCGATCTCGTCGGCCCCCTGCCACCATCACAAGGTCACACGCACCTGCTGACAATCGTGGACCGTACCACCCGCTGGCCCGAGGCCATTCCACTGACGTCCACCACCACCGCTGACATCGCGAGGGCGTTCATCGGTACCTGGGTCGCTCGGTTCGGCGTCCCCTCCGACATGACATCCGATAGAGGCCCGCAGTTCACCTCTGATCTGTGGGCCGCCATCGCCCGAAACCTCGGGGTGGCCGTTCACCGCACCACGGCTTACCACCCCCAAGCCAACGGACTGTGCGAGCGATTCCACAGGTCAATGATGGCGTCCCTCCGCGCCAGCCTCAAGGACGAGGCTTGGATCGACCGCCTCCCGTGGGTGCTACTTGTCCTACGCTCCGCGGTCAAGGAAGACCTGCAAGCCTCGGCGACGGAACTCGTGTACGGCCAGCCGCTGCGCGTACCCGGAGAGTTCCTGCCCACCGCCACGACCCCCTGGTCGGCTGACCAGCAACGCCGCGCTTTCGCCAACCGAGCACAACAGTTCGCTCCGGTACCCACCGGCCGGCATGGCGAACCAGCAACCCGCGTACCACCTAGCCTGCACATGGCCAAATTTGTTTTCGTGCGCCATGACGCCCACCGAGGACCTCTACGGCCCCCATACGACGGACCCTACAAGGTACTCCAGACGGGGAACAAGTTCTTCCTCCTCAAAGTGGGCGGCAGAACTGACAAGGTGTCGGTCGACCGGCTCAAGCTGGCGCACCTAGAGCCCGACGAACCCGTTCAAGTGGGCCAACCCCCACCGCGGGGCAGACCGCCTAAGAGCCCGACGCGTCCGACCGCCCCGCTCCCGACACCAACCGCCAAGAGCTGTTCCGGCTGTGCCATCAAGCCGCCACGCCGGTTCGTACACTCCCTACTAGCGGATTCTGGGGGGAGCTGTGTGGCGTACCAATCACAGAAAGGACACAATCCGCTTTTCGGTGCATAGACTATAAATCAGGCGTCATGCCTTTAAGAAGGATCACACCTTTAAGAAACTCGATCTGCAACATAGTTAAGCCCAGACGGGGGAGGAGCAGTCGAAGCTGTGGACTGATGAAAAGCAGTCGGACTTGGTGTAGTCTCTGACGCCATTTTGTGTTCAACATGTAGCCTCAACAATTAAACCTTTTCTGTTGAACCTCTCCGAGTTCAGTATTTTTTGCGAGGAGTACGTAGACTCCTACATTCTGACAATTTATTCCTGCTTTTACCCCTTTTACTACTTTACCTTTATCATTATACATTCTGTCCCTTCCTGAAAGGCTCTGGTTTGTAATTCCCCCACTGCTACCTTGCTCTATTGCCTTCTCCTCTGTCATTTTTATTTTTCGCTCTCTTAAAACCTCCCCCCCACTAATTAGTTAAAGCCCTCTCTACAGCCCTAGTTGTTCGATTCGCCAGGATTCTAGTCCCAGCAATGGCCAAGTGAAGTCCGTCCCAACGGAACAGCTCCCTCCTGTCCCAGTACTGATGCCAGTGTCCCAAGAAGCAAAACCCATTTCTCCCACACCAGTCTTTGAGCCACGCATTTAACTCTCTAATTTTATTTACCCTAGCCAAATTTGCACGTGGCTCAGGTAGTATTCCAGAGATTATTACCCTTGTGGTTCTGCTTTTTAATTTGGCCCCTAGCTGCTCAAACTACCTCAGCAGAACCTCTTTCCTTGTCCTATCTATGTCGTTGGTACCAACATGGACCATGACAACTGGATCCTCCCCCTCCCACTCCAAGTTTCTCTCCAGTCCAGAGGAGATGTCCTTAACCCTGGCACCGGGCAGGCAACACAGCCTTCGGGACTCTCGCTCTCAGCTGCAAAGAACCCTATCTATCCCCCTAACGATACTATCCCCTACCACTACAACATTTCTTTTAACTCCCCCCACTTGAATGGCCCCCTGCTCCACGGTGCTGTGGCCAGGTTGCTCATCCTCCCCGCAGTCCCCGTTCCCATCCTCACAGGGAGTAAGAGCCTCAAACCTGTTGGACAAGAGCAAGGGCTGCGGCTCCTCCAACACTACCTCCTGGATCCCCGTACCTGCCTCACTTCTAGTCACACCATCCTGTCCCTGGCCACGGACTACATCTGAATTAATTACTCTAATTGGTGTGACTACCTCCTGAAACACAGAGTCCAGGTAACTCTCCCCCTCCCTGATGTTTGAAGTGTTTGAAGCTCGGATTCCAGCTCATCAACACGGAGCCGGAATTCCTCGAGCAGCCAGCACTTACTGCAAATCTGATCACCGTGAGCATCAATGGTTATTAAACTTTGATACTTTGATGTTAATCTAGTAAATACATATAAGTTTGGGTTAAGTCACACAAGAAATGGAGAGTGATATGAAGCAATGATGTGTGTATGAAATGTTCATAGTAATGAAAGGTGAGGAATTCAGACCAAAGTACCGTTGTAATAGGTGTCTGCAGATCGAAGAGTTAAAAGACAAGTGCTAGAAATTCATTATAGCCAAGAAATGGGCAGTGTTTAGACTAAAAATGGTTAAGTAGCACCAGTTGAAAATTGTCTAGGCTACACGCAAAATTCGTGCTCACTCCTCACTAAAATGATTGCAGTCATGATTCTCGTCTAAAAACCCAAGCTCATTGGCGTTACACTGAAAAGATGGGCCAAATATCAGGGGCAGTCTAAACGCAAGTAATGATTGCCACAGGCATTTTTTACTACTTAAAGGGGAGTATCATTGATGCTGGCAGCACTTCATTCTCAGCATTGTTGGGTGTGCAGCTGCCTCAACAACCATAAGAAGAAGGACAAGGAGAAGGAGCATTTAGTGACAAATCCTGATGGCAGATCGCCTCCCCAGGGAGAGAGCCCGGAGGTTTTCCGATGAAGCTTTGGAGGCATTGGTTTTAGTGGTGGAGAGAAGGTGGGCGGTCCTGTATCCGCCAACTCGCAGGAGGCTCTCGCCACAAGTCTGCCGGACTATGTGGAGGGAAGTGGCACACCATGTCATGGGCAGCACTGTGGTCCCCAGAACTCTCACACAGTGCAGGAATAAGTTTAATGAGCTCACATGGGTGGTCAGGGTGAGTGAAGGCTTCAACAAATGCTACATACCACCACCTGTACCACCATCTTCACACACTGCTCAATGCACCACACCCCCAGCACTCACCCACCAACAATCCCTACCTAGCAACACTCACACCCACATCTCACACCTTGCACACAATGACAGATATTCAACTGTGGCAGGCACAATGGTCATTAGTTATTATAATGCATGCGATACGTTTATAGATAAATTTATTAATAATGTTTGGAATATTTTGTGGTCTCTCACATTTCACCTTTGCATCCAGGAGGACACTGTGATATGGCATGAGACAGGGATTGTATGATGGGGATGTGGTGAGCTACGGGGATCTGGGGTTTCATTCGTGCGAATCGGAGTCTGATGAGCCGGATACAGACAGCCCGTCCGGAAGGCCGATTGTCTCGCTGCCTCCGCCCTCCCTATTGCTCTTCCTCCTCCTCCTCCTCCTCTTCCTCCTCCTCCTGCTCATCCTCCTCTGCCTCGTCATCCTCCTGAGGTGGTCCAGCAATCCCTGGTGGCCAAGTTGTGGAGGATACTGCAGACCATCACGAAATGGGACTCCCGCTCTGGTCAGTACTGGAGGGCTCCTCCCGAGCGCTCAAGGCAGCGGAACCGTTGCTTCTGTAGGCCAATGGTCTGCTCGATGATGTTCCTGGTGGCAGCATGGCTCTCATTATATGAGTGCTGGGCACGAGTGTTGGGGTTGCAGAGGGGAGTCGTGAGCCAGCTGGAGAGTGGATAGCCCTCGTCTCCAAGCAGCCAGCCTCGAGCTTGATGTGGTGGCTGGAAGAGTGCTAGCACACCGGTCTGGCACAGGATGAAGGCATCGTGGCTGCTGCCAGGATAACGGGCATTGACGTTAAGGATTCACTGTGTGTGGTCATACTCCAACTGCACATTAATTGAGTGGTAGCCTTTGCGGTTACGGAAGATCTCAGAATTGTTATGCAGTCAGTGGTGCCCTGCACCATCGGGAAGCCCACTATCCTGGCAAAGCCACATGCATGCTCGTCCTGCTTTTCTCTGGTGATCGGGAAGCCAATGCAGTCCTTTCACCTGCTGTAGAGAGCCTCAGTAATTTCCGGATGTAGCAATGGATGGCGAACTGTGAGATATTAGATATGTCTCCTGCTGCAGACTGGAAGGATCCGCTGGCAAAGAAATTGAGGGCGCGGTGACCTTGTTTGCCACGGGGAGAGCCGTGGTCGCCCTGATCTGAGGCTGGAGGTCTGGTTGCAGGAGGTGGCAGAGTTCTGCGAGCACCTCCTTGGTGAAGCGGAGCCTCCTAATACACTGCTCGTCGCTTAATTGAAGGTAGGAAAAGTGCTTTTGGAAGACCCTAGGTGGGTAAGGCCTCCTGTTGAGAGCCCTGGTGGCCCTCCTCCTCCTTCTGCGCATATGTTCCTGTCTTTCTCGCTGCCTCCGCTCCCTCCACAATAGATCCTGGAGGGTGAGGTCGACTGCCCGTACAGCCCCCTGACTTTTAGCAAGTGTTGTAGTTTGAAGCTTTTCAGAAATAATTATGCAGTTTTGTACTTGCCAGCACACTCCCTGTACCAAAGAACCTTGAAATTACTGAAGAAAACTGTTGCAGCAGCAGGAAGTAGCACACAGCCACTCAAACTTCACAAACCTGTCAGGTGCGGGTGATTGGTGATGATCCCTTTAAATAGTGTCGCTGCAGCTGGCTTCCTGCTGCTGCCGCCACCTGAAGCTGTCGTTGTTCTCTCCAATATTCACAATATTTATTAACGACTTAGCTCATGGCATAGAAAGTCATAGATCCAAATTTGCCAATGACAGAAAGATAGGTGGCATTGTAGGCAGTATAGATGAAAGCAAAAAATTGCAAAGGGATGTTGATAGATTAAGTGAATGGGCAAAACTGTGGCAAATGGATTTCAATGTATTGAAAAGCCGCCTTTTTCGTTGGTGTCCAAGGTTGGAGCGGATTGAAAAACGCGCCAATCAGAGGCAGAGATTGGCCGGGTTTTCAGCCACTTTGGACCTAAAAAGGATAGAACCAGGGTACAGGTAGACTACCCTTTATCCGGACTTCCGAAAACCGAAACCCTCTAAAAACCGAAGGTTTTTTCGTTCAGCGTAAGTCGTGCGTACGAACGAAAAAACCTTCGGTTTTTAGAGGGTTCCGGTTTCGGAAGTTCGGATAAAGGGTAAGTCGTGCGCACGACCCCCCCGCGGACCCCGCCAGCCCCGACAACCGCCGACCCCGCCGGCCCCGACAACCGCCGACCCCGCCAGCCCCGACAACCGACGACCCCCCCGCGGACCCCGCCGGCCCCGACAACCGCCGACCCCGCCAGCCCCGACAACCGCCGACCCCCCCGCGGACCCCGCCGGCCCCGACAACCGCCGATCCCCCCCGCCGACCCCCCCGCGGACCCCGCCGGCCCCGACAACCGCCGATCCCCCCCGCCGACCCCCCCGCGGACCCCGCCAGCCCCGACAACCGCCGACCCCGCCAGCCCCGACAACTGCCGACCCCCCTGCGGACCCCGCCGGCCCCGACCCCCGCCAACCCCGACTGACTTACGCTGAGCGTCAGCGTAAGTCGTGCACACGACCCCCCGCCGACCCCCCCCGCGGACCCCCGCCGACCCCCCCGCGGACCCCCGCCGACCCACCTTCCGAAATCCGAAATTCTCCTTTATCCGAAACTCGGCTGGTCCCGAGGTTTTCGGATAAAGGATAGTCTACCTGTACTTTCTAAATGGTGAAAAGTAAAAACAGTGGATGTCCAAAGAGACGTGGGGGTTCAGGTATATAGATCATTAAAATGTCATAAATAGGTACAGAATGTACTGCTGGCCTCTCTATCTAGAGGACCAGAGCACAAGGGGGTAGAAGTTATGCTGCAGCTACACAAAGCCCTGGTTAGACCACACCTGCTAGATCAATTGTTAATTTTAAATCAGAGATTGATAGCTTTTTGTAAACAAAGGTATTAAGGGATATAGGCCAAAGGCGGGTATATGGACTTAGATCGCAGATCAGCCATGATCTCATTGAATGGCGGAACAGACATGAGGGGCTGAATGGTCTACTCCTGTTCCTGTGTTCCAGCTGGTAAGTTCATTGGCTGTAATGAAGTTGGGAGATCGGGCATCAAGTTGAGCGTTGCACACTCACTGACGTCACGATCTACGTGATGGCGAGGTCCCTGGCGATCCACTTCAGTGGCAGCGCTACTGGCAAGACCGATATGGCATACGCCGCTGGAACCAGCATCAGGTGTCGTTATAGCTCGCAATGCCGTTTTAGCGCCATCTTGTGGCGCTAATGTGTGGTGCAAACCACACAAATTTCTCCCTGAAGGATTGGAAGAAGAAAGCCCCTTACTACCTTCTTACCGAAACTAGGGATGGGCAAGAAATCCCATTCTGGGAACAAATAATGCCTTTAAAAAATGGTTGAGTAATTGCACATAAGTTCAGGTGCTCAGGGAGCTTGATAATTGCAAAAAGTTCATTGGTGATCAGTGGCTGACCCAATAGTAGAGACAACTGAGGATAGGAACAGATAGTGATATAGTTACATGCTAGGTGAGTGAGGCCAGATGCAACACTGACGAGAGAGAGAATGGATAAGATAGAAAAATGTACTCCATAGCTTTGGAAGAAATATAAGAACATTTTTAAAAGGTTAAAATGTATTAAGATGTGTAAAAACAGAAATCATTGGCCTAGAAATTCGGTATAGCCGCATTTGGGGCGCTAGTCTCGGTGATGCGCAAAGTTTAGCGCCAGGCGCAATTTAGCGCCACCTAGCGTGATATTGGGTTGCAGCGCCCCTAAAGTGATTGCGGCGCTAAATCAGGCGCTGCACGCTACTCTTAAGGCGCTAACCCGGCGGCGCAACCCAATTTCGCGGCGGCGGGCCGCAGCGAGGGTGCTGTCAATAATCACTTTCCCTGAGACACACTGGCGCCGGCCAGCTCTTAAAGGTCAATTGGTATCACCAGACACACTCACTGCCTTGTAGGCCTTCAAAGCGGTGGGAGCCTACCTGTGGCGCACCAGCCTAGCAAGACATGGAAAGGGTGAGGCAGAGGGCGGAACGCCTCACTGATGGGGCATTGGATGCTTTGGTTGGCGCAGTGGAATCAAGGCCAAGGAAAATGGTCAGAATGTGATTAATGTTTTGGACAGTCTCCTGGGTGTGAGAGGCAGTTATGTGTCAGCGTATTAGTTTTGCTTTCTGTTGCCATAGCTTTCTCATGTTTGAAGGAACCACATTTTGTGTAATGAAACACTTCCTTCATTTACAATGGCCATGCCTGCTACTTACATGCATCTTGCCCTTCACAGGCTTGGGGGTATCAGACCGGTTCCATTCCTGTTTTTGGAATGGCAGCAAGCATTCCGTGAGAGGGGCCTAGAAGCTACTTCTGATCAGCCTCTGACGCGCAGCCTGAGAAGAGCCGCTCGCGTAGAAGTTCAGGCCAGCAGGCATCTTCTCAGCCACCGACAGAGATGTCCTGCACTTTATCTGAGGCTGCAGATCTGGCTGAAGCAACTGGCACAGCTCAGTCACCACCTCCTTTCTAAATCGCAGCCTTCTGACATACTGCTCCTCTGGCATGTTCATGTAGGAAAACTGCTGTCGGAAAACCCTGCTAGCGTAAGGTCTGCTGTGGCGACGTCTGTTGGCCCTCCTCCGTCTGGCCATGCCCGCCCCCCTCTCCCAGCGTCTCAGTGCCCTTTCCAGATGATTCAGCAGCAGGACGTTCCCCTCCAATGCAGCCCCCATAATAAGTGCCCACAGGAAGGTCCCCCGTTGTCAAGGCTCACCAACAGCAAGGTGATGGTCAGAAGGCTGAAGATCGTCTGCCTGCGCTGGCTCAGTGGTCAAATGGCTCTCAGTGTGCAGCTCAGTAACTCTTTGTAGCTCTCGAGGAAGTTGTGCTCCAAAAATGGCTGCCGCATTTAAACTACACCAGTCCCCTTTAAATAACGCTCCTCCAGTCCGAGAGTGACTTGGTAAGGCCCAGGTAAGCTGTCACTATTAGCGCCAGGCGCTACGGAGGGGGGCACCACTGAATTTCCGGTCCGGGGTGCCCAAAAGGCGTTGCACACTCAAATGACGTCATCAGCCTGCGCCCATGAGCGGGCGCTAAGATTTAGCGCCGGCGCTAAATGCATGCTCAATATGTGGCGAGGCGCTAGGCGCCTTGCGCCCGCCCGGAAATTGGCTAGCGCCCCACTTCTCAGCCTCTTTAGGCGTTAATCGATGGCGCTAACAACCGAATTTCTCCCCCATTATGTTTTTGTGTCCTTTTGAACCTTCTTAACCTAGATTATTTTAGCTCTAATTTCTTAGATCACTGTTGTAGATGACTCCTAAGTACCCATACCATCAGGAGTGTATTGCCCTGATGATCTAGGTAAGCTAGGAAACAAACAGCAAACACTATCTGATGATTGCTTTTAGCTACTGAACTCTGGCCTAGAAACATAGGAATAGTAGAAGGCCATTGAGCCCCTCGAGCCTGTTCCGTCATTCAGTGAGACCATGGCTGAATTGCGACCTAACTCCATATACCTGACTTTGGCCCATATCCCTTAATACCTTTGGTTAACAAAAAGCTATCAATCTCAGATTTAACATTAACAATTGATCCAGCATCAATTGACGTTTGCGGAAGTGTTCCAAACTTCTACCACCCTTTGTGTGTAGAAGTGTTTCCGAATTTCACTCCTGAAAGGTCTGGCTCTAATTTTTAGACTATGCCCCCGAGTCCTAGAATCTCCAATCAGCGGAAATCATTTCTCTCTATCTACCCTATCTGTTCCCCTTAATATCTTGAAAACCTTTCGATTAAATCACCCCTTAAACTTCTAAATTCTAGGGAATACAACACTAATTTGTGTAATCTCTCCTCGTAACTTAACCCTTAAATTCCAGGTATCATTCTGGTAAACCTACACTGCACTCCCTCCAAGGCCAATATATCCTTCCTAAGGTGTGGTGCCCAGAACTGCTCCAGGTGTGGTCTAACCAGGGTTTTGTGTAGCTGCAGCATAACTTCTACCCCCTTGTACTCTGGTCCTCTAGATGTAACGGCCAGCATTCCATTAGCCTTTTTGATTATTTTCTGCACCTGTTCATGACATTTTAATGATCTATCTACCTGGACCCTAAGTCTCTTTCAACATCCACTCTTTTTAACTTTTCACCATTTAGAAAGTACCCTGTTCTATCCTTTTTAGGTCCAAAGTGGATGACCTCACATTTGCTTACATTGAAATCCATTTGCCACAGTTTTGCCCATTCACTTAATCTATCAATATCCCTTTGTAATTTTATGTACTGCCTACAATGCCACCTATCTTTGTGTCATCGGCAAATTTGGATCTATGACTTTCTATGCCATCATCTAAATGTGAATAGTTGAGGCCCCAACACAGATTCCTGTGGGACACCACTAGTCACATCCTGCCAATTTGAGTACCTACCCATTATCCCTGCTCTCTGTCTCCTGCCACTCAGCCAATTTCCTAACCAGGCCAATAATATGCCCTTAATTCCATGTGCTTCTAACTTAGATAACTGTCTCTTATGTGGGACTTTATCAAATGCCTTCTGGAAGTCCATATAAATAACATCCATAGACATTCCCCTGTCCACTACTTTGGTCACCTCTTCAAAAAATTCAATCAGGTTTGTCAGGCAAGACCTATCTTTCACAAATCCATGCTGGCTCTCTATGATCAACTGAAAATTTTCAAGATGTTCAGTCATCCTATCCTTAATCATAGACTCAAGCAATTTCCCGACAACAGGGGCTGGATTTTACCTGCCGAGACGAGTTGGGGGCGGGACTGCTGCCTTCCAGGTTCTAGTCCCGCCCCCAGCGACATCCGACGCACAGATGCTATTTTCCCCTGATTGGCCTTGTTAAGCCTGCCCTGCGGGCTTGCTGGCCAATTAAGGGAAAGCCGGTGTCAGATGACGTCAGTTGATGATGCTTCATCGGCCGGTTTTCTTAAAGGGACATGAACCATTTATTTTTGACAGATGATTTGACAGTGTCAAACACTAACAATCACTGTACAAAGGTGAGCCCTTGCACCTACGCTCTCCAATGACTCTCTCCTTAGGATAAAACAGATGGCAGCTGCAGGTGAGGGTGCAGAAGCGATCTGTCACTTCTTCCAATGAGTTGAGGCCACACAAACACTTCAAAGCTTGTCACCAAAGAAAAATCTAAACACATTAAAAATTACTTTCCCAACATTCCCTTACCTCTGATACTCACCAGTGTCCCATTGCATCCTTCACACCACTTCTGCAGCTGTCATCTATACACAAACATTACAACAGACCTGCAGCACGCCTCACTTACTCTGGCGGGGTTCCCCGACGTCGGGAACCCCGCAGCAGAAGTCTCAAAATGGGAAAAAGCCTCTTAACTGCCTGTTAACTACCTGTTAACAGGCAGTTAAGTGGCTATAATCCTCTTCCCGCTGCTAGGAGTCGGGTCCCTGCGCAAATCGTGGACCCGACTCCCGGGAAGATTGGTTGGAGGAGGGTTGGGAGCGCGTTTGGGACCCGCTCCCACTCTTTTTGATTTTCCCAGCAGTCCCACCTCCAAACCCGCCTCCTCAGGGCTGGTAAAATCCAGCCCCAGATGTTAGGCTAACTGGTCTATAATTCCCTGGTTTCCCTCTCTCGCCATTCTTAAATAGCGGAGTGACATGCGCAATTTTCCAATCTAAAGGAATGGTTCCTGAATCTAGAGAACTTTGGAAGATTATAGTTAGGGCATCTGCAATTTGCTCACCTACTTCCTTTAAAACCCTGGGATGGAAACCATCTGATCCTGGGGATTTGTCAATTATAGTGCCATTAATTTCTTCATTACTGTTATTTTACTTATGTTAATTTTTGAGTCCCTGTCCCCGATTCAAAATTAGTTTCCTTGGGATTTCCAGCATGCTATCCTCTTCTTCTACTGTAAATACTCACGCAAAGTAATTATTCAACATGTCCACCATTTCCTTATTATCATTGACAATATCACCGCTTTCAGTTTTTAAGGGGTGAACGTTGCTCCTGACTCCCCTTTTTCCTAATGTAATTTTGAAAATTATTTGTAATGATTTTGATATCCCTTACAAGTTTCTTTTCATACTCCCTTTTTGTAGCTCTTACTATCTGTTTTGTGACCCTTTACTGTTCTTTGTATCTTGCCCATTTGCCAGGATCTGTGCTATTTTTTGCATTTTTGTATACTTTTCCTTTTAGTTTTATGTCCCTCACCTCTTTAGTCATTTATGGCTGTTTTTTTTGGCAAGTAGAGCTCTTGCCCCTCAGGGGCATAAACTGGTTCTGTATCACCTTTCACCATAAATTCTTTTTTAAACATCTCTCACTGATCTCCTGTCATTTTACCCATTAGCAGATTTGCCCAGTTTACTGTGGACAGTCTCTGCCTCATCCCATTGAAGTCGGCCTTACCTAAATCTAGAATCTTAGGGCTGGATTTTCATTCGGCAGTCGGGAAGGAGGCGGGGCTACAACTTTTCCGGTTTTAGTCCCGCCTCCATCAACGGCCGGCCAATCGACGCGATTTTCCCTTGATTGACCTTGTTGAGCCCGCCCAGCGGGCTCAGCAGGCCAATTAAGAGCCACCCGGCAACAGGTGACGTCACAGACTGAAATTTCACCTGTCAAGAGTTTTTGACAGATGAAATATCAGTGTTTCACAGCTGTTTGAAGCTGTCAAACACTGACAGTCTGACTTCTAACCTGAGTCCTTCTACACAGACTCAGTTAGAACTGTCACCGGCACTGAAAGCTGAAGGCTGTCACTTTTGACAGCTCGCAGCCATTCCGCTTTCAGTGTCGGCTGAGTGATGGACTCCTGACGCCTGGAAGAAGAAAGGCTGTTAAGGTAAGTACAGGTAATTTAAACTTCTTTACACACTTTAGACACACCAAACACACTTACCTTTGCACTCATGCACCCATCACTCACCTGAACACCGACATCGCGACCCCTCCAAGTCCTTCAACTCGACGGCCCGCCTGCTCTAACCTGGCGTGATTTGGAGCCGTCGGGAATCCCACACGACACCCCTCAAAATAGGGATTAGGCTAAAAACTGCCTGTTAACTACCTGTTAACAGGCAGTTAATTGGCACTAATCCCTTCCCGCCTCGGGTCGGCGGGTCCCAGTGCGGGGCGGGTACCCGCCTCCTCTGAAACTTACGTGGAGGCGGGTTTTGGGCGGGATGGTGTTGTGACCCCCGAATTCGGGATTTTTGCCCCCCGCACGCCTAAAAGCCCGCCTCACGGCACACTGAAAATCTGACCCTTAGTAGCTGTTTCCCATTTCTCCCTTTCAAAGGCTACATTGAACTCGATCATGTTATGATCGCTATTGGATAAATTTTCACGTGCAGTTCGGCTGTTAACTAAATCTGGCTCATTACTCATTACTATATCTAATATGGCTTACCCCCTTGTTGCCTCTAGGACATATTGTTGTCGAAAACTATCCCGAACACTTTCAAGAGCAATGACTGTTTTGCAGCCATGTCTCAGTAATGGCTACAATGTCATACCCTCCAATTTGAATTCACGCCTGCAGTTCATTCAATTTATTCCTTATATTCCATGTGCCTGTATAAAGAACGTTTATTTGGGCCACACACCCTAGCCTGTTCTTCAGCTCTAATGTTTTACACACAGTTTTCTTATTTCCCTCTCCTGGTTTAATCGCTTTACATCTTAGTTTTCCCTTTACCTGTAGTGCCAAAAGCACAATTTCTGACAGTTGCTAGGCTACTTATCCCAATCTATATGAAAGTTAAAATCCCCCATTAAAACCACTCTGCCTTTACTACACACTTGTCTAATCTCTGCATTTATACAATCTAGCACTTCACAGCTACTACCAGGGAGCCTATACACCTCCCACTATAGTCTTAAATCCTTTCCTATTTCTTAATTCTATCCATAAAGTCTCCAATACCTGCTTACCTCCCTTTATATCCTTTCTTATTAATGAAGTGATTTCATCCTTAATCAGCAATGCTACTCCTCCCCCTCTGCCATTTCCCCGTCTTTCCTGTAGACCTTATAACCTGGTATATTTAGTTCCCAGCCCTGACCGTCTGGCAGCCATGTCTCAGTAATGGCTACAATGTCATACCCTCCAATTTGAATTCATGCCTGTAGTTCATTCAATTTATTCCTTATATTCTGTGCATTTGTATAAAGAACGCTTCTTTGGGCCACGCACCCTAGTCTGTTCTTCAGCTCTAATGTTTTACTCACATTTTTCTTATTTCTCTCCCCTGGTTTAATTGCTTTACATCTCAGTTTTGCCTTTACCTGTAGTGCCAAAAGCACAATTTCTGTCTGTTACTCTACTCTCTTCCCTTTCATTGTTCTTGAACTACTATTTGTACCACAATTTCTACCTGAGCCCTGCCCCCATTTAAAGTCCTTGTGACCGCCCTATTTATCCTTTCCTCAAGGATCCTGGTGCCAGACCTGTTCAGATGGAACCCGTCCCAACGGTTCAGTTCCTTCCTGTCCCAATACTGGTGCCAGTGCCCCATGAAATGGAACCTCTCTTTCCCACACCACTCCTTTAGCAATGTTATCACTTCCCCAAACAGCTTATCCCGACACCAATTTGTACGTGGCTCAGGTAATAATCCAGAGAATATGGGGGAGAAATTTGGTATCGCCCCGTTTGGGATGCAATTATCGGCCGGGCGCAAAGTTTAGCACCTGGCGCTAATTATCACCTCCGACCACAAACTTGGCCTCTATCACCCCTGGAGGTGATTTGAGCACTAAATCAGGCGCTACACACCTCTCTTAAGGCGCTAACGCCGAGGAGCGAGTCACTACCTCAGAGCGCTGATGAAGCTCATGTGATGTCAGTTAGCAATGGAACACAGATACACTGGCGCCGGCCAGTTCTTAAAGGGGAGGGTCGATCTTGCTCTCCAACCACATCCTGCTCATTGCAGCCTTGAATCTCTACCTGGAGTGACCTGTACATCAATTCTGCTGGAAAGAACAATGGAGAGGCCCAGGGAAAGAGTTCAGAGTTCACCCCCATAGTCTCTTCTAAATCGATGCAAGGAAGGTCAAATCAAAATGAACCTACAAAGTGCTGCTCAGTACCCAAAACTCCTTCACACAGCATTGAATCTCTCCAGACGTCTCTCTCTCTCTCTCAAAATGTGTGGAGCAAAAATGTCGCCGACAAAAAAAGGCAGGAAGCGGCCGCCTTTAAATAGCACTCCCCCAGTCCCTTCCCGACTGCAAAACATTCCCCTCTACCTGTCGTTGCTAGCGGCAGGCGGAAAGGCAGGGGGCACCACTCAATATCCGGTCCGGGGCACTACCGGGGCGTTGCACGCTCGACTGACGTCACGATCTGCAGGCGCAGGAGATCGTGGAGGTAGTGTTTAGCGCCACTGCAAAATGTCTGGTCAATTTCGCGAGTGGCGCAAACATTGCCGTGCTCGGGCGCTAGTTGCTTTGTGCTCCGTTAGTTTTCCCCCTTGAGGGCCTGTTCTTTAATTTAGCTCCTAGTTCCTGGTAATCCCCAAACAGGACCTCTTGCCTACTCTTTTCTATGTTGTTGGTCCCAAAATGGGCCACAATGACTGGATCCTCCCCCTCCCTCTCCAATATCCTTTCAAGCCAGTTCGAGATGTCCCTCACCCTGGCAACTTACCACGTGGGACTCTCGACCTTGCTTACAAAGGATGCTATCTGTCCCCCTAATTATAGAATTCCCGACAACTACCACATTACACTTCCTCACCTCCTCTTCCCCCTTTAGCCTCCTGCTCCAAAGTGCCATGACCCACTTTCTGGCTGTCCTTCTGACAGTCTTTATCCATATCCTCACAGGTAGCAAGTACATGGTACCTGTTAGATAGGATCAGTTTCTGTGGATCCTCATTCCCTTTTTTACCTGGGTTCCCCTTACTCTGCACACTATTGGTCACACCAACGCCATTCTGAACCTGCAACTTGTTAAGTCCGTGAATGATTGAGACACGGACTAGCAGGAGAGAAACTTACTGGTGAAAGGCATAAACGAAACTAACCAACAGAGGCTCTCTAGCGCCTTTTATACAGGGGTGGTCACTGCTGGTACTGCAGTCTGAGACCAGTTATTCTCTTAAAGGTACATACACAACAATTCCTCCCCTTTTAGATAAACAGTACATAACATTCATTTAACAACTAATGATAATGAATTACAATCACAATTACTGTTGCTAGATACATTGGTTAAGTTTAAGCAATTATAAGTTCAGTCTTTGAGGAGGCTTCCTGATTCTGTCTGGATAACGCCTCTTTGGAGTATCAGGTTCTTCTGGCAATGTTGAGTCGGAATCAATGTCGTTGTTTGGTTCATCTGCTTCCAATATTACCGGTTCTGCGGTAGCTGCAATTGGAACGTCGATTTCATTACCAGGTGTATCAGATCGTGGTGTGGAGTTGACGTTTTCCAGTGACTCTAGAATCTGGTCAGCATGGCATCTTACAATGCTCTCCCCAACGTCCACGGTATACAAGAGAGGTCCTTGTCGTGTACAAATCGTTCCTGGCTGCCATTTCTCAGTGCGGTAGTCCCGGGCCAAAACTGGTTGACCTATCTTAAAACTCCTGGTCGGCCTTTCATTCATATTCTGAAACTGCCTGTTCTCCACATCTCTTCGGACGTTTGGTTTAACCAAATCCAAGCGGCATCGTAGTCTTCGATTGAAGAACATCATGGCTGGAGTTTGGTTGGTAACCGCATGTGTCGCATTCCGGTAGGCAAACAAGAAGTTGTCCACCTTGTGTTGTAGGGGTATACCTTCATTACACATTGCCTTGATAGCCTTCTTGAATGTTTGGACAAACCTCTCGGCCAATCCATTAGTGGCTGGATGATATGGGGCAGATGTGTAATGCTTAACAGCATTGTTCTTTAAGAACCTCCGGAACTCTTCAGACACAAACTGTGGTCCATTGTCAGAGCAAATCTGTTCAGGCAGCCCATTCCTGGTGAATATGGTTCGTAAAACTGCGATAGTTTTTTCCGTGGTGGTTGAGGACATTTTTATTACCTCTGGCCACTTTGAATGTGCATCCACCGCAATTAAAAACATCAAGTCCATGAAGGGACCAGCAAAATCAATGTGCACCCTTTGCCATGGAGATGAGGGCCACTCCCATGGATGCAGAGGAGCTTGTGGTGGGGCGTTTTGGACCTTCTGGCATCCTGCACAGCTCTTGGTCATCTCTTCGATTTCTCTATCGATTCCCGGCCACCACACAAACGCTCTGGCTAAGCTCTTCATTTTTACCCCTCCCAGATGACCCTCATGAAGCTCATTGAGCACTCTATCCGTCAACTTAGGTGGAATTACTACTCTGGATCCACACATCAAGGTTCCCCTGCACACTGACAGCTGTTCTCTTCTTGGCGAAAATGCTGGCAGCAGTGGTTCGCCATGTGCTGGCCATCCCTTCACCGTTAAATCATAGACCCGTGATAGTGTCGGGTCATTCCGTGTTTCCTTTTCTATGTTTGCATTCGTCACAGGGAGACATTCGACTATGGTCGAGTGGAATAACTCCATTGGATCCACTGCAAGGTCTTCTTCTTCCACCGTCGGCAACGGTAGATGTGACAATCCATCAGCATTTCCATGCTGTTTAGTTCTCCTGTACTCGATGTCATATTGGTGTGCCCCTAGGAAAAGGGACCATCTCTGCAGCCGTTGTGCTGTTATTATCGGTACGCCCTTCTGAGGGTTGAAAATGGAGACAAGAGGTTGATGATCGGTTAGTAGAGTAAATTTTTGACCGTGCAGATAGTGATTGAACTTCTTCACCCCCCACACTAGGCTGAGGGCCTCTCTGTCAATCTGGGCGTAGTTACGCTCGGCAGAAGTTAACGAGCGTGACGCAAAAGCTATCGGCCTCTCCAAACCATCAAGGAATTTATGTGACAGTACCGCCCCAATGCCGTAGGGGGACGCATCACACGCCAGCCTGATTGGCAGTGCTGGGTTGTAGTGAGCCAATACTTCCTTCGAAGTGATTAAGTCCTTACTCTTCTGAAAAGCACGTTTACAATCATCGCTCCATTTCCATGCTACCCCCGTTCGTAGCAGGGCGTTCAGTGGATGCAGAATTGTCGACAAATTCGGCAAAAACTTATGATAGTAATTCACCAACCCGAGGAATGACCTCAGTTGCGACACATTTTCAGGAGCTGGGGCCTTAACAACCGCTTCAATTTTGTCAGGGGACTTATGTAACCCCTCTTCATCAATCACGTGGCCACAATACGATATCTGTTTCTTAAAAAATTCGCACTTGGGGCGGTTGGCTCGCAGCCCATGTTCCCGTAGTCTAGTGAACACCTGTTCTAGGTTGTTAAGGTGTTCACTGTCATCTTCACCTGTTACAAGGATGTCGTCCAAGTAACACTGAGTCCCCGGAATTCCTTGCAGGACTTGTTCCATCGCTCTTTGCCGTATCGCCGGAGCCGATGCTACTCCGAATACCAATCGATGATACTGGTAAAGACCTTTGTGAGTGTTTATCGTGAGATACTTCCTAGAGAACTCTTCAACCTCCATCTGCAAATATGCTTGTGCTAGGTCAATTTTTGTAAAACGCTTCCCTCCAGACAGTGAGGCGAAGATGTCTTCTATCCTTGGAAGAGGATATTGTACTGTGTGAAGGACAGAGTTCACCGTCACCTTGAAATCCCCACAGATGCGAATCTTCCTTGGCTCTCCGGACTTATTGCTTAACGTTTTCTTCATGACAGGAACGATGGGTGTCGCCCACTCGCTCCAGTCGACCTTAGACAACACGCCCGCCTTCTCCAGATTCTCCAGCTCTGCCTCGACGGCTGGACGAATTGCATATGGTACCGGTCTCGCTTTGAAAAACTTGGGAACTGCATTCTCTTCTATTTTTAACGAGGCGGTTACGCCTTTAAGCGTGCCCAGTTCTTGTTGAAATACTCTTTGGCGTTAGCTAAGATTGTTGACAATCGTCCAGGAATGACGTCTTCATCTTTTTTACCATCCACCGTCATTGCATGAATGGAATGGCAATCAAAGTTTATCTTCCTGATCCATTCCCGTCCCAATAACGGTGGTCCACCATTTGGCAGTATGTAGAGATACAATTTCCATATTTTCATGCCATTGTATTCGACAGGCACCCTTATTTTCCCTCTGGGGTATACTTTTTGCCCCGTATACGTCGTCAAGACGATGGATGTCTCTCTCAAGGGTATGTGTGAAAATAGCCGCTCATAGTCTCGTCGATTCATGACGGTTAGCGCTGATCCTGTATCCAATTCCATTTTAACTTGGGACCCTGTTATCATGAGGGTGACCCAAATGGTTCGGTGATCCTCTTTTGCGATTACATTGTGAAGTTTGAGACAGCTTAATCTCCTGTTCTCGGATTCACTATCGCTCATCTGGTCTTCGGAACTACTGTCCGTCATCTTTTGTACTTTCTTGTACGGTTCCTTAGTAGCCTTTTTGTTGTCGCTGGTCTTCTTCCCAGACCTACAAACTCGTGCAATGTGTCCAATCTTCCCGCATTGTCTGCATATTTTGTCTTTGGACCAGCAGTCCTTCTGGTCATGGTTAGTTCTGCCGCAGCGATAACATTTTGCAAATCCCCGTGTCATTTCGTGGGTGCCGTATTCCTGTGGTTTTTGTTGAATTTCTGCAGCTCCCCTGGCTGCTGCTTCATACGATACTGCCACGCTGAAAGCCTTATCTAGCGTCAGCTCTTTTTCTGCGAGTAACTTCTTCTGTGTTCCTTCACTCAGGAGTCCACAGACAAATTTGTCCCGTAGGGTATCTGCCAGTCCTGCTCCGAACTGGCAGTGCTTTGATAGCTTGCGTAGTTCCGTAAGATACTCAGCATTGCTCTCATCTTTGTGCTGAGTTCTCCTGTGGAATTTAAATCTTTCTGCTATCAACAGCGGTGCAGGGTTTAAGTGCTCCTGTAGAACAGCAACAATTTCGTTAAAACTCTTCGCCTTCGGTTTGGCTGGAGTAATCAGATCCTGCAATAGGCCGTACGTTCTAGCGCCCATTACGTTTAGCAATATTGATGCCTTTTTCCCCTCCGCTATTTCATTTGCCTCGAAATATACCTCGACTCTTTCCACATACGTGGTCCAGTCCTCTAATGTATTATCAAAAGCAGTGATACAGCCAGTCTTCGGCATCTTGCAAATCTAAAATGGCGCCTCCCGTGCTTTGCCTTCTTCTCCGATTTAAAAAAATGGTGCCTCCCGCGCTTTTCCTTCTTCCCCGCTGTTGTTAGCGCTGCTTTCCACGGTTTCTTGCGCGTATTCTTTTCTTTTATTATTTTCCCGTCGTGGAGCGGACCCTCTGGAACACTTCCCTCCCTCTTCTGAGGTCCGAACGCTGCCCAGCTTCGAAACACCGGCTGCGCCCTGTATGCTCCACCCTCTCTCTCTCTCCTTGCTTCCCGACTCGCTGCCCGGCCCCGTTGCAGCCCAGGAAGGATCAGAGCACTACCTGCCACCAGCCCGATTAGCTGGGAAACCACGGACCGAGGAACCCAGCCTGGCTCTGGACAGTCTCTCCTGCAAGTTTTGAAATCGATGATTGGAGGTCGACGCCCGTTTCTCGAGTTTCAATGGCCTATTTTTTTTTTTTTCTTTCTTCGGGCTCCGACCTTCAACACGTCGTCGGAGCTGCTGCTGAGTTGCAGGTAAGTTCGTTTCTAACTCGTCGCCAGTGTTAAGTCCGTGAATGATTGAGACACGGACTAGCAGGAGAGAAACAAACAAGTCTTTACTGGTGAAAGGCATAAACGAAACTAACCAACAGAGGCTCTCTAGCGCCTTTTATACAGGGGTGGTCACTGCCGGTACTGCAGTCTGAGACCAGTTATTCTCTTAAAGGTACATACACAACACAACTCTCTACGAGGTGTGACCGAAGTCTAGAGCAAATTGTCCAGATACTCTTCCCCCTCCCTTATGTGTCGGAGTGTCTCCAACCCGCACTCCAGCTCAATGACTCTGAGCCGGAGAGATTCTAGACAGAGACATCTACTGCAGACGTGTTTGCTCAGGACAGTCTTGCTGTCCACAAACTCCCACATACTACAGTCCAGACATACAACCTGCTCTGCTATATCTTAGTCTAACCTTGATTTATTTATTTAATTAGTTAAAATCTTTATTCAACAATTATTTTTATTATTTGTTCATGGGATGTGAGCATTGCTGGCAAGGCCAGCATTTATTGCCCATCCCTAATTGCCCTTGAGAAGGTGGTGGTGAGCCACCTTCTTGAACCGCTGCAGTCCATGTGGTGAAGGCACTCCCCCAGTGCTGGTAGGGAGGGAGTTCCAGGATTCTGACCCAGCGACGGTGAAGGATTGGCGATATACTTCCAAGTCAGGATGGTGTGTAACTTGGAGGGGAACTTGCAGGTGATGGTGTTCCCATGTGCCTGCTGCCCTTGTCCTTCTAGGTGGTAGAGGTTGTGGGTTTGGTAGGTGCTGCCGAAGAAGCCTTGGCGAGTTATATTAATTAGTTATCTAGTTAAGTTCTTAATTTGATAAAGTGCGTTATAGTTTCCTGCTCTTAGTTTAAACCTAGCTTAGAGAGAAAAAATGCTAATACTCACCAACCAATCACCTATCTGCTGTCCTGTGACGTCACTCCTTGTTGTTTCTTGTTTTTGAAGTGCTCTGGCTCTCCGCTCCCATTCTTTTTAAAGTGCCTCTGCTGCTCTGGCTATCCGCTCCCATTCTTTTTAAAGTGCCTCTGCTGCTCTGGCTATCCATTCCCACTCTTTATAAAATGCTCAAAAATTCTAGAAATTCGATCACAACCAAAATGGGGCACGCTGGGGGCGGGGCCGCATTGCACAAGCCTGTTCATGTGGTCTGAAGCTAAATTCATAGTGAAGTGAAGGCAAGACCCATAAGGCTGGACTGAAGGAATACAATCAAATGGTGGTAGTATGGATGGTGGTGATAAAGATTGTTGCACGGTTGGTGTATTGGGGATGAGAGGAATGATCCAGGTAATGCACCCTTCAATAAGCTGCTCACTGGTAGCTAGGGGCACTGGTGGTTGGTGCCACTCCTGCTCTCGCTCCTCTTCATGTTGCTCCTTCTCCTCCTGCTGCACTTCTTGCAGCCCAGATGGTTATAAAGGCTGGTCCCTCATGATGGCAATGTTATGGAGCATCCCTCCTCCTCCCTCTTGTCTCATATGTTTCTTTTCTTGTCTTCCTTGCTGCTTCCCCTCGTCCTCCAGCCCCAAAGGCAGCTCTACAAGACCACCCATGACTATAGTAAAACTGCCATAAAGGCAGCCAAAAGCAGTGCAGCACCAGCAAAAAAAGTGAGAATTAAGTTTTTAAAGTCAGAAAACGGTCCAAAAAACACACAGAGGTTAACTAGCAAGCTAAAAGAATAAACCGGCAGCTAAAAGAAAGAAAGACTTGCATTTATATAGCGCCTTTCACAACCACCGGATGTCTCAAAGTGCTTTACAGCCAATGAAGTACTTTTGGAGTGTAGTCACTGTTGTAATGTGGGAAACGTGGCAGCCAATTTGCGCACAGCAAGCTCCCACAAACAGCAATGTGATAATGACCAGATAATCTGTTTTTGTTATGTAGATTGAAGGGTAAATATTGGCCAGGACACCGGGGATAACTCCCCTGCTCTTCTTCGAAATAGTGCCATGGGATCTTTTACGTCCACCTGAGAGAGCAGACAGGGCCTCGGTTTAACGTCTCATCCAAAAGACGGCACCTCTGATGTATGTAGTGGATGTGCCCTTTAAATAACACTGGTGAAGGGTCCTTCCTGCCTATGTTGCTGGCTGACTTTATCATGTGGCAAGTCAGGCGCGGGGGCAGGTCGATATCACAAAAAGATCCACCAATAAGCGTAAGACCCTTATTAAAATATTTTAATCAGCCTAGTTAATAGTATTTGATAGTTAAGTGCCTATTTTGCGACTGAAAAACGGGTGCGACACCATTGAATTTCTAGGCCTATGAGTTCTCAGTTTTGTTGTGTATGTAATATGTATGCTACTTTAACCCTATGGCCAGGGCAGCACTACTTTGTAGGGCGTAGTGATACCGTAGTACCACTCCTGGCCATAGGGGTATAAATAGTACTGCGGGTACTGATCTCCCCTCAGTTCCCGCCTGTGGGTATGAAGTAAAGACCTAAGTTAAACCCTTCCAAGCTGTCTCTTCCTTTTTGTATCAAGTATATGCGCATACTTTACACTGGCGACTAGGAACGTTCGAACTCACCAGTACAAGGTGCAACAAAGGATCGGTAGCAGTACGGGGAGAGAAGCTTCTTACCAGCCTGCAGAGTCCAGCGTCGACCGAAGGAGGCCGCCCAGTTCAGGAGGAGCGGCAGCAACGGATCGAGAGAGAGAGGTTCCAGCGAAGGCTGCGGCAGCTGAGAGAAGAGGCTGAACGGGCGCTCCGGCCACGGGGCAAAAGTCCACCCAGGGTCAGGTAAAGTGCAATCCTTCCCGGGGAACTCGAGCTGCAAGGGCCAGAACGGGCAGGCGATCTGGGGAACAAACGGAGCCACGAGGACTAGCGGGCCACGAGAGGGGAAGGTCGTTGTAATAGCGGCGGTGGCAATAACGGGAGCTGCAAGAAAAAAAAAATAACGAACCTGGAGAGACGTCGTTGACAGCAGAGGGAGAAAAGGCGGGAAAAGCGCCATCTAGTGGACAAAGGGGAAAGTTTTTCTCTTCAGCAGTTTAAAATGAACAGCGCCATCTAGTGGACAAAAGGGGGAAAGTTTTTCTCTTAGAAAAAAAAATAACAGCGCCATCTAGTGGAAAAAGGCGGGAAAACCTCTTCAGTAGTTTTAAAAATGGCTAAAGAAGCTCGGTTGTCAGAATTTGTTGCCGACATAGAAGATTGGGACGCATATGTAGAAAGGCATGAGCTTTATTGCATAGTAAACAAGGTGAAAGATGACGAAAAGGCAGCAACCTTATTAAATTCTATGGGGGCAAAAACATACGGTCTGCTGAGGAATCTTCTTACTCCAGAAAAGCCAGCAGACAAAACGTACGCCCAAATTGTTGATACATTAAAGGAACATTTAAACCCTAAGCCACCATTTATAGCGGAAAGGTACCGCTTTTACAGACGCGACCAAAGGAATGATGAGTCGCAGGCAGCCTATTTAGCTGAGCTCAGACGGTTGTCCAAACATTGCCAGTTTGGAGCCTTTTTGGCGGAAGCGATCAGAGACAGATTTGTCTGTGGCATGTTAAATGAGAGTACACGAAAACGGTTGCTGGCCAAGAAACAGCTCAGCCTAGATCAGGCGATAGAAATAGCATTGGCACATGAAGCAGCAGCACAGGGTGCTGCCCAAATACGACAAAATACAACCGGCTATGACACCCATGAGGTGACATTTCACAAAGGTAAATGCTACCGTTGTGGCAAAACTACCCACGACCAAAGTAATTGTTGGTTTCGTGATAAAATATGCCGGCAGTGTGGGAAAAAGGGGCATATAGCGAAAGTTTGTCGGTCGGGTACGAAACCCAATAGTGGGGGCAATCCGAGCAGTACCAAGGCAAGGACAAAAATACATAAGATATCTGACAGTAGCTCAGACGAGTCACAGGAAGGCACAAAAGCAGAGCCTAAAGGTCTGGGATGTCTCAAGTTATATGGTGTAGACAAAACGGAGGACCACAGCACAATGTGGGTTAAAATGAAGGTAGCAGGCGTCGAAGTTAATATGGAGCTGGACACGGGTTCAGCCCTATCAGTAATTAATGAACAAGATTATAACAGGCTGTTCAAACGCATTCCCTTAAAGGATACCGAAATCAAATTAAAAACATATACGGGACAAAAAGTTTACCCGAAGGGAAAAATGCAAGTAACAGTTAAATACAATGGCAGAAAAGTGCCAGGACTTTATTTATACGTCCTACCAAACGGCGGACCACCACTTTTGGGTAGGGAATGGATAAGAAAAATCCATTTCGACTGGAAGTCGATACACGAGATAAAAGTAGAGACCACCAAGGATGATGCAACCATTACAAGCAGGCTGTCGAAAATATTGGCAAAAACGCCAGAGGTGTTCCAACAAGGGCTGGGGACCTTAAAGGACATTAGAGCAAAAATAACTATTGCTCAAGACGCAAACCCCAAGTTTTGTAAGGCCAGACCGGTGCCTTACGCCATCCGGCCAGCTGTGGAAGCAGAACTGGATGCCTTAGAGAGTGCAGGTGTCCTTACAAAGATTGAGTGGAGCGAGTGGGCCACGCCCATCATCCCAGTTATAAAGAAATCTGCAAATAACACGCCGGGGGAACCAAAGAAGGTTCGCATTTGCGGGGATTTTAAAATAACTATTAACCCAGTCCTGCACACGGTACAGTATCCGCTGCCGCGGATAGAGGACATATTCGCATCGTTAGCTGGGGGTAGACACTTTACGAAGATTGACCTTTGTCAAGCTTATTTACAGATGGAGGTGGAGCAGGACTCGAAAAAGCTCCTAACGATTAACACCCACAAGGGATTGTACCAGTACAATCGCCTGGTATTTGGTGTGGCGTCCGCCCCAGCCATATGGCAGAGGACCATGGAACAGGTCCTACAGGGCATTCCAGGAACGCAGTGCTACCTGGATGACATCCTGGTGACAGGACAAACGGATAACGACCACCTCGCTAACCTGGAGCGAGTACTTCTGCGGTTGCAACAATACGGACTCAGGGCGAACAAGCAGAAATGTGAGTTTTTCCAGGAACGTATCTCATACTGTGGTCACATTATAGATAAGGAAGGCCTGCATAAGTCCCCAGAAAAGATCGAGGCAGTAGTGAAGGCCCCGCCCCCTGAGAATGTATCTCAGTTACGATCATTCTTAGGCCTTATAAACTATTACCATAAGTTCCTCCCGAACTTATCGTCCATTTTACATCCACTAAATTCATTGCTGCAAAAGGGAGTCTCCTGGAATTGGGACGAAGCGTGTGAGGCTGCTTTTAAAAAGGGTAAACAACTCATTACATCAAAGGAAGTGCTCGCACACTTTGACCCAAAAATGCCAATGAGGTTGGCATGTGACGCCTCCCCGTATGGTATAGGGGCAGTGTTGTCACACAAATTTCCCAATGGGACGGAGAGGCCAATAGCATTTGCCTCAAGGTCGTTAACTACAGCCGAAAGAAACTATGCGCAAATCGACAGGGAGGCCCTCAGTCTGGTGTGGGGTGTAAAAAAATTCCACCACTATCTACATGGACAACGTTTCACACTACTGACGGATCATCAACCGTTGGTGTCCATATTTAATCCAACAAAAGGGGTGCCCCTGATGACGGCCCAAAGGCTACAGAGATGGTCACTGTTCTTAGGAGCACACCAGTACCTTATCGAATATAAGGGTACCAAACAGCATGGCAATGCGGATGGCCTGTCGCGGCTACCATTGCCTGCAGAGATCGAAGAGATAGTACAGGACCCCGTGGAAATATATCATACGGCGGTTATGGAACACTTGCCCATCACCAGCCAATGTATCGAGCGGGAAACACAGAATGACCCGACACTGGCAAGGGTTTACGAATTGACCGTGAAAGGCTGGCCGGCGCAGGGTGACGCATCATTGCCGGCGTTTTCGGCAAGGAAGGACCAGTTGTCCGTATGCCGGGGCACATTGATGTGCGGAGCCAGGGTGGTGGTCCCTCAAAAATTACAACATAAAGTGTTGCGGGACTTACACGAAGGTCATCTGGGGGGTGTCAAAATGAAAAGCCTCGCCAGAGCCTACGTCTGGTGGCCCGGCATTGACAGGGACATCGAGGAAGTAGCAAAAGCATGCCAAGGGTGCCAGATGGTACAGAACGTACCACCCCAAGCCCCACTACATCCGTGGGAGTGGCCCTCAACGCCGTGGCAAAGGATCCACGTGGACTTCGCTGGGCCCTTCATGGATGCGATGTTCCTTATTGTAGTGGACGCCCACTCAAAATGGCCGGAGGTCATAAAGATGTCATCAACGACAGCCGAAAAGACGGTCGCAGCCTTAAGGACCATTTTTGCCCGAAATGGGGTGCCCGAGCAAGTCTGTTCGGACAATGGGCCACAATTTGTGGCAGAAGAATTTCAAGCATTCCTAAAAAGGAATGGAGTGCGACATTATACGTCCGCACCATATCATCCGTCTACAAATGGGCTGGCAGAGCGCTTTGTACAGACTTTTAAAAAGGCCATCAAGGCGATGGGGGAGGAAAGGTTGCCACTACAACACAAGGTGGACAATTTCCTATTCGCGTACCGTAATGCTGCACATACGGTGACCAACCAGGCCCCCGCCGTCATGTTCTTTAATAGAAGGTTAAGGTCTCGCCTCGAATTGCTCAGACCAAACATCCGGAGAGATGTGGAAAACCGAGTATTTCGTAGGGCTCCTGACAGACAGACACGGAGCTTCGAGGTGGGGCAGCAAGTGTTGGCCCGTGATTATAGAAATGAAAAGTGGCGGTCTGGTACGATAAAGGCCCGCCAGGGACCTTTGATGTACACAGTGGAGACAGGGGACGGCATAATCAGACGACATGCTGATCAACTTGTGGAGTCCAGAAACCCAACTGATTCACTACCTCAAACGTCTCAGCACATTGTTCCAGCGGAATCACGGCCCAGCTCGTCGCTACAGAAGTCTCAGGATGGCGAGGAGTTCAGCACTCCAGTGAGCTCCACGGCACAGGATGTGCCATCAGACACCGACGACTCCAGCGATGAAGTGGTGACGGAAGTACCGCCGCCTACACCGAGACCGACTAGAGAAAGACGTTATCCTAGTCGAGACAGGAGGCCTCCTCAGAGACTGAATCTATAACATGTTTCTTTTTATATATATATAGGTAGACAACTCTGATGTAAATATGTTATGTATGTTGTGTTACCAAATGTTATTAGCCCTAGTTATGGTGCATCTGTTGACTTAATTGCACGGGTACGTTTTAATTAAAAGGGGAGGAATGTTGTGTATGTAATATGTATGCTACTTTAACCCTATGGCCAGGGCAGCACTACTTTGTAGGGCGTAGTGATACCGTAGTACCACTCCTGGCCATAGGGGTATAAATAGTACTGCGGGTACTGATCTCCCCTCAGTTCCCGCCTGTGGGTATGAAGTAAAGACCTAAGTTAAACCCTTCCAAGCTGTCTCTTCCTTTTTGTATCAAGTATATGCGCATACTTTACAAGTTTAAGTTTAAAATATCAACCCAATTTACTTAACAAAAGAAGAACAAGCACATAAGGAACAGTCATATAGCTATAATTACATATTTACAGTAGACATCCTTTCACTTAATTCTAAGGACTAAGCTAATCTTTTATAAATAACTTTTTTGCAGAATTTCTTACCACTGTGACAGCCTAATTCATCTAAACAGCAAGAGATGCGAGGGATCAGCTAATTGATCAGCAATTCTGTTAACACGCTTATTCCTCTGCCTAGAGATAATTAAAAATAAATGAGGTTTTATTCAGGTTAATTAATGACTCTCACTGTAAGCCAATTAAAAATTTGGCCCTGGAATTCACTGCGATAAGCGGTTGATGACTCCATCCTTCTCCGACGCCTCTATACTGTCATCCGGCTGGGTGGGACTGCACTCGCCTGGTTCCATTTGTATCTAGAGTCATAGGGGGAGAAATTCAGTATTGCCCCATTTGGGGCGCAATTATCGGCCGGGCGCAAAGATTAGCGCCTGGCGCTAATTATCGCCTCCGACTGCAAACTTGGCTTTTATCGCCCCCTGGAGGTGATTGGAGCGCTAAATCAGGCGCTACACACCTGTCTTAAGGCACAAAGGCCGAGGAGCGAGGCGCTACCTCAGAGCACTGGCGAAGCTCGTGTGATGTCAGTCAGCAATGGAACACAGACACAATGGCGCCGGCCAGTTCTTAAAGGGGTGGGTTGATCTTGCTCTCCGTCCACACCCTGCTCATTGCAGCCTTGAATCTCGGCCTGGAGGGACCTGTACATCAAATCTGCTGGAAAGAACAATGGAGAGGCCCAGGGAAAGAGCTCAGAGTGCAGCCCCCACAGTCTCTTCTAAATCGATACAAGGAAGGGCAAATCAAAATGAACCTGCAAAGTGCTGCTCAGTACCCAAAACTCCTTCACACAGCGTTGAATCTCTCCAGAAGCCTCTCTCTCAGAATGCGTGGTGCAAAAATGTCACCAACAATAAAAGGCAGGAAGCGGTCGCCTTTAAATAGCTCTCCCCCAGTCCCTTCCTGACTGCAAAACGCTCCCCTCAACCTGTCGTTGCTAGCGACAGGCGGTAAGGCAGGGGGCGCCACTCAATATCCGGTCCGGGGCGCTACCAGGGCGTTGCACGCTTGACTGATGTCATGATCTGCGGGCGCTGGAGATCGTGGCGGTAGTGTTTAACGCCGCCGCAAAATGTCTAGTTAATTTTGTGAGCGGAGCAAACATCGCCGTGCACGGGCGCTAGTTGCTTTGCGCCCCATTAGCGCCCTCTTAAGGCACTAACGGGAGGCGCAAACCAACCAAATTTTTCTCCCATAGAGTCATAACGGCACAGAAGGAAGCCATTCGGCCCATCAAGTCCGTGCCGGCTCTCTGTAGAGCAAACCAGTCAGTCCCATTCCCCCACTCTATCCCCGTAGCCCTGCAAGTTTATTTCCCTCAAGTGCCTATTCAGTCTCCCCTTGAAAACATTGAGGGCTAAAGATTGAGTAGCACCCCAATGGGTCAAAGTGTAGCACAGGAACACAATATCATTTTAGCTGGAAAAATAAGAACATGACTAAATGCAAAATGAAAAATGGCCCTTTGCCCCAACAAGCCCAGTGGATCCAGAGTCCAGGTAGGATTATCCCCAATGTGGACTTCTCTTCCACAGTGTCAGCTGTGGCTCAGTTGGTAGCACACTCGCCTCTGAGTCAGAAGGTTGTGGGTTCCACAATCCCACTCCAGGGACTTGAGCACATAAAGCTAGGCTGACACTCCAGTGCAGTGCTGAGGGAGTGCAGCACTGTCGGAGGTGCTGTCCTTCATATGAGACGTTAAACCGAGGCCCCGTCTGCTCTCTTAGGTGTCATTATCACATTGCTGTTTGTGGGAGCTTGCTGTGCGCAAATTGGCTGCCATGTTTCCCACATTACAACAGTGACTCTACTTCATTGACTGTAAAGCGCTTTGAGACGTCCGGTGGTCGTGTAAGGCGCTATAGAAATGCAAGTCTTTCTTTCTTCCCATCTAACAGGACTAGACAGATTAGATGCAGGAAGGATGTTCCCGATGGTGGGGGAGTTCACAACCAGGGGTCACAGTCTAAGGATAAGGGGTAAGCCATTTTGGACTGAGATGAGGAGGAATTTCTTCACCCAGAGAATGGTGAACCTGTGGAATTCGCTACCACAGAAGGCAGTTGAGGCCAATTCATTAAATATATTCAAGAAGGAGTTAGATATATTTCTTAAGGCTAAAGGGATCAAGGGACATGGGGAGAAAGCAGTGACAGGGTACTGAGTTTGGATGATCAGCCACGATCTCATTGGGTGGCGGAGCAGGCTCGAGGGGCCGAATGGCCTACTCCTGCTCCTATCTTCTATGTTTCTATGCCATCTGTCGATCTCCTATTTTAGGGAACATTACGTTCCTTTCCCCTATCTCCCCATGGGGGAAAAAATCTAATTGGCCGGGAAATTTCCTGTAGCTGCTCCCACTCTGCTGGTGTTACTTCGCTGAAAGTGAGGCAGAAAACCTGGGCCATAATTTGCTGGATCAGGGCATCTTGCGATGTGCTCTGTTAGTTGGACTTTATCCCTGCATCCTTCAGCTCTAAATTTTTTGCACGGTAATTTGCTGGAAGTGCGAGCTGATAACGGCACGGCGAGGGCAACAGGACATCTGGGGCCTCAGTGAACACCAGGACGTAACCAATGACATTTAAAGATTAAGAAAAAAACAGAGAAACGACGGAGAAGGAGGGTGAATTAGAGTCAAATCAAGTACAGAAAGTGAAGTAATGAGAGGGAAAAAAAGATTGGAGTAAGAGACAGAGAAAAAAGAGACGGAAATGAAAAGTAAGAAAAAAAATGTAAATTTAAAATTTAATATTTTTAAAATCTAACAAAAATTTACTACATGTAGGAATGAGATTGAATAGTTTACATTGTTCCCTTTCTGGGCCAGGGAGGTTGACTGGCATTGTATTAACAATTATCACGTCGTTAAAAAGATACTTACGCTGTTGTTCCAGCCCTAACTTATTGCAGCGAGTTTAATGGGCAATTAATGTGCAAATCCAGCAAGTTCTTTAAAAAATAACGGGGAGGCTAAGGGCGAGCTGCCATTTGTGCAAAGTAAACGGTGGAGTGGCGTAAATTGACCAGAAAGCTCTGGAGATTCACAACTCACAACATGGGCTGGATTTTGTCATTGGGGCGGGTCAGATGGTCAGCAGGTCCCGCCCCTGCCTCCAATGTGAGGTGGGATAATTTAGCGATTTTGCCCTAATTGGGCACTTGATTTCCAGCGTGTGGGAACCCCGGGCCCATTGAGTCTTCTGGTCCTGAAACGCGCCTCTGATGACGTCATCTATGCAGCTGCATTTAAGGCCTGCAAGCAGCCTTGGTTCATTTTCTGCCTTACCACTTTGATGCTGAGACTTCTGAGGGATTAGTGGTGCAACCATGGCAAGCTCCAGGCCCAAGGCCGCACCCCGCTTTGATGAGGACTCCCTCAAGCTCTGGTGGAGGGAGCAAGAGCTCAGAAGGAAGTGCTGTTTCCTTCTTCTGGGAGGAAAAAACCTCCCCGGCAGACCAAAGCTGTGTGGCTGCAAGTGGCACAGGAGGTCAGTGCCATCTCAATGTGCAGCAGAACCTGGCTGCAGTGCAGAAAGAGGTTTCATGACCTTCTCCGCACAGGAAAAATGAATATTACATCACCATGACCCTGAATCTGCTCCCCATCGCCTCTCATCACCAGCACTCTTCATTGTCAACCTCCTCCTCCACATCCCACTTGACCCTTACATCCCTGCACCCTTAACCATTCCCTCTCTCTGTATGTTCACATTCACTTAACTATTCGACTATGCAGCCCTCGCACTCCCTATCACTGTTATGCTATGACAACAACTTACAACACACAGGGAGGGCCCTTGGTCTTGGGACCTCACTCCATCTTTGTGTCCTTCTAAGCATCTATGCTATGGATTCTCTACACTCACTCCTTCATTCTCACTCAAACTCCACTTGTGTCCCTCATTGCAGGAAAAGAGAGCCCACAATAAGAGGGAAAGGGTGAAGACAGGAGGAGGGCCATCCTCAATAGCCCAGCTCACCAGCGCAGAGGAGGTGGCCCTCAAGATCGTGGGAGTCGAGGAGGATGCACAATTGGGGGATGGACAGACAGACGCATCAGAGCAAGCTGGTGACAGAATAGTTTTTCATCTCATTGACATTGCATGAGTGACTGATATTGATTCTGATGCTCTAACAGATTGACTTTTGATCATCTGCACAATTCCATGTGCATGCAACATTTATCTCACATGTCTAACTCTTTCCTTTACTCCCCCATAGGACCATCGACAGCCCCCCTCCCCACTGTCCAGGAGGAACAGCCTGAGCCACAAGACTCCTCAGAGGAAGCTGCAACCTCTGAGGGCGCAGCGTCACCAGAATTAAGCTCACCCAGCACCAGTGCAGACAGTCACACCTCGGTGGGTCCTTCTGGACATAGAGTAGTGTTGTCACCTGGTGTATCACAGCTCACAAGTGAGCATCAACAGAAGGTGGAGACAGGGACAGCAGTGGAGAGTCCTCGTCGGAGGGCGCAGGACTCTGCTAGCTCGGCTCAGCAACATGTGGACCCTGTGCCTCCGAGTCCACCCAGAAGGAGAGCGGTGATTGAACTCCAGGAACAGGTGCAGGAGTCTCTGGCAGGTTTTGTCTCCAGGGTCACTGTGAGTGTGGAGCTGATGGAGGAGCCCATCGCTAACATGTGAAGAGCCTTTGTGGAGGCATTGGCGCATGAACGCATCACCACGGAAAGGATGGCAACCTCCGTGGAAAGGATGGCTATGGTAGAGGGAGGATGGCTACAGCCATGGAGGAGCTAAATCGCCAGAGTGTTGAAAACATGGTTATTGTTCTGACATCTCTGGAGGAGCGATGGACAGCTATTGAGCAAAGAAACCAGAGCTTCATGGAAGTCCTCTGGAGTAGGACTGCCAGTGCAGAAACGGGTCCTCATGGCCCCCCTGAAGTGCAGCAAGGTGCTGTCAAGCCACTTGCTAGCTCTGAAGTGGGCCTGACCCATGAGAGCAAAGTTGGTGGCAGACAACAAGGAAGTGGGGGCTCCTCTCCAAGCACTCATACTTCCATGCCACTGCAGAGTCAGAGCCCCACCAGAGTCCTCACCCAACTGAGATGGGTGTCTCATCCCCTGCAGGAGCAGCAGACTGTTGGCGAGCCCTCACAGGCTCACAACCCCAGAGGACGCCCGCCAAAGGTGTCGAGGCAGGAGCAGTATGAAAATGAGCAAGGGACCTCCACATCTGCTGAAGCCACAGGGGAAGCACCACGTCGGAGCACGCATAAGAGGAAGATAAAGCACAAGTAGTCACAAGGGTAGTCACTTGGGTGTTCTGTTGTGTTTAATTATGAAATGCCATCTGTGAATTAATGTTATAAAATGACTTGGTGGCAAACTGTTGAAGCTGTGGGCTGTGTCATTTCGCAAATAGTCCCAGGCTTATAAATTAGCTTGTTTACATCCAAATAGAGAGATGTAATTCAAGTTAATAGCATTGCTCATGGAATTCTAAGGCCCCATTTGGAGCGCCAACTTCGCCGGGGCGCTACATTTAGCACCCTGGAAAAATTACCGCCCCCGTGCCGGAAATTGAGTGGTTGCACCCCAAGAGGGAAGCGGGGCGCTACTGGAAGCACCCCGCATCCCTCTTGGGGTGCTGTGAGTCAATATCGTGGCACTATGCGCTGCGGCACATTGTGCCACGATATTGCAGGCCTTCCTCCCCTTTGTAAAGGGGAGGGGCCTTGTGCAGTGCTACCCGGGGCCCAGCTGGGCCCTCGGGGATTGGGAGTGCCGGCAAAAGAGCCCGGCACTCAAGAGAAGTGCCGGGCTCTTGGAGCGCAGTCGACACTCCACGGGGGGTGGGGGGGCGGTGTTCAGGAGGCCGGGGATGGGAGTGCAGGCAGGTGTTGGCAGGCGGCTAGCAACAAAAATGGTGCCCCGCACCTCGCCTTTTAATAGCGCCTCCCCGGCCGCAGGTAGGTTCCCCAGGCCCCGTCGGACATAGCATCCGGCGGTAAGTCACGGGGCACTCCCAGGGATCGCGGCCGGGGAGCTGAGCATGGCGATGACGTCACTGCTGGCGGCGCAGCGCCACGGGGTGCTACCAGTTAGCGCCAGCACTAACCTCCCGCTGATTTTCGCAGGAGGCGTGGGCGGCGCTGCGCCCGAGCGCTAGTTGCTTTGTGCTCCATTAGCGCCCTCTTAGGGCACTAACGGGAGGCGCAAAGCAACCCAATTTTTCCCCGAGTGTCTCCATTTCCACCACTTACGTCGGCAGCGAATTCCAGGTCATCATCACTCGCTGCATAAAAAAGTTTTCCCTCACATCTCCCCTGTATCTCTTGCCTAAAACCTTAAATCTATCACAGGTGGGGCAGACGGTGGTTGAAGGGGCAGGTGGGTGGGGTGCTTGGGTTGACGTGCGCTCCTTGCGCTGCATGCGCGTGGCTTCCGCTTGCTCCCGGCAAAGAGACTCGAGGTGTTCGGCGCCTTCCCGGATGATTCTCCTCCACATTGTGCGGTCTTGGGCCAGGGATTCCCAGGTGTCGGTGGGGATGTTGCACTTTTTCAAGGAGGCTTTGGGGGTGTCCTTGAAGCGTTTCCTTGAAGCGTTGAAGGTGATGCCAAAATGTATCACTTCACACTTTTCTGTATTAAATTCCATCTGCCACTTGTCTGCCCATTCTGTTTGCCTTTCTATGTCCTGTTGTAGTCAATTGATATCATCATCACTGTTTGCCACACCCCCAAGTTTGGTGCCATTGGCAAATTTAGAAATTCTACTCTGTATTCCGATATCCAGGTCATTTATATATATGTCAAAAAAAGCAGTGGCCCCAGCACTGACCCTTGGGGAACACCACTGTCTACCATCCTCCAGTCTGAAAACAGCCATTTACCACAACTCACTGTTTTCTGTTCTTAAGCCAATTCCTTATCCAAGCTGCCACTGACCCACCTATTCCATGAGCTCCAATTTTGTTAACCAGCCTTCTATGTGGTACTTTGTCAAATGCCTTCCGAAAATCCATGTAGACAACATCTACTGCATTCCCTTCATCAATCCTTTCTGTTACTTCATCAAAAAATTCAATTAGAATAGTACCTATCTAATCATAGTCAGAGAATAACCTGCAATGGCTTCGCTTCCTGCTCCCGCATCGTTACCTCTGGTGTCCTCCAAGGATCTACCCTTGGCCCCTTCCTATTTCTCATCTGCATGTTGCCCCTTGGCAACACCATCCAAAAACACAACATCAGTTTCCATATGTACGCTATCAACACCCAGCTCTACCTCACTACCACTTCTCTCGACCCCTCCACAGTTTCTAAATTGTCAGACTGCTTGTCTGACATCCAGTTATGGATGAGCAGAAATTTTCTGCAATTAAATATTGGGAAGACCAAAGCCATTGTCTCAGTCCCCGCCACAAATTCTGTTCCCTAAACACCGAGTCCATCCCTCTCCCTAACATCAGTCTGAGGCTGAACCACACTGTTCGCAACCTTGGTGTCATATTTGACCCTGAAATGAACTTCTGACCACATATCCACAGCATAACTAAGACCACCTATTTCCACCTCCGTAACATCGCTCATCTCCGCCCTTGCCTCAGCTCATCCGCTGCTGAAACCCTTATCCATGCCTTTGTTACCTCCAGACTTGACTATTCCAATGCATTCCTGGCTGGCCTCCCACATTCTACCCTATGTAAACTTGACGTCATCCAAAACTCGGCTGCCTGTGTCCTAACTCACAACAAGTCCCATTCATCCATCACCCCTGTGCTCACTGACCTACATTGGCTCCCGGTTAAGCAACACCTTGATTTCAAAATTCTCATCCTTGTTGGCCTAAACCCTCCCTATCTCTGTAATCTCCTTCAGCCCCACAACCCCCCGAGATATCTGCGCTCCTCTAATTCTGCTCTCTTGAGCATCCTTGATTATAATCGCTCAACCATTGATGGCCGTGCCTTCTGTTGCCTAGGCCTTAAGTTGTGGAATTCCCTGCCTAAACCTCTTCACCTCGCTACCTCTCTTTCCTTCTTTAAGATGCTCCTTAAAACCTACCTCTTTGACCAAGCTTTTGGTCACCTGCCCAAATTTCTTCTTATGTGGCTCGATGTCAAATTTTTTGTCTATTAATACTCTTGTGAAGTGCCTTGGGACGTTTTACTATGTTAAAGGCACTAAAATAATACAAGTAGTTGTTGTTGTTGTAATGCAAGAGAGCCCCAGGTGGGCAGAGGAAACGCTTCAAGGACACCCTCAAAACCTCCTTGAAAAAGTGTAACATCCCCACCGACACCTGGGAATCCCTGGCCCAAGACCGCACAAAGTGGAGGAGAAGCATCTGGGAAGGCGCCGAACACCTCGAGTCTCTTTGCTGGGAGCAAACAGAAGCCAAGCGCAGGCAACGCAAGGAGCGCACGTCAACCCAAGCACCCCACCCACCCGCCCCTTCAACCACCATCTGCCCCACCTGTATCAGAGACTGTAGGTCACGCATTGGACTCATCAGTCACCTGCGAACTCATTTTTAATGTGGAAGCAAGTCATCCTCGATTCCAAGGGACTGCCTAAGAAGAAGAAGAAGAATGGCGATATTGGTGACTGCAGTGACGAATTCGCACCACAATTTGCTGGAAAAATAATTATGCTGTAGTGAGTATAGCAGCAGATTGGGAGCAGCGCAGCCAGTGTCTGATACACATTCAAGTTACTGAGGCCTGACACAGAACAGAACAATAGGTTACTTAACAGGGATGCGCTCAGGAGCAATGGCTCCAATCTGATAACGTGGGGATGGGTCGCAGTATGTACGGATCGGGTTTAAATAGATTGATGAGTTTGTACTGAAACTGCAGTATCGTATAAAAAGGGAATAAAATTAAAATAAACTAAGTAGAGGATACGAACATTAAAGGGATCCGAATTGCATTAAATAAAAATCTGGTACACATAAATAATCAATAAATAGGAATAAGGGGATACTAAACTGAAAACATATATATATAACGTAAGTAGATAGACTTTTAAGCAAAATGATGGGACAGCGTAGACCCGTTGCCTGCAATTTCTGTGTCATGTGGGAACCCCAGGACACATGAAGTGTCCTGAATAACCGTGAGTGCAGGAAGTGCCTCCAGTTGCTTGAACTCAAGCTCAGGGTTTCTGAGCTTGAGGAGTGGCTGGAGTCACTGTAGGGCATATGGGAGACTGAGAATTTCCTGGAGGGCATGTTCCAAGAGATGGTCATCCCACAGCTACAGAGAGTTCAGGGGGATAGACAAGCATTTCTGTAACCACCGATGTGAGTCCTGCATGGTGTGTTGCATCCCTGTTGCCAGGGTAAAAGACACCACTGAAAGTGTGCAGAACATTTTATGGGGGGAAGGGGAGCAACCAGAAGTCGTGGTCCATGTGGGAACCAATGACATAGGAATGAAAAGGGTTGAGGTCTTGCAGTCAGAATTTCAGGAGTTAGGGAGAAAATTAAAGAGCAGGACCTCAAAGGTAATAATCTCTGGATTAATCCCAGTGCCACAGACTAGAAAGTATAGGAATAGTAGGATACGACAGGTTAATGCGTGGCTGGAGAAATGGTGTGAGAGGATAGGCTTCAGGTTCCTGGGGTATTGGGACCAGTTCTGAGACATGAGGGACCTGTTCAAGATGGACAGGTTGCACCTCAACAGAGCTGGGACCAATGTCCTCGCGGGGAGGTTAACTAATGCTGTGGGGAGGGTTTAAATTAATTTAGCAGGGGCTTATGCACCATAATGAAAAATTAGAGTAGTGATAATGCGGGACTTCAATTATCCTAATATAGGCTGGGATAGTAATAAAGGGGTAAAGAGGGGGAGGAATTCCTGAAATATGTACGAGAATTTTCATGATCAGTGTGTTTCCAGCCCAACAAGGAAGGGAGCAGTCTGAATCCTAGTTCTGGGGAATGACATGGGGCAAGTTGAGCATGTTTCAGTGGGTGAGAATTTAGGGAACAGTGATCATAATATCAACAGGTTTAGAATAGTTATGGAAAAGGCCAAGAAACAATCAAGCATAAAAATACTTAACTGGAGGAGGGCTAATTTCAATAAGTTGAAAAGGAATCTGGCCCAGATGCATTGGAATCAAAAATTGGTGGATAAATCAGTAATTTAACAATGGGAGCCTTCAAAGAGGAGTTGGTTCGGGTACAGAGTAGACACATTCCCACGAAGGGGAAAGGAAGGGCATCCTAGCTAGAGCTCCCTGGATGACTAGATATAGAGATTAAAATGAAACAGAAAATGGAAGCTTGAGACAAATGTAAGGTCCATAATACAGTAGACAACCAAGCTGAATACAGAAAGTATAGTGTAAATCTAAAAATTGGAATAAGAGGGGCAGAGAGTATGAGAATAGATTAGCAGCTAACATAAAAGGGAACCCAAAAGGTTTTTAATAAACATATACATAGTAAAAGGGTAGTAAAAGAAAGGTGGGGCTGATTCGAGGCCAAAAAGGAGATCTTCTTGTTGAGGCTGAGGTACTAAATGAGTACTTTGCATTTGTCTTCTCTAGAGATGATGATGCTGCCAACGTAGCAGTAAAAAGTAGTGACATTGGATAGGATAAACATAGATAAAGAGGAGGTGCTTAAAAGGTTGGCAGTACTCAAAGTAGAAAAGTCACCCAGTCTGGATGGGATGCATCCTAGATTACTGAGGGAAGTAAGGATATTAATTGTGGAAGCTTTGGCCACAATCTTCCTTCGATATGGGAGTAGTGCCAGAGGACTGGAGGATTGCAAATGTTACACTCCTGTTCAAAAAAAGGGGTGAGGGATAAACTCGGCAATTACAGGCCAGACAGCCTGACGTCAGAGGTAGAAAAAAATTTAGAGACAATAATCTGGGACAAAATTAATTGGTACTTGGAAAAGTATGGGCTAATAAATGAAAGTCAGCATGGATTTGTTAAAGGCAAATTGCGTTTGACTAACTTGTTTGAGTTCTTTGATGAAGTAATGGAGCGGGTTGATAAGGGTAGTGCGGATGATGTGTATATGGATTTTCAAAAGGTGTTTGATAACGTACCACATAATAGACTTGTTAGCAAAATTAAAGCCCATGGCATTAAAGGGACAGTGGCAGCGTGGATACGAAATTGGCTACTGGACAGAAAGCAGAGTAGTCGTGAATGGTTGTTTTTCAGACTGGAGGGAAGTATACAGTGGTGTTCCCCAGGGGTCAGTATGAGGACCACTGCTCTTTTTAATATTTATTAATGACCCGGACTTGGGTACACAGGGTATGATTTCAAAGTTTGAAGATGGCACGAAACTCAGAAATGTAGTAAACAATGAGGAGGTTAGTAATAGACTTCAGGAGGACAGAGACAGACTGGTGAAATGGGCAGACACATCACAGATGAAATTTAATGCAGAGAAATGTGAAGTGATATACTTTGATAGGAAGAATGAGGAGAGGCAATATAAACTAAATGGTACAATTATACACACAAATCTTTGACGGTGGCAGGACAAGTTGATGAGGCTATTAAAAAGCAGATGGGATCCTTGACTTTATCAATAGAGGCATGGAGTACAAAAGCAAGGAAGTTATGCGAAACCTTTATAAAACAGCTGGAGTGTTGTGTTCAATTCTGGGCACCACACTTTAGGAAGCATGCAAGGCCTTAGAGAGGGTACAGAATAGATTTACCAAAATAGTACCTGGGATGAGGGAAGTAAAGACTGCATAAGCTGGGGTTGTTCTCCTTAGAGCAGAGAAAGTTAAGAGGAGATTTGATAGGTGTTCACAATCATGAACAATTTTGATAAGGAGAAACCAGAGGACACAGAATTAAAGTGATTTGCAAAAGAACCAGAGGTGACATGAGGAAACTTTTTTTATGCAGCAAGTTGTGATCTGGAATGCACTGCCCAAAAGGGTGAAGGAAGCAGATTCAATAGTAACTTTCAAAGGGGAATTGGATGAATACTTGAAGAGGGAAACATTTACAGGACTATGGGGAAACAGCAGGGGAGTGAGACTAATTGGCACAGGCACAATGGGACAAATGGCCTCCTTCTGTGCTGTAACATTCTATGATTCTGAGCCCTAAGTAAGAGTGGCCCAGATTTTGTGGTCAGTGGTGAAGGAACAGCATTCACCGTTCCCCTCGAATACGGCTGGCTGATCAACCAATCAAATTGAAGAATCCTCACAGACAGCAAAGCAGGAAGTAAAAAACTGGAAATATAAATTACATTTAAATCATTGTACAGAAAGTGCAATAAATATTGGGACATACACATGGGATTAAGGGAGAAATGTAAATAGTAAAACACAAACTTAAAAAAAAAATTTATTAAAAAAAATTAACAATTAATTTTCTTCTGAGGGAATGAGACTTCACACTTATAAAATTCATTTTTCAGGGCCTGAGAGGTTGTTCAGCAGTAATTATGACTTACTACACTGTTAAAGTCATGGCAGGACAGCCCGACCCCGTGGTATGCTCCTCCTGCGCTATGTGGGAACTCAGGGACACTTCCTGTGTCCCTGACAACCATGTGTTCAGGAAGTGTGTCCAGCTGCAGCTACTGGCAGACCGCATTGCGGCGCTGGAGCAGCGATTGGATACATACTGGACCATTCGATGCTGAGGACGTCGTGAATAGCACGTTTAATCAGTTGGTCACACCGCAGATAAAGGTGGCACAGGCAGAAAGGGAACGGGTGACCACCAGGCAGAGTGGTATGCGCAGGCAGGTAGTGCAGGGGTCCCCTGTGGCCAACCCCCTCTCAAACAGATATACCGCTTTGGATACTGATGGGGGGGGTGGCTTATCAGAGGAAGGCAGCAGCAGCCAACTTCCTGGCACCAGGGGTGGCTCTGCTGCACAGAACGGGAGGAAAAAGAGGGGGAGAGCTATAGTAATAGGGGATTCTATTGTAAGGGGAATAGATAGGCGTTTCTGCAGCAGCAAACGAGACTCCAGGATGGTGTGTTGCCTCCCTGGTGCAAGGGTCAAGGATGTCTCGGAGCGGCTGCAGGGCATTCTGGAGGGGGAACAGCCAGTTGTCGTGGTGCATATAGGTACCAACGATATAGGTAAAAACCGGGATGAGGTCCTAAAAGCTGAATATAGGGAGTTAGGAGGTAAATTAAAAAATAGGACCTCAAAGGTAGTAATCTCAGGATTGCTACCAGTGCCACGTGCTAGTCAGAGTAGAAATAGAAGGATATTTCAGATGAATATGTGGCTAGAGGAATGGTGCAAGGGGGAGGGATTCAAATTCCTGGGACATTGGAACCGGTTCTGGGGGAGGTGGGACCAGTACAAAACGGACGGTTTGCACCTGGGCAGGGCCGGGACCGATGTCCTAGGGGGAGTGTTTGCTAGTGCTCTGGGGGAGGGTTTAAACTAAAATGGCAGGGGGTTGGGAACCTGAGCGGGGAAACAGAGGAAAGGGAAACAAGGATAAAAGCAAAAGACAGGAAGGAGAAAAACAAAAGTGACAGGCAGAGAAATCAAGGGTTTAAATCAAACATGGCCACAGTAAATAATAATTCTAAAAGATCTAAGAGTGTTAAAAAAACAAGCCTGAAGGCTTTGTGTCTTAATGCGAGGAGCATTCGTAATAAGGTGGATGAATTAGCTGCGCAAATAGAGGTAAACAAATATGATATGATTGGGATTACGGAAACATGGCTCCAGGGTGGCCAAGGCTGGGAACTCAACATCCAGGGGTATTCAATATTCAGGAAAGATAGGCAGAAAGGAAAAGGAGGTGGGGTAGCATTGCTGGTTAAAGAGGGGATTAACACAACTGAAAGGAAGGATATTAGCTCTGATGATGTGGAATCTGTATGGGTAGAGCTGAGAAATACCAAGGGGCAGAAAACGTTAGTGGGAGTGGTATATAGACCTCCAAACAGTAATGCGGAGGTCGGGGATGGCATTAAACGGGAAATTAGAGAAACGTGCAATAAGGGCACAGCAGTTATCATGGGTGACTTTAATCTACATATCGATTGGGCTAACCAAATTAGTAACAATACTGTGGAGGAGGAATTCCTGGAGTGTATGCGGGATGGTTTTCTGGACCAATCTGTCAAGGAACCAACTAGAGATCAGGCCATCTTAGACTGGGTATTATGTAATGAGAAAGGATTAATTAGCAATCTTGTTGTGCGAGGCCCCTTGGGTCGGAGTGATCATAATATGATAGAATTCTTCATTAAGATGGAGAGTGAAATAGTTGACTCAGAGACTAGGGTCCTGAATTTAAATAAAGGAGACTGTGATGGTATGCGGTGCGAGTTGGGTAGGATTGATTGGGGAATGTCACTCAACGGGTTGACGGTGGATGGACAATGGCAAACATTCAAAGATCGCATGGATGAACTACAGAATTTGTTCATCCCAGTTTGGCATAAAAATAAAACAAAAAAGTTGACTCAACCATGGCTAACAAGGGAAATTAGGGATAGCATAAGATCCAAGGAGAGGACATATAAATTGGCCAGAAAAAGCAGTAAACCTGAGGATTGGGAGCAGTTTAGGATCCAACAAAGGAGGACAAAGAGATTAATTAAGAGGGGAAAATAGAGTATGAGAGTAAGCTTTCAGGGAACATAAAAACTGACTGTAAAAGCTTTTATAGATATGTGAAGAGAAAAAGATTGGTGAAGTCAAGCGTAGGTCCCTTGCAGTCAGAATCAGGGGAATTTATAATGGGGAACAAAGAAATGGCAGACCAATTAAATACATACTTTGGTTCTGTCTTCACAAAGGAGGACACAAATAACCTCCCAAAGATGTCGGGGAACATAGGGTCTAATGAAAGGGAGGAACTGATAGAAATCAGTATTTGTAGGGAAATGGTGTTAGGGAAATTAATGGGATTGAGGGCCAATAAATCCCCAGGGCCTGATAATCTACATCCTAGGGTATTAAGGAAGTGGTGCTAGAAATAGTAGATGCATTGCTTGTCATCTTCCAAAATTCGATAGACCCTGGAACAGTACCCATGGATTGGCGGGTAGCTAATGTTACCCCACTGTTCAAAAAGGGTGGTAGAGAGAAAGCGGGGAATTACAGACCGGTAAGCCTGACATCGGTAGTGGGGAAAATGCTAGAGTCCATTATAAAGGATGTAATAGCAGAGCACTTGGAAAAAAGTGACAGGATCGGACAAAGTCAACATGGCTTTATAAAAGGTAAATCATGCTTGACTAATCTACTGGAATTTTTTGAGGATGTAACTGGTAAAATAGATAAGGGTGAACCAGTGGATGTGGTGTATTTGGATTTTCAAAAGGCTTTCAATAAGGCCCCACATAAGAGATTAGCATGTAAAATTAAGGCACATGGGATTGGGGGCAAGGTATTCACTTGGATAGAGAACTGGTTGGCAGACAGAAAGCAAAGTGTTGGAATAAACGGGTCTTTTTCCGAGTGGCAGGCAGTGACTAGTGGGGTACCGCAGGGATCGGTCCTTGGACCCCAGCTATTCACAATATATATTAATGATCTGGACGAGGGAACTAGATGTAATATCTCCAAATTTGCAGACGACACAAAGCTGGGTGGGCGTGTGTGCTGTGGGGAGGATGCCGAGAAACTCCAGTATGATTTGGACAGGTTGGGTGATTGGGCAGAGCATGGCAGATGCAATATAACGTGGATAAATGTGAGGTTATCCACTTTGGTGGCAAAAACAGGAAGGCAGATTATTATCTGAATGGCAATAGATTGTGAGAGGGGGAAGTGCAACGAGACCTGGGTGTCCTTGTGCACCAGTCGCTGAAAGTAAGCATGCAGGTGCAGCAGGCGGTTAAGAAGGCAAATGGTATGTTGGCCTTCATAGCGAGAGGGTTTGAGTACAGGAACAAGGATGTCTTGCTGCAGTTGTACAGGGCCTTGTTGAGACCACATCTTTAGTATTGTGTGCAGTTTTGGTCGCCTTATCTGAGGAAGGATGTTCTTGCCATGGAAGGAGTGCAGCGAAGATTCACCAGGCTGATACCTGGGATGGCAGGAATGATGTATGAGGAGAGATTGGGTCGATTGGGCTTGTACTCGCTGGAGTTTAGAAGAATGAGAGGGGATCTCATTGAAACTTATGAAATTCAAACAGGACTAGACAGACTAGATGCTGGAAGGATGTTCCTGATGGTCGGGGAGTCAAGAACCAGGGGTCACAGTCTAGGGATATGGGGTAAGCCATTTAGGACAGAGATGAGGAGGAATTTCTTCACCCAGAGAGTGGTGAACCTGTGGAATTCTCTGCCAAAGAAGGCAGTAGAGGCCAGTTCATTAAATATATTCAAGAAGGAGTTAGATATATTTCTTAAGGCTAAAGGAATCAAGGGATATGGGGAGAAGGCAGGAACAGGGTACTGAATTTGGATGATCAGCCATGATCTCATTGAATGGCGGAGCAGGCTCGAGGGGCCGAATAGCCTACTCCTGCTCCTATCTTCTATGTTTCTATGTAAAAACTCAGTTACTCCTGATTGAACAAGGCTAAAGTTTTCCATCGGTCTTTAGTGCGATAATATTGGGTAATTAATTTCAGTTTACACCTTAGCAGTGATTTCTGTGGTGATCCAAAGGCGAAGACTGCAACAGTGCAGCCTGTGGAGGAGCAGGGTATCACTGACAGCAACTTCTGGATTTACGTCTTTAACTGTGCATGTGCGGACGCCAGGGCTGGAATTTTTACCTTGGAGTCGGGTCGGGTGCGTGAGGGCAACATAATGGTCGGGATCGCGATGTTCTGAGCAGCGTGTTGTTCAGAGCGACTTTAACTTAATCGACCCAATTGAAAGACTCATGTACGTTTCCCGGCCCCATTAAATGGTGCAGGTCTGAGGACGTTATCGATGACTCATTTCCAGTGCTGATATTTAAAGCAGCCTTGCACTCAACTCATTTGAATGTTGCTAGAGGAGGGTGAAACCTGACAAACAAAGGCCTGAGTACTGTTATAAAGTAGCTAGAATGGATAGCCAAAAGTAGAGGGCTGCACCACGCTTTTCAGACTCATCACTGCATACTCTGATGGAGGCAGTCAGAGCATGCAGGGAGGTCCTCTTCCCTGCTGATAGGTAAAGGAGACCTCCACAAGAAACCAAAAGAGCCTGGCTGGATATGCAAAGGAGACCTCCACAAGAGACCAAAAGAGCTGGCTGGATATAGCTGAGGCAACAGCTCACCCAGCCCAGTCAACCCTGCAAAGTCCTCCTCATCAACATCTGGGGACTTGTGCCAAAATTGGGAGAGCTGTTCCATTGCCTAGTCAAGCAACAGCCTGACATAGTCATACCCACAGAATCATACCTTTCAGCCAATGTCCCAAACTCCTCCATCACCATCCCTGGGCATGTCCTGTCCCACCGGCAGGACAGACCTACCAGGAGTGACGGCACAGTGGTATACAGTCGGGAAGGAGTGGCCCTGGGAGTCCTCATCATTGACACTGGACCCCATGAAGTCTCATGGCTTCAGGTCAAGCATGGGCAAGGAAGCCTCCTGCTGATTACCACTTACCACCCTCCCTCAGCTGATGAATCAGTACTCCTCCATAGTGAACACCACTTGGAAGAAGCACTGAGAATAGCAAGGGCACAGAATGTACTCTGGGTGGAGGAATTCAGTGTCCATCACCAAGAGTGTTCTTATCAGTGAATATATTCAAGGCGGAGATAGACGGATTTTTGAAAAACAGGGGAATCAAGGGTTATGGGGAGCGGGCAGGAAAGTGGAGTTGAGGCCAAGATCAGATCAGCCATGATCTTATTGAATGGCGGAGCAGGCTCGAGGGGCCGAATGGCCTACTCCTGCTCCTACTTCTTATGTTCTTAGTGGCTCGGTAGCACCACTACTGACCGAGCTAGCCAAGTCCTGAAGGACATAGCTGCCAATCTGGGCCTGCGACAGGTGGTGAGAGAACCAACACGAGGGGAAAATCTACTTGACCTCGTCCTCACCAATCTACCTATCGCAGATGCATCTGTCCCTGACAGTATTGGTAGCAGTGACCACCGCACAGTCATTGTGGAGACGAAGTCCCGTCTTCACGCTGAGGACACCCTCCATCGTGTTGTGTGCCACTACCACTATGTTAAATGGATAGATTCAGAACAGATCTAGCAGCTCAAAATTGGGCATCCATGAGGTGCTGTGTGCCATCAGCAGCAGCAGAATTGTATTCCACCACAATCTGTAACCTCATGGCCCGGCATATCCCTCACTTTAACATTACTGTCAAGCCAGGGGACCAACCCTGGTTCAATAAGGAGTGTAGAAGAGCATTCCAGGAGCAGCACCAGGCATACCAAAAATGAGGTGCCAACCTGGGGAAGCTGCAACACAGGACTACATGCATGCTAAAAAGCGGAAGCAACATGCTATAGACAGAGCTCAGCGATCCCACAATCAACGGATCAGATCAAAGCTCTGCAGTCCTGCCACATCCATTCGTGAATGGTGGTGGACCATTAAACAACTAAAGGGAAGAGGAGGCTCCATGAATATCCCCATCCTCAATGATGGTGGAGCCCAGCACGTGAGTGCAAAAGACAAGGTTGAAGCGTTTGCAACCATCTTCAGCCAGAAGTGCCGAGTGGATGATCCATATCGGCCTACTCCCGAGGTCCCCAACATCACAGAAGCCAGTCTTCAGCAAATTCGATTCACTCCATGTGATAGCAAGAAATGGCTGAGCACACTAGATATAGCAAAGGCTATGGGCCCCGACAACATCCCAGCTATCGTGCTGAAGACTTGTGCTCCAGAACTAGCCGCGCCTCTAGCCAAGCTGTTCCAATACAGCTACAACACTGGCATCTATCCGACAATGTGCAAAACTGCCCAGGTATGTCCTGTCCACAAAAAGGTCAGATTCAACCCAGCCAATTACCGCCCCATCAGTCTACTCTCAATGATCAGCAAAGTGATGGAAGGTGTCATCAATAGTGCTATCAAGCGGCACTTACTCACCAATAACCTGCTCACTGATGCCCAGTTTGAGTTCCGCCAAGACCACTCGGCTCCCGACCTCATTACAGCCTTGGTCCAAACATGAATAAAGGAGCTTAATTCCAGAGGTGAGGTGAGAGTGACTGCCCTTGCCATCAAGCATTTGACCGAGTGTGGCATCAAGGAGCCCTAGTAAAACTGAAGTCAATGGGAATCGGGGGGAAAACTCTCCACTGGCTGGAGTCATACCTAGCACAAAGGAAGATGGTTGTGGTGATTGAAGGTCAATCATCACAGACCCAGGATATCGCTGCAGGAGTTCCTCAGGGCAGAGTCCTCAGCCTAACCATCTTCAGCTGCTTCATCAATGACCTTCCCTCCAACATAAGGTCAGAAATGAGGATGTTCACTGATGACTACACAGTGTTCAGTGCCATTCACAACTCCTCAGATAATGAAGCAGACCATGCATGCATGCAACAAGACCTTGATGACATTCAGAGTTGGGCTGATAAGTAGCAGGTAACATTCGTGCCACACAAGTGCCAGGCAATGACTATCTCCAACAACTACCACCCCTTGACATTCAACGGCATTATCATCACCAAATCCCCCACTATCAACATCCTGGGGGGTCACCATTGACCAGAAACTTAACTGGACCAGCCATATAAATACTGTGGCAACCAGAGCAGGTCAGAGGCTAGGTATTCTGTGGCGAGTGTCACACCTCCTGACTGCCCAAAGCCTTTCCACCATCTACAAGACACAAGTTAGGAGTGTGATAGAATACTCTCCACATGCCTGGACGAGTGCAGCTCCAACAACACTCAAGAAGCTCGACACCATCCAGGACAAAGTAGCCCGCTTGATTGGCACCCCATCCACCGCCTTAAACATTCATTCCATCCACCACCGACGGACCGTGGCTGCAGTGTGTACCAAGGCTTCTTCGGCAGCACCTTCCAAACCCACGACCTCTTCCTCCTAGGACAAGGACAGCAGGCGCTTGGGAACTCCACCACATCCAAGTTCCCCTCCATCTCACATACCATCCTGACGTAGAAGTATATCGACGATCCTTCATCGTCGCTGGGTCAAAATCCTGGAGCTCCCTCCCTAACAGCACTGTGGAAGTACCTTCATCACATGGACTGCAGCGGTTCAAGAAGGCGGCTCACCACCACCTTCTCAAGGGCAATTAGGGATGGGCAATAAATGCTGGGCTTGCCAGCGACGCCCACATCCCATAAACGAATAAAAAAAAGATCAGCAGCAGGGATGTGGTGAGGAGGACCTGGATCCAGTGCAGGAAACGATTCAATGATCTCATGAGGTCAGGAAAGGTGAGTGCAATGTCACACTCACCTTCATCCTGATGTGCCTGTCAACACATCCTCATCACTCCCAAGCCTTTCCAAGCCTACTCCTGCACATCATTCCTCACATCAACATCCCTTGCACGTCCACCCACCCCTCTCTATGTACATACATCCCCATCTGACTAACCATGCCTCATACTCACCCTCATCTTAATGCAATCATAGCAAGTAACACCACAGAAGGAGGCCACTTGGCATTAGCACCCCACTCCCTCATAGTCACCTCTACAGATGTAAGCCATCCATGTCTTACACTCATTCCATCACTCTCACTTAAAATTTCTTCTTTCCCTCCTTGCCGGAGAAAAGAGCCCAAAACACGCGGGAGAGACAGAGAACCAAAGGTGGCCCTCCAATCTTCACACTACTAACAGCAGCAGAGGAGGGGGTTCTGGAGATCTCGGGAGTTGGAAAGATGCTGGTGGTTGGAGATGGAGTGAGGAGGACATCCCAGCCATCTGGTGACACAATCACATCTCATAAAAGCCACATGGCATCCAACAGTCACTCATATGATGACTGATGTCAGCAGCCAGTAAAATGCCATCATGTGCATAATGGTAATGTTACCCGTTCTTATAACACTTCTAATTCATCTCTTTACTCTCCCACAGGTCCATCAACTGCGCCCCCTGCCGCAATTGTCCAGCCGGAGGAGGAAGACAAATCCCTCTCCCTAACACCTATCTGAGGCTGAACCTCACTGTTCGCAACCTTGGTGTCATATTTGACCCTGAAATTAGCTTCCATCCACATAACTTAGACTACCTATTTCCACCTCCGTAACATTGTCCATCTCCACCCTTGTCTCAGCTCATCCGCTGCTGAAATCCTCATCCATGCCTTTGTTACCACTAGACTAGACTATTCCAATGCACTCCTGGCCGGCCTCCCACGTTCTACCCTACGTAAACTTGAGGTCATCCAAAACTCGGCTGCCTGTGTCCTAACTCGCACCAAGTCCCGTTCACCCATCACTCCTGTGCTCGCTTACCTACATTGGATCCCGGTTAAGCAACGCCTCGATTTCAAAATTCTCATCCTTGGTTTCAAATCCCTCCATGGCCTCGCCCCTCCCTACCTCTGTAATCTCCTGCAGCCCCACAATCCCCCGAGATATCTGCGTTCCTCGAATTCTGCCCTCTTGAGCATCCCTGATTATAATCGCTCAACCATTGGTGGCCGTACCTTCTGTTGCCTAGGCCCTAAGCTCTGGAATTCCCTGCCTAAACCTCTCCACCTCTCTACCTTTCTTTCCTCCTTTAAGACGCTTCTTAAAACCTAACTCTTTGACCAAGCTTTTGGTCATCTACTCTAATTTCCCCTTAAGCAGCTCAGTGTCAAATTTTTTGTCTTATAATAATCCTGTGAAGCGCCTTGGGACATTTTACTACATTAAAGGCGCTATATAAATACAAGTTGTTGTTGTCTCCTCAGAGGAGCCTCCAGCCTCTGAGGGTGCACTGACGGCAGACCCAAGCTCACCCAGCATCGGGCAGATATGCACACCTCGGTGGGTCCTTTTCGCCATAGAATAGAGTTGTCATCTGGTGTCTGACAATTCACAAGTGAGCAAGAGCAGGTGGTGTTGACAGGGACAGAGGTGGAGACTCCTAGCCGGGAGGGCACAGGACGCTCCAAGCTCTGCTGAGCTGCATGCAGATGCTGAGCTCGGGGGCCATCGAGAAAGAGGGTGATCTTGGAGGGGCAGCAACTATTGCATGAGGCTCTGGCATCTTTCTCAGCCGCGATGTCTGCAAATGTTCAAAGAATGGAGGAGACCACCTCCACCATGAGCACCACCATGTCACAGGAGATGGCGACGATGTGCTCTTCCATGGAAAGGATGACCACCTACATGGAGCAGCAAATGCGCCAGTCACATGAGCACATGCTAGCTATGGACAACAGATGGCAGGCACTCATAGACCTCCTCTCAAGGAGGGATGTAAACAATGACTTGGGCCACTGCTGTGCAGCAAGGTGCTCTCCAGCTCCTTGCTAGCAGGGAAGTGCGGGTGGCCCATGAGAGGGATGATGATGAGAGAGGACATGGAAGTTGGGGCTCTTCTCAAAGCACTCCCACTTCTCCCCCGTTGCCTCCCCCTCAGTCAGAGGCCCACATGCTTCCTCGGAACCCGATGGCCGAGTCTGCCCCTGCACAGTCGCAGGGCCATCAGAGGCTCGAAAACCCAGAGGACATCCACCAAAAGTGTCTTACGAGTTGCAGCAGGGAAGTGAGCAGCCTGCCTCTACCTCTGCTGAAGCCACAGAGGTTGCACTTCGTAGAAGCACTCGGAAAAGAAAAATGACTCAAAAGTAAATGGACACAGGTTTGCACATGGGTATATGAAAAAATGTTAGTGTTACGTTTCAGTTATTTTGATGACACACATAAATGTTTTTCTTTGCACCACTTTCGGGCCTTGTCCATTTTTGCCTCAAACCTTGGAAGTGGCTTTGTCACTTGGAGTGAATGGTGAGATATTACTTAACCTGGAGCATTGGGGCTTTGGGTGAGAGGAATGGCTTGGTCATTGTAGAGATGCATTATGGTGTTGTTGGGGGGGAACTCAGTACAGCATGTGGCAGCCATGTGGCTGCATTGGAGCGAGTTAAGTAAATCTGGCCATGATGAGGCCATCCTGGGCCTCCCGGGCAGCAATGTGCACCACTGCTGGTGGCATCTGCATCTCAGGTTCTTGCTCCCCCTCCTCATCTTCCACCTGCTCCTCCTCCTCCTCCTCTAAAGAGGCTGTGCGCTGTGTGCCTTGCACCTCCTGCATCTCCTCAGTGGATAGCCCTTGTCTCCAAGCAACCAGCTGGTAAGTCTGTTTGGAGGTGCAAAGAGCTGAGGGAGGGTGGACTGGTGCTGAATGAAAGAGTCATGACAGCTGCCAGGGAATCTAGTGCACATGTGCATAATCATCATTTTATCGTTGCAGACAAGATGCACATTGAGGGATTGGAAGCCCTTGCAGTTCAGAAACACTCCTGGGTGATGATGGGGTGCCTTCATGGCCACATATGTGCAGTCGATGACTCCCTGCACCTGTGGGAAGTCAGCCAGATCCGTAAAGCTGAGCACCCACTCAGTTACACTGGCCTCATCAGTGGCAAAGTTGATATAATTGGCTGACTTGTGAAACATGACATCGATCACCTGGGTGATGCATCTGTGGGTGGCTGACTGCGAGATCCTGCAAATGTCTGCTGCAGATCCCTGGAAGGAGCCTGAGTCAAAGAAGTTGAGGGCAGTGGTGACTTTGACAGCCACTGGTAAGAAGTGTCCACCAGGACCTCTGGGCAGCAGGTCTTGTTCCAGCAAGCTACAAATGTCTGTGACCACCTGGTGCGATAGCCTGAGTTTCCTGAAGCACTGCTGCTCAGTTATGTTGAGGAAGGTCATCCTCTGCCTGTATACCCTGTGTTGGGAGTATCACCTCCGGCGCCCTGCAGTCCTGTGATGCCCCCCCTCTCTCCTGTGGAGTATCAGGTCGTTGAGAAGAAGGCGGCTGTTGTGGTTGCTGCTGCTGGTGGTATGGCTGGTGTTGTTGGTGGTGGGGCTCATCTTGGTCCAATTCTGAGGACCAAGGTGAGACAGTATAAGCGGCACCCATGCTGTTGTAGTAGATGGCAGGTAAAGTGGAGATCAGAGGGCCAATCCCTCAGTGTTGTGATAGTGAGTAACAATGTGGTGAGAGTAGCTTCCGAGGTTTCAAAAATGACCTGCAAGCTGCAGACACCCAAATCTGTGGACAAAATTAAGTGAGCAAGAGCCTTTCTATGGGGCAAGTAATGAGGTGTAACGTTACAGTATTTATGTGCTTTTCTCAGCTGTCATTGAATAAACTCACCAATGGCCACTGAGTTTCCGCCTCCCCTTCACAAGCGAGGGACCTGACCTCCATGAATCGCGTACTCCTGCAGTAAAACTCAGAAACAGATGTTAAAATCACTCTTAAGGGTCTGTAAACAAGCACTTAATAATTTCAATGAGGTTTCCCACCTCTGCCAATCAGGTCTGTGTCACGCCTTCAAAGCCACCTGAGTTAAATGCGTGAGGTGGCAGGATGATGGCAGGTTCCCGACGCGCTCGCTATTTCCGGCATTTTTACTGCCAACCCGCACACTCGGCAATGGGAAAATTCCAGCCAGAAGTTGCTGTCAGTTTTACCCAGTAATAACGGTGAGCACTTACAGCCTCGCCGTTATTACTACAGCATATTGCGGGCCAACAACTTGCATTTATATGGGGGCTTTAACGTAGTTAAACATTTCAAGGCACTTCACAGGAGTGTTGTCTGAACCATATAAGGAGATATTAGTACAGGTTGGTCAAAGAGGTCGTTTTTAAGGAACATCTTAAAGGAGGAGAGAGAGGCAGAGAGGTTTAGTGAGGGAATTGCAGAGTTTAGGGCCTAGGCAGCTGAAGGCACAGCCATCAATGGTGGAGCGATTAAAAACGGGGATGCACAAGAGGCCAGAATGGAAGAGCGCAGAGATGTCAGAGGGTTGTGGGGCTGAAGGAGGTTACAGAGCAAGGGAGGGGTGAGTCCATGGAGGGATTTGAAAACAAGGATGAGAATTTTAAAATCCAGCGCCATTCTGTAATGGTTTAAGTGGCTGTGGCATTAATTCAGCAAACTCGATCTCACCATTGATTTTAATGGGGGGGAGGGGCTGAGCTATGATTATTCGTTCGATAGCAAAATACTGCAGATGCTGGAAATCTGAAATAACAACAGAAAATGCTGGAAAAACTCAGCAGGCCAGGCAACATCTGTAGTGTATGTACCTTTAAGACAGAACTACTTTTACAGCTCCTGTATACTGTAGTACCGGCAGTGACCACACCTGTATATAAGCCTTGCGCATGCCTCTGTACCCCCAGTCTTGAGACTACCCTCCTCCAGTAAATACCTGTTTATTGTTAAGTTACAGCATCCGTGTGGTTATTGAAAACATCATACTCTCAGAATAACAGTGGCGACGAGTGTCGATTCGAATCTACCTGCAACTCTGCATTTCCCTTCGAGGATTCGCTCCGGGAGGGAGGTGTAAGAAAGTCGAGGCCAGGAACACGGGCGTCGACCACGAGCAACCGCCCAGTCGTCCGGCAGAGAGTGAACATCGCAGGGGAGGCTGTGGAGAGTCGGGCTTGGTTCCCCAGCCACGACGATCAGCAAGAGACTGATGACAGGTACAGTGCAGACCCTTCCCGGACAGTGGCGGCTGGAGCAGACCGACGGCGGAGAGAAAGCCGAGCAGCGTCGATGGGGTAAGACACAGGGTGAAGCGCACAGGGCGTAGCCGGGGGTTGAAAACCGAGCGGCGTCGAGAAAAAAAAAAAAACGGAGAGAGGGTAAAGCAACAGCCGGGTTCAGGACCGAGCGGCGGAAACGGAAAAAAAAAAAATAAGAATGCGCAGAGCACAGCCAGGGCTCAAGGGCTGAACAGTGTCTGCGGGGAGAAGAAGGGAGAGCGCGGGAGATGCCATTGAGCCACGGAGAAGAAGGAAGAGCGCGGGAGATGCCATTTTTAGAAGCCGCAGCGGAGAAGAAGGGCGAGCGCGGGAAGGAAGGAAAGCGCGGGAGACGCCATTTTATGCCAGCGGAGAAGAAGGGGAAGCACGGGAGACGCCATTTTTGACAGTTAAATCACACCCAGGGATGCCGAAGAGCAGCAGTATCTCTACATTCGACAATGAAGTCGAAGATTGGGCGACATGTGGAACGTATTGAGGTGTACTGCAGGGCGAATGAAGTGCCAGATGCTAGGAAAGCACTGGTTTTGTTAAATTCCATGGGTGCAAAAACTTATGGGTTACTGCGAAATCTAATAACCCCAGAGAAGCCGGTGAACAAGAATTTCGAAAGCATAGTAGAAATCCTACAGGACCACTTAAACCCCACACTGCTGCTGATAGCAGAACGATTTAAGTTCCATAAAAGGAACCAACACAAAGACAAAAGCAATGCTGAGTACCTAACGGAACTGCGCAAGCTATCGAAACACTGCCAGTTTGGAGCGGGACTAGCAGATGCGTTAAGGGACAAGTTTGTGTGTGGGCTACAAAGTGAAGGAACCCAGAAACGGCTTCTATCAGAAAAGGATCTTACGCTGGACAAGGCTTTCAGTATGGCAGTATCACACGAAGCAGCCGCAAGGGGCGCTGCAGAGATACAACGGAGACCGCAAGAATATGGCACCAATGAAATGTCCTATGGAACAGGGAAGTGCTATCGCTGCGGCAGAACAACACATGACCAGAAGGATTGTTGGTTCAAGGACCAAGTGTGCAGACAGTGTGGAAAAGCAGGACACATAGCAAGAGTCTGCAGGTCTGGGAAGAAAACCAACAGTAAGAAATCTCCACAGGAGAAGTACAAAAAGTTACACCAGGTGATGGACAGTAGTTCAGACGAACAGAAAAGTGACACAGACTCCGGAAGCAAGGAGCTGGGTTGTCTGAAACTACATAAGGTAACCAAAATGTAGGATCACCAGACTATCTGGGTTACACTCAAGATAGATGGAGTCCAAGTGAAAATGGAATTGGACACAGGATCAGCCCTAACAGTCATAAACCAAAGGGACTACAAGCGGCTATTTTCACATATACCCTTGAAAGCTACAGAGATTGTCTTGAAGACGTACACGGGGCAAAAAGTCTACCCCAAAGGAAAAATAAGGGTGAAAGTGATATATAAAGGCCAGGAAATAGCTAAAATGGATATATATGTATTGCCAGATGGAGGACCACCACTGCTAGGACGTGAATGGATCCGGAAGATACAATTAGATTGACATTCCATACAGGCACTGAAGGTTGAGGCCAAAAAGGATGATGACGTCACACCCGGACGACTGTCAAAAATGCTAACTGACGCAAAAGAAGTGTTCCAGGAGGGACTCGGAACACTAAAGGCATAAGAGCAACAATTAAAATAGAGGAAAATGCAAGCCCAAAGTTTCTTAAGGCCAGACCAGTGCCTTATGCGATCAGACCAGCTGTCGAAGCAGAGCTGGAAGGGTTGGAACGTTCAGGAGTACTGTCCAAAGTGGACTGGAGCGAGTGGGCTACACCCATCATTCCTGTAATGAAGAGGTCGTTGAGTAATACGCCTGGGAACCAAAGAAGGTCCGCATCTGTGGGGATTTTAAGGTGACAGTGAACCCAGTCCTTCACACGGTACAATATCCGCTTCCACGAATTGAGGATATTTTCGCCTCGCTATCTGGAGGTAAACACTTAACCAAAATTGATCTAGCCCAGGCATACTTGCAAATGGAGGTAGAAGAAGCTTCGAAACAATACCTTACGATTAACACTCATAAAGGTCTCCATCAATACAACCGGCTGGTGTTCGGGGTAGCATCGGCTCCGGCTATCTGGCAAAGGGCAATGGATCAAGTCCTGCAAGGGATTCCAGGGACCCAGTGTTATTTGGACGACATCCTGGTCACGGGCGAAAATGACAGTGATCACCTCGCCAACTTGGAGAAGGTGCTCACCAGAATAAAGGAGTATGGGCTACGAGCTAATCGCCACAAGTGCGAGTTTTTCGAGAAACAGATCTCGTATTGTGGCCACGTTATCGATGAAGAGGGGTTACAAACGTCCCCTGAAAAGATTGAGGCAGTAGTCAAGGCTCCCGCTCCGGAAAATGTGTCACAACTGAGGTCGTTCCTCGGGCTGGTAAACTACTACCACAAGTTCTTACCAAATTTGTCCACGGTATTACACCCACTGAACACCCTACTGCAAACAGGGGTACCATGGAAGTGGAATGATGAACGTAGACGAGCTTTCCAAAAGTGTAAAGAATTGATCACATCAAAAGAGGTGTTGGCCCATTTCAACCCAGCACTACCAATTCGTTTGGCATGTGATGCATCACCCAATGGTATTGGAGCGGTGCTGTCGCACAAATTCCCAGACGGGTTGGAGAGGCCAGTAGCCTTTGCGTCTCGGTCACTAACCTCAGCCGAGCACAACTACGCCCAGATTGACAGGGAGGCCTTCAGCCTAGCATGGGGAGTAAAAAAATTCAACCACCATCTGCATGGGCAGAAGTTCACCTTGCTGACTGACCACCAACCACTTGTCTCCATCTTTAATCCTAAGAAGGGCGTTCCAGTAATGACTGCACAATGGTTACAAAGATGGTCCCTGTTTCTAGGGGCGAATCAATATGAAATAGAATATAAAGGCATGAAACAGCATGGAAACGCTGATGGGCTATCGTGCCTGCCACTGCCTACTGTGGAGGAAGCACCAGCAGTGGACCCTATCGAGATATTTTATTCGTCAATAATTGAATGATTGCCAGTAACGAACGCGGATATAGAGAAGGAGACCCGCAATGATCCGACACTGTCTCGGGTATATGATTTGACGGTGAGGGGATGGCCAACACATGGCGACTCACTGTTGCCAGCATTCTCATCCAGAAGAGAACAACTGTCAGTATGCCAGGGGACAGTGATGTGTGGATCCAGAGTGGTGATTCCACCCAAGTTAAGGGAGAGAGTGCTAAATGAGCTGCATGAAGGTCATCTGGGGGGGAGTGAAAATGAAAAGCCTTGCTAGGGCTTATGTGTGGTGGCCGGGAATCGATCAACAAATCGAAGACCTAACCAAGAGCTGCTCAGGATGCCAGAAGGTCCAAAATGCACCACCACATGCCCCTCTACACCCATGGGAGTGGCCCTCCTCTCCATGGCAACGGGTGCATACTGATTTCGCTGGTCCATTCATGGACTCAATGGACCCGATTTTCGGCTTGTGTGGGAAATGATCGGATTTCCCCGAATGTGGGGTTTCTGACACACATAAAAAAGTGTCAGCCAGCCCCACGCAATTTTCCCTCAATTGGCCAATTAATTCCCAGCATGTGGGAAGCCTTGCTAATTGTCTAAATCGAGTCAGAAATCCCCACAGTATGATGTCATCATTCGTGGTGCTTTCATGGTCCATGGCAAGCACTGCATCCTCTGAAGGCTTCCAAATGAACCATACAGGATGGCAGAGGAGCCTGCAGCAGCTGTGGCCAGTGCCAGACCCCGAGCTGCCTTCAAATTCGACGAGGCTTCACTGCAGGCATTATTGGATGGGGTTAGGGCCCACAAGGAGGTCCTCTTCCTTAGGTCAGGGAGGAAGAGGCCTCCCACTGAGACCAATGCTGCATGGATGCAGGTGTCAGTAGATGCCAACTCGCTGGGAGTCACCAGATGAACCTTGGCATTACATCTGTAACTCCTTCCTTTACTCCCCCACAGTACCATCCAGAGCCCCCGTCCTCACTGTGGAGGAGGAAGAGGCTGTGCAGCCAGACTCCTCAGAGGAAGCTCCAACCTCTGAGGGTGCAGCGTCAGCAGAAGTAAGCGCACCTAGCACCAGCGCAGACACTCACACCTCGGGGGGACCTTTGGGACATAGAGTAGTGTTGTCACCTGGTGTTTCACAGCTGACAAGTGAGCCTCAGCAGATTCTGGAGATAGGGACAGCAGTGGAGAGTCCTCGTCGGAGGGCGTAGGGCTCTGCCAGCTCAGCTCAGCTGCACTGCATCTCGACCCTCTGCCTCTGGGTCCATCCGCAAGAGAAGAGGTGATGGATCTCCATGCACAGATGCAGGAGTCTCTGGCAGGTTTTGTCTCCAGGGTCGCTGCGAGTGTGGAGCGAATGGAGGAGTCCATAGCGACCATGAGCAGAGCCTTTGTGGAGTCATTGGTGCATGAACGCAGCACCATGGAATGGTTGGCAACCTCCATGGAGGAGATAACTCGCCAGCATACGGAAAACATGGTGAGTGCTCATAAGAGAATGACATCTCTTGAGGAGCGTTGGCCATCTGTTGAACAGAGAAACCAGATCTTCATGGAAGCCCTTCTGAGTAGGACTGCCAGTGCAGAAACGGGTCCCACTGGCCCCCTAAAGCGCAGCAAGGTGCTCTCAAGCCACTTCCAAGCGCTGGCCCCTTCTGGCTTGTGCAGCTTCAGGTGAGTGAGCAGCAGCCTGGTGCTCCTGGTAATCATCCTGCTGTTCCTGGTTCTGCTGCTGCCACCTCTGCTGTTGGAGATCCTCTAATGCCAGGAAGGGAAGGTGCCAAAGGCCTCCCATGCTCCTAGCAGATGCCTCGGTTGAGGAGGTCCTGGGTTAGGGCGGTGAGAGGGGCTTCCCAGGAGCTCACACTGAAGAAGTGTGTGAGGCTCCAACTTTCTGCAGCTGCTCCTAAGGCTTCAAATAGTTCCCCCAAGCCTTGATCAACAAGGTCCTGCAGCCTGCAAATGCTGCCTCTTTAAATATCTTCAGCCCTCAGCGACGTGCTGCTGCAAGCAAGCAAGCCAGCTGTTTTCATGCCAGCTCTCATCGGCGGGGTTCCCCGCAGGCGGGTTTCAGGTGGGGAAAGCCCCAAAGTCGCAACGGCACGGGAAAATCATCCTTTAGAAGGTGATCATTGGTGATTAGTGTGCCGACGAGCAGTCCCGCCAGCGGCGGGCGGGACTGAAGCGGGGCGCGTGGAAACGGCGGTCTGAAAGTCGGACGGGGCGGGGAATCAGGCGGGGGGGGTCCCGACCCGCTTTTTCCGCGATTTTCGGACCACGGCCGCATGAAAAGCCGCCCGACAGCTGCCCGAAAATCGGGGCCAATGTTCTTAATAGCAGTGGATGCTCATTCGAAGTGGCCTGAGGTGATAAAAATGTCCTCAACCACTACAGAGAAAACGATTGCAGTCCTACGGACCATATTTGCCAGAAACGGCTTGCCAGAGCAGATTTGCTCTGATAATGGACCACAGTTTGTGTCCGAAGAGTTTCGAAAATTTATGAGAAGGAATGGGGTAAGGCATTACACATCCGCCCCATATCATCCAGCCACAAATGGATTGGCTGAGAGGTTCGTACAAACCTTTAAGAAGGCGATAAAGGCCATGTGCGACGATGAAATTCCACTGCAGCATAAGGTGGACAATTTCTTATTAGCCTACCGAAACGCGACACATGCAGTTACCAACCAGACCCCGGCCATGATGTTCTTTAACCGAAGGTTGAGATCTCGTCTGGACTTGCTCAGACCAAATGTGCGAAGAAATGTTGAGGACAAACAATTCCAGCACATCAATGAGAAGCCAACAAGGAGCTTCAATGTAGGACAACCAGTCTTGGCCCGTGACTACCGAACAGAGAAATGGCAACCCGGAACAATATGCACAAGGCAGGGGCCATTAATGTACACAGTGGATGTTGGGGAGAACATTGTGAGACGCCACGTCGATCAGACCTTAGCGTCACAGGAACGAGTCAACCCCATGTCTCGAGTACCTGGGGATGAACCCGACATACCGGTAGCATCTACCTCAGAACCAGTAGCAGTGGAAATCGATGAACTACCCGATGAAAAGGGGCCAGAATCGCCTCTGCACCAAGAACAAGAACCTCAGGAAAGGCGCTATCCCGAAAGGGTCAGGAAGCCGCCCCAAAGACTGAATCTATAAATGGACTATTGTTGTTTAATGTACATGTTAAAGTGTTAATTGTTATTTGAATATTAGGGGTACTACTAATCTAAAAGGGGAGGAATTGTAGTGTATGTGCCTTTAAGACAGAACTACTTTTACAGCTCCTGTATACTGTAGTACCGGCAGTGACCACACCTGTATATAAGCCTTGCGCATGCCTCTGTACCCCCAGTCTTGAGACTACCCTCCTCCAGTAAATACCTGTTTATTGTTAAGTTACAGCATCCGTGTGGTTATTGAAAAACATCATACTCTCAGAATCAAGGATCTAACAACATCCGTGGAGAGAAAATAGAGTCAACGTTTTGGGTCAAACCCTTTGTCAAGACTGTCATGGTCAATGCAACTGATTATTAGTTGTTCAACTCTTTCGGCGAGGATCTCTGTGGAGCAGCTCAAAAGTCTCAGCAAATTATGGCATGGTGTATGTAATGGCATAAGTCACTTGACATAATTTCCACACCATAGACTATGGTGCAAGTTTTCAGCAAATTTAGGCCCGTTATGATATGCTAAAAAGATCTACTGCATGTTGATGTACAAAAATCTGAAGCCATTTTTATTTGTTTCATGTCACAGCAACCATTACGAATCTGGCATCAATAATTGCATTGTTCCTATGGAGACCAAGGCCGGAACAGCTGCCAGTGTTTTTTGTGTTTCCTTCTCTTTGGGGAATGGCTGATGCTGTTTGGCAGACCCAGACCAATGGTAAGTTGGCAATGTAATTGTTAAAATGGAAATGTAAAAGTAAAATTAATATTGCGTCAGAAAAACTGTAGCAGCACAACAAGGAAGATGATGAAGTAAGGACAGAATATCTGATATAAGACTATATTCCGTATTGTTTTTCATGGTCAATACAACTTAAGCAACATAGGTTTGTACAAATTGAAATGTTAACAATGAATATTGTATAGGCTTCTTGAAGAACAGAAATTCAGAAGTAGAAAGCACATAGGTTCATTATTTTCAGTGTTACAACTGTTATTCACTCTGCCTGGCTCTGGAGAGTTTGTCAATTTTTGATTTAACAGGGTAATCTTCAACCTCGCCGCCTGGGTGGTAACCTGGTGGAGCGGATCACCCGCCTGTTTTAGAACTTGTCTGATTTTCATCCTCATTGAAATCAATGAAATAAGAATTGGGCAGAATCTACAACAGGCGGACAATCTGCTCCACCAGGTTACAGCTCAGGCGGTAAAGTTAAAAATTACCCCCAGTCGTCCCATGAAATGCCACATGGATATGAGTTGGTCATCTGAGGTCTGGAGGTGACAGGAAGGAAGCTACCAACATTTCGCTAATTGCCTTGACACGTGACTCCTGCCTCCAAAAATGAAATTGGATTAGGACCGAGTTTAGAAATGTGTGTCCCAGATTGGACCACCCTCCTAACTGATAGAAAATATGTGGTAGTGAGTGGCCTTGAGGAGAGAAAATTGTTGAAGGAAAAAAAATTGGAACATAAATGATAATTGAAAATAAGATGAATTTGGAAAATAATTTCCACAGGATAAAAGCAGAAATTTGACTTAATAATTGTGCTTTCTCCTTCAAGCCCTGTATGGAGTTCTATTTATGGACCACAAAGAGGCTGCATTTGCCAACTACCGGCTGTGGGAGTCTGTGGGATTTGTTACAGCATTTTCTTATGCAAACTTTTTGTGCATAAAAGTCAAGTTGATTATCGTGTTGATAGTCCTGATAATAGGCATGATATTATATGGAATCGTGGAATACATTGAATTTGTGCAATCTGCTAGTGAAAATCCTCAAACTCTTTCACAAATTTTACATGGTGCTCACCTAAAAATGAAAAAGAAAAAGAAAGTCGAAGAGGAAGGGGAAGGGATAGAGGCACCTGAAACCACTGTTGTAAAATCTGTTGATGAAAATGACACCGAAACCCAAAATACCATCTTCTGAGACAACGCCGCATTCTCATTGATTTCTTCGAATGCCTCAGCAAACAACAGCATCTACATTCTTTCAAAGATCAACTGTACAATTTCAAATGTATTGCTCTTTTATAATTTATTAAAATGAAAATATAATTTTTTAAAGATACTTCAACTATTATATTAACTTTAAAATGACCAAGATTGACTTTTGTAAAATTCCATCTTTAATTGAATTAGATAATATAATTGAACTATAACATAATATTTTAGTATATGCGCTACAATGTCCTTAAGGATATAAGTAGATCCATGAGATGGCAAAGAATAACGACACAGATTTTAGTTCATAGGAGATTTAATCTGTTTATGGAAACTCTTGTCTAGCCAGTTACACAAGCAAAGGTGTTGAATAAAAAGTCCAAACTGTAACACGAGGATCAGAGAGGATCTTGTAGCAGCCTGTACTGCGACTCTTTTGAAGTCCAACACTCCATGCAGTTTAAAAAGGAGTCTTTAAATATCTGCCACCTTTGATCCATACACTTGTAAAAGTGTTCCACAGCTTGGTGAATATCCTATGGTGCATTCATATTTTAACCATGGAGGTTACCTAACAAATTCCCATTATCATGCTCAGGTAATTGGTGTTTATAATGCTTGTACATGCTCTTATGCAGGAGGTCTAACGAGTGTTTGTGCTGGGGGTGAGATAGTAAATTTGCTGGTAATAATTGACTAATGGCCAAGCCAGAAGATCCAGGTGTATCCTTCACATTCTTCAGATCATTACAGATATGTTAATTTGTACATTGTTCAATAATAATGAGCTGGAGGAGAAGGCAGAGCTGACAAAAAGCAAAATCGAAGGGGTAGTTTTTAAGGAGACTTTTGAAGGTGGGAAATTTGTAGCACGGTGAGGTTTAGGGAGGCCACTAGACTGTGACTGCAAAATGTCTGAAGACTCTGCCACTGATCATAGAGTGGAGGGTGCATAGCGCATTGGGTTGGAGAAGGATGAAGAGGTAGGAAAAGGCAATACCAGGTAGGGATTTGAAGACAAGGATGAGGATTTTAAACTCAAGGCAGAGTTCATCAAGTATTTGAGTGAATGGGATACAATGTAGGTTGCAGAATTCTAGCTGGATTGGAGTTTATGTAAAGGTGGAACCTTTTGCTTAATGGCCAGCCACAGAGGTTTTGTAAAAGTGTGGAAGCAACAAAGGTATGGATCAGAGTTTCAGAGGCTAAAGTAGAAACAGTTTTCACAGTGGAATTCCATCTCTATCTCCCAGAGCTTTAAGGTTATGTAAGAAGTTTACGCTGATGAGGGCATATATGACCACCATAGGCAACAATGTTCTTAATAATAAATGAAGTATTCCAAAACTTGCTCCATCCGTTTGGATGATTTAATTTTATACTCTGAAGGTTACTGAATTCAGTGAATGTTAGGCTGTGATATTTTATGCAGTTATAAAATTTATTTTAAGAATCACCAGTGGCACTCTGGATTATTAAAGCACACACAAGAGTTATGAGCCACAATTATGGCCATGAATTTACTAGAGGAGGCGGGTTGGAGTCGGGTTACCTGGTGGGCGGGTTCCGGTCCCGCTGCTGGTTTCAACCGCTCCCGATTTCTGATTTTAGTTTAATTGGCCTAATTAGTCCCATCGTGCACGCTGCCCGGTCCAATGAGTGGGAGCGGGTCTGTTGCTCTCCACTGATGCTGTCATTGCTGCTGTTGTTTTTAAGGGGCCCATGTAGCCTCAGCCTCTCATTTTTCCTTTCTGCTGCTGTTTGAATGGGCCCAGGCTACAATGACTGCTGACAAAGCCCAGGCTGCTCCAAGGTTCAATGAGGACTCCCTCCAAGCTCTTGTAGAGGGAGTAAGAGGGCGAAAGGAGATCCTGTTCCCTCCTGATGGCCGGAGGAAGCCTCCTCAGCAAACCAAGGCAGCCTGGCTGCACATTGCTGAGGAGGTCAGCGCTAGGTCCTTATGTTCACACACCTGGGTCCAGTGCTGAAAACGGTTTAATGATCTGCGATCATCAAAAGTGAGTATCACATCACACTTACCTTCAATCTGCTTCCCTTCTCTTATTACTAGCACTCTGCTTTGTAAGCCTGCTCCTCCACATCCCACCTTACCCTTACTTCCCTCACACCCTTACCTATCCATCTCTCTCTCTGTACTGAATCACTTCACCATCCTACTATGCACCCCTCACACTTGCTCTCAATATTATGCCACGACAACAACTAACAACGCACAGGGAGGCAGCTTCCTCTTGGCCTCTCACTCCAGCTTGGTCTCCCTCCACTAAGCTTCTATGTTATAGATTCTTCACAGTCATTCCATCACTCTCGCTGAAACTCCACTTGTGTCCCTCCTTGCAGGAAAAGATAGCCCACAATAAGAGGGAGGGACCGTCGACAGGAGGAGGCCCACCATCCCTGGTGACATTGACAAGTGCTGATGAGGCTGCTCACAAGATCGTGGGAGGTGGTGAGGAGCTGGAAGTGGGGGACGGAGAGATGGGCGCACTAGATGAAGCTGGTGACAGAATAGAGTCCTCATCGGAGGTCGCAGGACGCTCCTAGCTCTGCTCAGCTGCATGTAGACGCTGTGCCTCTGGGGCCATCCAGAAAGAGAGCGGCGCTAAAACTCCAGGAACAAGTGCAGGAGTCTCTGACAGTGTTTGCATCCAGGGTAACTGCGAGTGTGCAGAGAATAGAGGAGTCCATCTCAAACATGAGCACTGCCTTTGTGGAGGCAATGATGCATGAACGCGCCACCATGGAGAGGGTGGCAACCCCCATGGAGGACATAAGTCGCCAGACTCAGAAGAACATGGTGACTCTTCTAAATAGATGGTCTGCTATGGAGGATAGATGGGCATCTATTGAGGAGAGACACCAGAGGTACATGGACGTCCCCATTATGAGGATTGTCAGTACAGAGATGGGTCCTCATGGCCCCACTGATGTGCAGCAAGGTGCTCTCTAGCCACTTGCTAGCACTGAAGTGCGGGTGACCCATGAGAAGGATGTTGGTGGTCCACAACAAGGAAGTGTGAGCTCCTCTCCAAGCGCTCACACGACCATGCCACTGCGGAGCCCTCGGTCAGAGCCCCAGATTCCTCACCCAACCAAGATGGCCGTTTCAGCCCCTGCACAGCTGCAGGAAGAACAGACTGTGGAGGAGCCCTCCCAGGCTCTCAAACCCAGAGAATGCCCGCCAAAGGCGTCTAAGCAGGCGCAACATCAAAGAGAGCAAGGTGCCTCTACATCTGCTGAAGCCACAGGGGAAGCACCACGTAGAAGCACGCATAAGAGGAAGTTAACACACAAATAGTCACAAGGATAGTCATTTGAGTGTTTTGTTCTATTGTAAAGTATCAATTGCCATCCTTATTGTGATGTGATTAAACAAAAGTGATGGCAAAGAGTTGAAGTTCTGGCCTATGTGTTCTGACAAATGGAAGTTGCACAGTGAGGGCTCAGGGTGACTTGCATTTGTAATGATGGTGGTGATAGTGATAGGAAAGCACCGTTTATTGGAGAGATAATGTATGGCGTGTTAAGAAGGTCGTCCACACATTCATAGCCATATGCCAGCCACCTGTGGTTGAAGCGTAAGCTTACGCGAATCTGGCATGGATGAGTGCATCCTTTGCCTGACAGCCAGCAATGTGGTCACATGCTGCTGCTGCATTGGCCACATCCGGCCCCGCAAGGTGTGCCTCCTCCTCATCATCCTCCTCCTTGGCCTCCTCCTCATCCTCTTTGTCCTCATCCTCCTCCTCTTCTTCCGAGGAGGCTCTGCGCTGAGCCACTTGTTTCTCAGGCAGCGCCAATCCTCGCTGCTGTGCGATGTTGTGCAGGGCACAGCAGACCACGATGATTCTGGACACCCTGGCTGGTGCATACTGCAGGGTTCCACCAGATCTGTTGAGGCATTGGTTTGCCGATGCTTTGCTCTATGATGCTTCTGCTGGAAATGTGGCTCAGATTGTACCACTCCTCAGCCTCATTTGATGGCCTCCTCATCGGTGTCATGAGCCATTTTTTCAGGGGATAGCCCTTGTCACCAAGTAGCCATCCGGAAAGTTGCATTGGCGGATTGAAGAGCTGAGGCACAGTGGACTGCCGCAGGATGAAGGAGTCATGGCAACTGCCAGGGTATTTTGCGCACACATGCATGATGATCTTCCTGTGGTTATACACCAGCTGGGTGTTAAAGGAGTGGAATCCCTTGCGGTTGACAAATACAGCTTGGTTGTGATGGGATACCTGTTGTGGTTGATAAGTACTCAGTGGAGACTTTGGTATGGTACAGCGATTGCTTTATTCAAGTACACACAGGGAGAAGTCCCTCTTCCATCAAGGTCGAAGAATTCTGATTCTACAGCAAGCAACAGCTGCTTTTATGTTCAAAAACCGCAAGAATGAACATGTTATTTTGCACGTATACATCTTACTTAGAAAAACCGCAGCCATGGCTTTGATTGTGGTTCTTAACACTTGTTGAGTTCAACCTATTTGTGACAGTCACTTGTCTGTCACCTGGGCTGTATGAACTGCTTTTGTGATTTTGCTATCTAGGTCACAAGGTTCCCTCCTAGACTCAGCTCCCCGCCAATGCTCAGCGTTTAGCAGTTTAGGTCAAGCTTCCCAGCGCTCTCTGCGGTTAATTATGTTAGCCTGTGGTACCCTAACAGTACCCTAATAGCCACATGTGTGCAGTCTACGACGCCCTGCACCCTTGGGAAGCCTGCCCCATGCACGGTCACACTTGCTTCATCTGTGGAGAAGTGGATGTAATTGTGCAACTTTGCAAAGAGGGCGTCGGTAACCTGCATGATGCAACTGTGGGCGGCTGACTGGGTGATGCCGCTTATGTCTGCAGCTGATCCCTGGAAGGAGCCCAAAGCAAAGAAGTTGAGCGCGGTGGTGACTTTGACAGCCAGTGGTAAGGAGTGTCCACACGCTCCTCTGGGCTCCAGGTGTTGGTGCAGCATTGCGCAGATGTCAGTGACTACGCCTCGCAGATGTCTCAGCCTCCTTTGGCACTCCTGCTCACTCATGTTGAGGCAGTTCATCCTCTGCCTGTAAACCCAGTGTTGGGGGTATCTCCTGCGGCGAGGTGCAGGCCTGCGCTGACGCTCTCTGCCCTGTGCAGCATCAGGTGGCTGAGGAGAAGGTTGGCACTCCCGTTGTTGGTGTTGTTGCTGCGCCTGATTGCGCTGCTGCCACGGCTGCTCTTTCTCCAAAATATTGTTCCCATACCACTGGTATATATCTCAGTCAAGGAATGGAGGTTGTTTGCACTCAGGCAAAGTGGCCAGAGGGTATTCCAAGGAGGTCACACTGCAGATGGATTACAGCCTCAACACTCACAAGATTAGTAGAGTTGCAAAATGTCTCCCAAACCTCAAAGCACTAAGTTGTGGCATCTGAAGCTATGAGATATTGCAGGATCGCTTTTAAGCTGTTCGAGCAGCTGCCAACAATTCAGATCCTCGCTAAACCTGGCACAATGCAGCTGGTGTGTTTTTCTGAAGGCAGGCAGCACACTGAAAAAGCTGTAAAACCCAAACAGGCAGTTAAAATAAGATTATCCAGGCAATTAACAAGCTATTAACTGCCTTAAGAGCCTCTCCCACCATTTGGTGTCGGGTCAGTTCGGGAGCCACTGACCCAACACTTACCAAAGTAGCATGAAGGTGGGATGAACCCGCCGTCAATTTTTCTGATTTTTGCTACCGACCCGCCTCCAAACCCGCCCTCTGAGGTCTATTAAATTTGCGTCCTATGTTTCTAGAAGGAATAAAAAGTGAAAAATGCTGCAAAGGAGTCATGATGCACTTTCTAACTGCATCATAACCTGAGCTGCAGTGGATATGAATGGGCAAAACTGAAGATGGGCATTCTGTTTATAGCAATACAACATGACCAGTTGTTATCTGTTACTTCTAATTGTAGTAGAGTCCCACATTGATGTCCTTAAAGTTAATGATGATACTTCTTATACTTGGAAATTTTCTGCGATTTGATGATCCTGAATACTCCAGCTCCAAAGTTTTTCTTATCAGATATTGGGCAGGTTAGAGTACACTCTGGTTCATAGGCTTATGGGAGGAACAATTAACACTGAATCCAAGGAAAATATATGGCATAAAAGCCCTCTAAAACATAATAATGTCATTGTGGTCTCCTCTACATTGGGGAGACCAAACGCAGATCGGGTGACCGCTTTGCGGAACACCACCGTTCAGTCCGTAAGGGGGACCCCGAGCTCCCGGTAGCCTGTCACTGTAATTCATCGTCCCATTCCCACTCAGACCTCATTGTCCTCGGCCTCTTGCATTGTTCCACGGAAGCTCAGCGTAAGCTCGAGTAACAGCACCTCATCTTTCGATTAGGCACTCTACAGCCCTCTGGAGTCAACATAGAGTTTAAATGATGATTGACCAATCCTACACTTCAGTGACCTGATGGTTGACCAATCGGTGCGTCACATTGCGTGTGTGGGCGGGCCTAATGGTTCTGACCCGAGCTGAGCTGCCGCCATCTTGATTCCTCCCTCGATTTTTTTTTCCCCAGTTTGTCTGTGTGTGGAGGGCATTTTATCCACCACAAATTTGGTACTTAGGAGCCCAACTAACTCATTATATAATTTGTGTGTAATAAATGAGTCCATTATCTGTTTGATTTCTCCAGGTCTGCTGCCTGCAGGCCTCAGGCCTTGAAGCCTGTGCCTCTCCTTGCCAGCCACGCCCGAGTTACGCACCGGCCATCCCGCTGGGGCCCGATTCCAAATCAGCGGCCAGCCATCTTGGTAAAGGCTGGCTGGGCTCACTGCAAGCTGATCGCGCTTGATTCGCGCTCGCGCTGCACGGCGCACGCGCACCTCCACACAGGGCCCACAGAGTGCGGGCAGAGGGAAGCGAGCAGGTTAGCGGGGGGGGCGGGGCTCGGGACGGGAGCGGGAGGGGGGAGCAGAGAGGGGTTACCCCCGGCAACCGGGCTCGGCCAGCCGCAATCGGCCGTCTCAAGCCGCTCAGGCCCAGGCCCAGGCCCAGTCCCAGAGATCAGGAGGGCGGAGAGGGGAGGATGGTTACCCCGGCAACCGGGCCCGGCCAGCAGCAATCGGCCGTCTCAAGCCGCCTCAGGCCCGGTCTCGGGAGGGGGGGCGGGGCTTCGGGGAGGGGGGGGGCAGGGCTCGGGGAAGGGGGGCGGGGCTCGGAGAGGGGGGGCGGGGCTCAGGGATGGGCGGGGCTTGGGAGGGGCAGCCCGCGGGAGGGGGAGGGGAGGGGGAGGAGGGTTACCCCGGCAACCCGGCCCGGCCCTCTCTCACAGCCTGAAGGTCCCGGGGCTCGGCTCCGTTTGCGGCCACGGGCCGGGGGACTCGCCCTCTCTCTCTCTCCCCTCCCCCCTCTCTCCCTCCCCCCCTCCCTCTCTGTCTCTCCCCCCTCTCTCTCTCCCCCCCTCCCTCGTCCCCCCTCTCCCTCTCCCCTCTCTCTCCCTCCCCCTCCCTCTCCCCCCCTCCCTCCCCCTCTCTCTCCCCCTCCCCCTCTCTCTCCCCTCCCCCTCCCCCCTCCCCCTCTCTCCAACCCCCCTCCCCCCTCCCCCTCTCTCTCCCCCTCTCTCTCTCCCCTCCCCCTCTCTCTCTCCCCCTCTCTCTCTCACACCTCCCTCCTCTCCCTCCCCCTCCCCCTCCCCCCACTCGCTCTCTTCTCCTCCCCCCAGTCGCTCTCTCTTCCCCCCAGTCGCTCTCTCTTCCCCCCAGTCGCTCTCTCTCTTCCCCCCCAGTCGCTCTCTCTCTTCCCCCCCAGCCGCTCTCTCTCTTCCCCCCAGTCGTTCTCTCTCTTCCCCCCAGTCGCTCCCTCTCTTCCTCCCAGTCGCTCTCACCTCTTCCCCCCAGTCGCTCTCTCTCTTCCCCCCAGTCGCTCTCTCTTCCCCCCAGTCGCTCTCTCTCTTCCCCCCAGTCGCTCTCTC